>NC_135369.1:145234514-145544692 GCF_049243985.1 Paroedura picta
CCTCAGAACAGCCTTTGTGTTTTTACAGGCTGGCAAGCATACCAATAGGTATATGGAAAACTGGAATCCATATACGTAGTTAATACTTTCCTCTATCAAGAGACAAGAATGTTATAAGCACTTTTCTTTTCATGATATGCAGATAAAAGGGGGGGGGTCACTCCAGATATTTGGTGTGTATTTCTTATGCCTGAAAGAGTTCTCAAACAAATACTGAAATGTTACCTTTTCAATACTTCATGCTCAATAAATTCCAGAAAACATATAAATATGCCATTCAGAACTGCACTTCCCAATTCATATTCACCTTCAGTCCCAATGGCCTAAAGACTATACTTGACCGGTTGTAAATTGAAACCAGAATCACTGCTTTGTTAGTAAAATAAAAGGGAGAAGAGGAAGTTGGATCCCTACAAGTAAGCCTTAATATTCATGTTCACACACAGGTGGAGTTGAAGGTTTCTGGTATCAAAATCATGATGAAAATGATGATTTTAAAAAGCATGGCATTCCTTAAAGCCATAAGAAAAGAGAAAATGCATGGATAGAGTGTATGCTATATGATATTCCATAATCTGAACAAGCATAAATGTAATAACAGAAAAACCATGCTGAATCAGACCAGCGATCTATCTAGTCCAAGATCCTGTCTTACACCATGGCCAAACAGATCCTCTGGAGGGCCAACAATGTGGCATAGATGGCAAGCCCTTCCCCTGATATTGTCACCTGGCACTGAGATTCAGAGGTTAATTGGAGATTTACCACACTCAGCACGGATAGTAGCCACTGAGGGACTTATCTTCCATGAAATTGTCTCATAGCCTTTTAAAGCTATTTTTGCTTGTGGCCATCCTCTGGCATCAAACGCCAAATTTTAATTATTTGTTTTTGTATGTCCAGAATCTGTTGTCCATCAGCTTCACTGGATGCCCTCAAGTTCTAGTATTTGGGGAGAGGGGGAAATTTTTCTTTCTCAGTTCTCTCCACCCCATGCATATTTTTATAAACCTCTATCATGTTCCCCCTTAGTTGTCTCTTTTCCAAATGGAAAAGGCACAGAGGAAATCAAAGGGAAGGTGCTTCAATCCCCTAATAACTGAAATGAGATGTAAATGAAGTTTGTTCTTTGAAAGTTTTGGCTTTGAAATGGGTTCCCTTTTATTCACAGAGTTTCCCATATTTTCAGCTACTTGAGTCTTTGCAACAATAAAATGTCTTGTGTTTTGTACTCTAAATATTAACTTGTCCCCCTTGGGCATACTACCTTGACATCCCAGTGCTAAACCATAAGTGCACACTGGCAGGAACAACAGGCTTTTCCAGACACTTTTCTTGGGAGACAATCCACGAGTACTGGAAGCAGTTTGGACATGGCTGTTCTGCACATCTGTCTCCCTGCACATTTTCACAATTGTGGAGTCAGTTAATTTTCTTCCATGCATGTGCCTTCAATAATGAAGATTTTTAAGGGAAGATGCTGTTGCTTTCATTGGTGTCATCGCTGGCATCACAGTACCCCCCCCTTTAAAAAAAATGAAGGCTGATAATTCAGATAATCTTCTAAACCTATTGTCATAATGCTCCAGGGATACATCAATATTTTAGTGTCATTCAAAAAAAATCACTTGTTTGCAGGTTGCAGTATGGGGAGGAGAAGAAACATGACAATCCAATCATCAAGATGGGGCCAAATGAAACCAGCTGGAGTGGATTGGAGGGACAAATGAAACCAATAAAAATATTACACATGAGGAAGAAACTGACACAAAACTGGCTTCCAGAAAAACACTGGCATCGTAAGTGGTCTCCAAAGAACCAGAAAATACTAACAAACTAAGAGACAACCACAAAATTTAAAGTGAAAATTAATAGCACAAAAATGTGTGCTGAAACTTATGGGATCAGGTGAAGGTGTATGGGTCTACAATGGGGTGGGGAGAAGCTTGCAGTCATATCCTTCTAAATACACTGAAGCCATTGCATAATATTCTACTTTTAGGAATGCATAACACACCTCCTTGTGGTAGCCCACCTTAAGTTAAGTTAAGAAAGACATCTGACCACCAAACACAAGCATAACATTTATACATTTCCAAATGCTCTGTAAAGATATCTACTTGGAAATGGCAATGAATGAGAACTAAGCACTTACAGAGAACTGAAAATAACAAAATGACCCATGAGCAGTTTTCTCCTGATGGTACTTTCTGGGTGAATTTTTTTTTACTGCTGTCATGCACAAACACTAGCCGTCATAAAGTATGTGCATACTAACTTATCTACATTTTTTTTAACTTTCAAGTACAGAGTCTGGATTGCTTAAGGCAGTAAAATCAATTCATCATAAATAATAAATTAAGCCAAGTTGTAATGCAATTTAGATATTTATGACCCAATTCTGTCCTATACAAAATTGGGCCAAACCCTGTTTATGCTCCAAGCTGGAATTTATATATTTACAAGATTATTTGGGCATAAGTATTCATTCTTTATAAAGAAATCCCAGTGCCACGACATTCTCGATACTACAACAATGTTAGTATGAAAAGTTAGCACAGCATTTTTAAAAGGGTCATAGTCAATAGGCTGCTTGAAATAACTTCAGTTTCAACTGCATGTGGCCAAAATGGGAGTTTTCCATACTGATTAAAGAAGTATAAAATTGAAATTTTGGTTGTGTGATTATAGTACATAAAGGTAAAGGTAAAGGTATCCCCTGTGCAAGCACCGAGTCATGTCTGACCCTTGGGGTGACGCCCTCTAGCGTTTTCTTGGCAGACTCAAAACACTGGTTTTGCCAGTGCCTTCCCCAGTCATCACCGTTTACCCCCCAGCAAGCTGGGTACTCATTTTACCGACCTCGGAAGGATGGAAGGCTGAGTCAACCTCAAGCCGGCTGCTGGGATTGAACTCCCAACTTCATGGGCAGACAGATTCAGACAGCATATCGCTGCCTTACCACTCTGCGCCACAAGAGGCTCTATTATAGTACATAGAGCTTTTAAAATCCCCTTATATAAGGGGAGTGGCTCTGATGGGTCCTTCACTTTGGCCATTTTCAAACTGCTTTTGTATATCATTTAATCAGAGATTGTGAAATTTTCTACCATTCCAGATAGATCTGTTTCAGTCACCAGCTACTAGTGGAATTTATCTACCTGTTCATGGGGTTAGTAAAGTCTGGTTGAACTGCATTTGAGGGAAACCACTTTCTTCTGTTTTTACCCCTTTATCACACTTCTGAATATGTGTTCTTTAAAATGTCCAAAGCACTTCCTACAATGCGCCCCCCCCCACACACCTTTTTTTCACTGTGTGATCTTCCGTGGACTTTTTTTGCCCAAGACATGCCAATGGCGCTGCTACATTGCACTTAAGTGCTATATTGGTTAAGTGCTATACTCATAGAATCATAGAATCATAGAGTTGGAAGGGGCCATACAGGCCATCTAGTCCAACCCACTGCTCAACGCAGGTTCAGCCCTAAGCATCCTAAAGCATCCAAGAGAAGTGTGTATCCAACCTTTGCTTGAAGACTGCCAGTGAGGGGGAGCTCACCACCTCCTTAGGCAGCCTATTCCACTGCTGAAGTACTCTGACTGTGAAATATTTTTCCTAATATCTAGCCTATATCGTTGTACTTGAAGTTTAAACCCATTACTGCATGTCCTCTCCTCTGCAGCCAACAAAAACAGCATCCTGCCCTCCTCCAAGTGACAACCTTTCAAATACTTAAAGAGGGCTATCATGTCCCCTCTCAACCTCCTTTTCTCCAGGCTGAACATTTCCAAGTCCCTCAACCTATCTTCATAGGGCTTGGTCCCTTGGCCCCAGATCATCTTTGTCGCTCTCCTCTGTACCCTGTACTCCTCAACTTGGAATGCTTAAGAAAGCCTGAGAAGACGGTGCAGCAGAAAACGGCTGGGGGAAAAGTGGTACTATTTGAAATTACCATAACGCTTCAGAGACTGCTCATTAAGAGCAGGAAATTCATGGTCTGAAACCTTTTGTCCCTGTACTGGTGTACCTAAAATCAGGCTGGCAAGCCATAGCATACAGTTTAGAATCGTAATGTGAAAATCTTCTTTCAGGCTTCTTGAATTCTGAATACATTTGCAGAGAAACTTTAAAGTGAATCCAGCCCCTACAGGTTATCCATTCCTGCCCACAGCATTTTTCCCAGATGGTGGCACCTCAAACGTGCAACTCTTCTCTAATACTGCCACCTAATGGCTGAAATAGAGTACCATCCAGATAAATGAAAGTTAAAATGGAACGAACCTTGCTGAGACGACACAAGAACTTTTGAATTATAAGTTACTTATCAGGCCTCATGATGATGGTGGTGATGATAGCCATTAAGTCATGTCTGACTTTTGGGGATCCTATGGCTCCACTGTCGCCATAGTTTTTGATCTTGTCCCACTTCTTTTTGTTCAATAATGCTCTGGCCAGTATCTATTTTGATTGTATCTAACCACTGTGTTCTCTAGTCCTCATAGTGAATTTAATTCATGCCTATATACTTAGATCAAATAAATGATCTTTTGAACAAATCTGTTTCAAAATACTATAACACAAACTAGAAAGTAAAATTAAATTAACCTGTATAAAATACAGTATACATACAGTTTGTCATAGGATAAAGTTCTGCATCTTGTATCACCAATAGAGTGTGATAACAATTATTTTGCCCACAACATAGTAGTCTTTGCTTATATTGTTATGGTTGAGGCCAGTTCAGATGAATACAAAAAATACGGGCTTTCCCCATTGCAATCCAATAGCTGTGCCGATAGGAACGGTTTAGGAATTTAATAAAATAATAATAACAACAATAATAATCCCGAATCCTATCACTACACTATCACTTCATTTTTGTTTGTATCATGCTAAGAATATAATAGGCTTCCAATTAATAAACAACACAGCTTTTCTTATGCTTTTATATCCTTTTATATTTAGAACACTCTCTCTTTCCTAAGCCCTTAACCACATCAATATGAGTTTCAGCAAGAAAGATGGACAATAATTACCTTATTCTGAAAATAAAAAAGGACATTTCCCAACTGACTACTTTAAACAAGTGATCACTAGGTCAAATCTCATGTTAAACTGTACTATTTAAGCTGTGATAACTGCAACTAACTAGGAATATTCCTAACCTTCCAACACAAAAGAGGATATTTTCATTATTTTCTTAAGAGCTCAAAAGAGGATGGACACCAAAAATAGAGCAGAACAGAAGCCTATAGGAGAACACAAAAACAGCAAAGCAAAAGAAACTAAGGAAGAATCAAACTCAAAGCAGCCAAAGTCTCATTTATTCATTGGAAGTTTTAACTTGGGACTTATATTTTGTATTGTTGAGTACCTTATTTCTTATATTTTTAGCTTTTGCTGCTGATGAAATACAAGTGAAACAAGGATATACTGGAACCTTGTTCAGCTCAGCTTTCAGCATCAACTGTCCTAATTGTTTAAAGGAAAAACAATAAAGAGACTTTATTTTCACCCTTTCTTCATTATGCTCCTAAAATAAAGTCAGCCACATGATTCGTTGTTTCTTTTGCTTCTCACCAAAAACAGAGGATATGTTCCCTTAAAAGGAGATATCTGGTAATCTTACATTAGCAAATAAATTTCCTTTCCGTGTGCCTGCCCGTCACCACTCTTCAGAATCCTTTTGCAAATGGCAACATCTCCCCTCCCAGATGTTACAGAAGAAGAGTGACAGCTCTATTTTCACTATGCCTAAGCACTCCATAAAAATGGGAGGCCTGCCACTTCCTTCCATTCCTAGGAGTTCTGCACAAAACAGAGACTTTTATCCTCTCTCTCTCTCCTCTTACAGCTCCATCCAAAACACACTTACGGAGAAAGGATCATTGGATTATTCGTAAGTAAACATACTGAGGATCATAGTCTGTCAAATGCAGCTGATGGCCAGAGGATGGTAGTCTTGCTTTTTTCCAGTCCTAGCAAGAGGTTCTTAGAGGGGAGGAAAAAGTACAACCATCTCAGGCACCTGGATAAGGTGAAGGAATCAAGCATCTGCAGATTGCTTTCTGCATCCTAGTCAGCCAAGGGAGGATTTCATAGGCAAGGCAACAGCTGCTCTTGGGGCATGTATTCAAGCTCAGTTCAAATGTCCTGGCTGTTTGTTTGTTTTTTTTCTGATAGGCTAAAACCTCATCCCACGTGCACTCACCTTTCCTTTTCCCCTCACAGAGCCCATGAAGTTGGAAAGCCACCATCAATCTGCAGAGCTATGTGAGGGGATAGAGCATGTCAGCATGTTAGCTAACTGGGTGACAATCATCCCATTTTTTGAACTGGGTATGAGGAAAACGTCAAGTCGAAAAATACCTAATATGCACAACACCGTTATAGAAGCAACATGTTCACAAGCACATGGATGATTCTCCTGGTTCCTTTAGCCTGGTTCTTTTAAAACTCCAGTTCATGAAATCGGGACTCCCTCCATGTCTTTCATGCATTACAGAAAATGCACATTCTCCTATATGGAAATAATCTCTGTGCTGCACATTTGTACGATGTGAAAAATTTAAGTGCCAAGATTTCATTCTCTCTGGCTTTTGGTGTTTGCTTGCGTGTGGAAACAGAGAGATATGTATTTAGAGCATATTCCAAAATTTCTGTGGTTCTTGGGAACATTTACATTTGCTTAGTCCTTTGCCACTAAAGAGATTAAGAACACCAAATTTTCAATAAATGAAGTTATGCTAAGCAAAATGCAAAGATATTATGAATTGCCAGCCACTTACAAAGATTATTCCACCATATCCTGCAGTTCTGTATGCAATTAAATAATTTATTAAATAATTTTCTTTCTTTCAAATCTGTAAATGTAAATCACACATTAAAAATATATCATGTGTATGTTTCCCCCCAAAGCAATCTCTGATCATGTTCTACTTCACATGTTTCAAAATCCTGTCTTAAACATCTATGAACATGGGCGGTGTCTGCTGTCTACCTGAATATCCACTTATAAAGCAATGAAAAGTGATTACTTTGATAATACTAAACAACATGGCTAGAGAGGATGAATGTGTCAGAAAAGCCAAACAGGTATAGAAAACAAACTATTATATCCTAGCCCCCAAAAAAGACATTTTAATGTTTTTCATGATAATTTTTTATCCCTGCTGGATTGATCTTAAAAACCATTTCTCTTCTCCCTTGTTCAAACTGAAACCATTATTATTTCTGTTTGTTTCTGCTTCAGAGGGTGGTGGCATCTTCTCTCTTCTATGTACAACTATTTTCCCCGTTAGTATTTACCAGTTCTTGTTTCCATTAGACCTATGTCAGCTCCTCTTTAAATAATTCTTCCTTCTCTACAAGTTCACTTTGCCTTTCTAAAACATGTTTTAAAAACTTTTAAGCAGCAACATAAAAACTGCCTTGATGAATCATCAGTTCTAGTACCCTGTGTCACCTGGCATAAAAAGTAGGGCATAAAAAATGATAGTTTCTCAGTGTCTCTACACTACTGTATCCAGGACTGTTTACTGCATGGAGGCCGGTGTGCCAGGCTGTAGCCTGCTGTTTGAACTGGGGCAAGTTTCCCCAGATCTTCCTCATCCCACACAGGGGAGCCTTTTAAAAGCTGCACCCCATCCACCCTGGATTTGTGCCCCCGCATGGGTAGCTGGAGTGGGCAGGTTCCATCGGGCTGCAGAGCAGTGGGAACCTTTTATAAGAATGCAGTATTGTGTGGAAGCAATAACACATTAAAAAAAAAAAATGAAATGCCCCAGGTAGCTCCGTGGTATTGCACAGTGACATGGAGCAACCTGGGGCATTTGTTATCCCTTTTGGGATGTTGTAGTCAGGGCAGGAGCCCTTCCCCCATGGCCCAGGCCCAGAGTAGGCCCCATTGCTACCCGGGGCAAATAAGGGAACATGGATATATTCCCTTGGATATATTCCCAACTCACCTCTGACATCAAGTGGAACTGGGAATCTGCCCCATCAACAGATTCCCAGTGCAGAAACAGTAGGCCTCTTCATCTGGAGGCTCCATTTAGTCACTGGTAAATTAACCTTCAAGAATAAACCTAATCCTTTCATTAACCATAAAAGCTTGCAGTCATTTTTAACATTATTAAAAATGTGTGTGGGGGGGGGGGAGATTGCAAAAGTATTCCTTCAGTTTTATAGATGTAGCAAAAATTGGTGTCTTAGAGAAAGACTGGCAGCAAAAGAAAAATGAAGACGTAAGAGCTGAATTAATAGGTGATGGCCCTTTTTTCAAGGATCTCTGTTAACAGAATCTGAGGATTATCTCTGTGCATCTTCTGACTGGTCTGTTGACTATTTGTTTCTTTGTAAATCAGGAGTTCACTAAGTAATTGAGATTGCCAAAATAACAGGTTGATTTGCAGCAGGTATCTACTGAATCACAGGATCCTCTGGCTGAGTCAAAAAGGTATATGGTATCTTCTGGGGAGAAAGACTCTACTGCAATGCATGGAAGCAGCAGGTATAATGAGCAATAGAAAAGTAAATCAAGAGGAATTTAAGATCAAGCTTGGTGATTATACTGTACTGCAAAAACTCCCAAGGCCATCAATAAAACGTCCGCAATGGAATCTGGAATAAATCTCCAAACGCATAGAGAAAATGGAAATTGTCTATTCTACAGAAACCTCAGCACTTCCTTTCATTTTGTGCAACAGATAATTACAGGCATACAAAGAACTGGATTAAACTCTATGGATTAACCGCAACCAGAGACTGGCACTTTGGGTAATTGCTGCTGTGGGTGCCATGACATCATTCATACCTGTAAATCACAGTCAAGTATAAAGGCAGCCTTTCTGACTCTTCCTTTTTAAAAGATGATCAGCTGTGAAGCTGTTGTCAAATCCATCTCTAAGAGCTTATCTTTATATGTGAATGTCAGAGCTCTGTGGAAGCAAACCCACTTCAGTGAAAAATGATTTAAACAATGTCAGAAAGCTAAAGGCATGATCCGGAAACATGACCTCAAATTCCTACTGAGAGAATTTCTAAATGTATGCCTTAGAATGCAGATAACACACCTCTTCACAATGCAGATTAATTTGATTGTGTGGAGCACAACAAACTGTGGCAAGTTCTTAAAGAGATGGTTATACCAGAGCATCTTATTTGTCTCTTGAGAAACTTATATGCAGGTCAAGAAGCAACAGTGAGAACTGAACATGGAATCACTGATTGGTTCAAAATTGAGAAAGGAGTTTGGCAAGGCTGTATACTGTCGCCTTGCCTATTTAACTTGTATGCGGAGCACATCATGAGAAAGGCGAGATTAGAGGAGTCGCAAATTGGGATCAAGATTGCAGGGAGAAATATCAGCAACCTCAGATATGCAGATGATACCACTCTAATGGCAGAAAGTGAAGAGGAACTAAAGAGCTTGTTGATGCGAGTGAAGAAGGGGAGTGCAAAAGTTGGCTTGAAACTCAACATCAAGAAAACAAAGATCGTGGCATCCGGCTCTCTCAATTCCTGGCAAATAGATAGGGGAAGAAATTGAAGTAGTGACAGATTTTATTTTCCTGGGCTCCCAGATCACTACAGATGGGGACTGCAGCAAAGAAATTAAAAGCCGATTGCTCTGTTAAGATCCATCCCTTCCCCAAATCCCACCAGGTTCTATGCTTAAGAAATATATTCCTCAAAATATGTTGTGTATGTTCAGTATACAAAGGAATTACCATTCTTTGTGTTAAAATCTTCCTATGACTCTTGTGGGTGTCAAGCCACAAACTACTTATGGCAACCCCAGCAATGGGCTTTCCAAGGCAGGTAAGAAGCTGAGATAGATTTACCACTGCCTTCCCCTGTAAGATCTTCCTTGGTGGTCTCCCTTCCAAGTACTGACCCTGCTTGGCTTCCAAGATCTGCAGATCGATTGAAAGGCTATCACATGCTACTTACCCTCCTACTCATATTACTATTACTGGGTGGATAAAAATTTCTCTTAAAAATCTTTCCACTCATTACAAATAGAAAACATCAATGTCTATTGTTTTTTCAGCATTCTTCCAATTTATGAACTTTTCAATTTTTAAAAAAATAGAGAGTCATTGGGAAAATAAAGCCTTCACATAACGACTTCTACCTCTATTAACCTCATCATCAACACTATCATCACCACCACCACCGCCACAATCAATTACATTTGTTTTCCGCCCTATCTCTAAAGACTCAGGGAAAATTAAATAACAAGTAGAATTACACAGAAAAATATAATTTATTTACTTATTAATTTATACCCCGCCCCTCGCGATGCAGTCAGCCCGGGAAGGCTTGCATAAAGATAAAAGAACAAAATGCAACAATTGCCATCAAAACCCCTTTGATTAAACCCCAGTAAAATGCAAGAACAATCTAAAATTTCAATCAGATGGCGGAGCCACCATTCCTCCCCTACACCAGTCAGTGGATTGCCTAGCCAAACTCCATCCATACTCTGGTACAACCAAATAGATCTTCTACTAGGCGGGACCACCGGTTCGTAGATTATTTATTCCCCGGGATACCTCTTCCTCCTCAGCTTCAACCAAAAGCCTGACAGAAGAGCTCTGTCTTACAGGCCCTGCAGAACATTGACAGCTCTGTCAGGGGCCATAGCATTCCTTGGACCTCATTCCACCAGGCTGGGGCCAGTGCTGAAAAGGCCCTGGCCTTATCCGAGGTTAGGTGAATGTCATAGGGACATTTACAATGCAGGTAAACATGCCAATCACTTTTAAAAATCAAATTAATAAATTAAATAGAATTCAAATTCTTTAAATTAAATTTAGATCAGTTAATTGCCTAATTCTCTCTACTGACTGGATAGGAAAGAAGGGGAGGGGGAGGGTCATACCCTAACAAGCTATAAATCCTGATTGTTTGGACAGGGAGGCTAGCACATTTCTGACATTGTTTTTAGGCATCAATCATAGGCCTGGTAGAACAATTCCCTCTTGCAATCCCTGTGGAAACTTTCAAGGTCCCACAGGGCTCTGCTCTCATGTGGAAGGGCTAGGGACAATAAGGCTAGGTACAATAAGGCCCTAACCCTGGTGGAGACTAATTTAATCTCCTTGGGGCTGGGAAACCTGAACAAATTTTGCTAGCTGCAAGTTAGAATCCTATGTGGGATGTTCATAAGAAACAACCAATTATTTGCTGCACTATAAAGCCAATACATATTAAACCCATGCTACAGATATAACAATGAGAGCAGTTTGCCCAAGACCATCTAGTGAAGTCACATGAGATTTTAATTAGGGTCTGCTTAAAATCATATAAAGACACTCGATCTAGGACATTTACGATCCTGGATATTAAAGTTACATGTGTTCAAAATGTACAAAGTTGTCTAATACTGATGTTGAGAAAAGACCAGGTAGCAAGCTAGGAAGTTTGAGATGGTTTATAAAGGGTTACCAACTCAGGATAGGGAAATATCTGATGATTTTAAGGTAGAGCTTTGTAAAAGGCAGAGTTTGGGATTGGAGGACTCAGAGGGGCGTAATGCCATAGAGACCAGCTTCCAAAACACCCATTTTCTTCAAGAGAACTGATGTGTATAGTCTGAAGATGAGCTGTGATTCTGGTAGATCTGCAGGCTCCACATGGTGATGGGCAACAGTAGGATTACAAGTGTACCTGAGAATAATCGAAGGGGCATTTGCTGTCTCGGGGAAGGAAGCACCGACAAAGGATACTGCTGGGAGAGTTCCAACTCTCCTTTCCAGTGATTCCAAGCAGCATGCGATGGCCGACGGCAGTGAGGGCGGAGCCAGGATGAAATCCCTTAAAAGGAGCAGCCTGAGCTGACCTGGTCTCTTTTTCCATCTTGGCGACCAAAACAGATGTATGAGAACATGTGGGAAAGAGGCCGAGTGGATGTTAATTAGGGAAGGAAGATCAGGGATCGGCTTGGGAAGCCATTTTGATCAATCTAACGTGCGGCCTTTGAAACATTTAATATATTCTTGGTATGGGCTATAAAGGAATGAATGCACAGCCCCTGTGTCATGCATTAGTAGGATGACTTTCTGTTTGTGGGTCCTCCAGATGCTGCATATTGGCCTTTAACCTGCCTGCAATATTAGGGAATTATATTGGACTCTGTAGAAGGTCTGTCCCAGCTGACGCAAGCACTCCTGGGGCACCTTAACTTTGGCTGTAAGGCAGTGGCTCCGTGAAGAGACTTTTGCGCACAATTGGCCAGATCAATGGTGGGCACTGCTGCCCCTCATCATCACATTCAGTTATCAAAGTCTGTGAAGGGGGACCTAAGGTATGGCAGGAATTTCGGGAGCAATTAAATGGGGTTGCTATGTGGCAACCCCCCATCATCCAGAAAATGTGTTCCAGATCCATTCCGATGCCACTGGCAGCTTGGGATTTGCTGTTTTTTAACAAAACCATTGGTGTTCTGGGAGGTGGCCATTAGGATGGGCTGAGACAGGCATTTTGAGAGACCTCACCTTTCTTGAGCTATTTCTGGTGGTTGTGGCTGTTGTTTTTTAGAAAATGTTTTTCAAGGACTGTGTTATTTTGGTGTGATAATCAAGCGGTGGTCCACATTATCAACAAACAGTCAAGCCATTTGGAAAGGGTGATGAGGTTGGTGAGGTATCTAGTTCGCATATGTTTGGCTCACATTTCCTTTAATGCTAGACGTACCCCCAGAATAAATAATGATGTGGAGGATGCATTGTCTTCATTCCAAGAACATCGGTTTCAGACTCTGGCTCCATCAGCAAACTTGACACCAGTTCCCTTCCTGGAGGAGCTGTGGAACCTTGGCCTTTATCCATCCAGCAGGCTGTGGTTGGTTCATTGGCATCTTACATGCAAATTTGAGTGCGGTCAAGGGATATTTACAGTTTACAACTTCATGGGGGTGTAGTTCCTCAATTCCGCCAGGGGAAGAGACAGTATTGCGTTACTGGCTAAAGAGGGGTGCATTTATCAGAATGGGGGATGGATACATGGTTATATGATTTGAGGACAAGCCAGTCAGATGTACCGAATGGCTACGGTGCTGAGAGGTGGGGGAGAGCAGGGAGAATGCCCTTATCTCTGTGGTGTGTGGATGTGGAACCTGTGGATGGGATCACATTTCCAGGTGGCAAGCGAAACCCAGCAGAGGCAAAATGCCCAGCGGGTTTGCACATAGATGCCATCTCCCATGGAGTAGGCTCTGTAGCCAGCATGATCCACTGACAAAACCTGTCAATAACTGGGGCTGCCTTGTGGTCAGCTGACCACAAGAGGGCAACTTTTCACTTCCTTGCCAAGCCATTTCTCAAAATAATAAAACAGCTGTGGCCATTTACATGCCAAAAAAGAAAAGAAGTCTCAGTGGCCTTATTTAGGTGTGACTACTACATTGCAAGGCAATATCACTTATCCACAGCAATCTGTTATTTGCTTACACATGCAAGCAATGAATGTTTAATTGTTGGAATGCACCAAATGCAAGTCTTTTCATCCCAGGATGAAAAATCACAAAATAAACTGGTATCAGCAGATAAAAAGAGTTCCCTCTAGGGTTACCACCTTCTAGAGGAGGCCTGACATTCTGGAATTACAACTGAGTTCCATATTACTGGGATCAGTTTCCCTGGAGAGAATGGCAGTTCAGGAGGGTGAATTATGTGGCAACACATAGGGATACAAGCCTCTCCTCACCTCAAATTCTGTCACCCACAAGCACCACATCAAATCTCCAGGAATCTAACCTAGAGTTGGCAACCCGATGACACTATACCAATGAACTTTATAATAAATTTAGCTGCAGTTAATAATTTGTGTAAATAGTGACTGCTTTGATAACTAGCTCAGATCACTAAGACAAGCCTATATTCTTTCAATATCACTTCTAAGGTAGAAATACTGCCCTGAATAAACTATAGTAAAAATCAAGTTCATGTACATGAAAAGTTTTGAAAAATTCAAAAACATGTCACACACTGATAATAGAAATTAATATTAATTTAGTTATACAGTCTTAGACCAGAATGCAAAAATATAAAGGATAAAAACAAAATGGTTGTGATACTTAATAAATAAGTGAGATGTTTGTATTCAATCTAAAGCACTCAATTATGAATCATAACGCCTACTTCAAATACAGCTGCTGCTATAAACACAGATACCCCGCCCCCTGTAATTCTTATATACTATTTAGAGCTGGCATTCCCAACCAGGGGTCCATGGAAGCTCTGAAGTGGAATAGTATGGGGGGTGGGTGGGCTGTCTTCTTAGCTCCTACTCTTCTTTCCAGCCTGCTTGAAGCAGAACTGCCACAGTAGTAGTAAAGGCAGGGGGAGGGAGCAAAAGGAGAGCTAAGCATGTGGGTAGTGATACCACTTCCAGGGGCATGGCAGGCGACGTGGCCACCTGACATCACTTTCGGGGACCCTTGAAGTCTGAAAAATTATTTCAGAGCCACCTCCATGGTCAAAAGGTTGAAAAAAGCTGATTTAGAGGCTCCTGTTCTCTTTTACAACTGTTGAGGAACACAGAAACATCACATATTAATAACTAGTCCAACTAGGGGGAGTGACAAGATATAAATAGAATAATCAATCAATAAACAAACAAATAAAGTGGTTCAGATTTCTTAAAGAGGGATATGGAAGAAAGTATTTCTAATAATTGATATATGGATGGAGAACCTGTTATTCCATGGTGATTAAAAATTATTTCAACGGGCTTAGACTGGAGTTTCCAGGAGTTTCCACCTTTTGTATCTAAACAAAAAAGAAATCCAGTGGCACCTTAAAGACAAACAACGTTTATTCCAGTACAAACTGTCACAAGATTGCACCCACTTCTTCTGGTATAGTGGAAAGAAAGAAAGAAAATCACTGTGCATATTACCGTACTTCTTAAAGTAAAAGAAACCACTGCTTTAATGTATTAGCTGTATGTATTAGTGTGGGAGCCCCTCCAATTTACAATTCTGGCTAGGCTTTAGGGTTGTCAACCTCCAGCTAGCACCTGGAGATCTATTGTTATTACAATTGATGTCCAAGTGACCAAGTCAGTTCCCCTGGAGGAAATGCCTGCTTTGGAGGTTGCCCCTATTTACCTGCTGAGGTTCCTCCACTCCCCAAATCTTGCCCTCCTCAGGTTCTGTTGTCAAAATCTCCAGGAATTCCCCAACTCAGAGCTGGCAACACTGCTAGGGTCTCCAAGGACTAAGAGAGATAACGAGTGAATAATGAAAACATCTAATTTACATTTAACACCAAGGCTCTTAGGAAAGAAGTCTAGAGAGGAAAAATTCACAAATGCATCAATGATTATATTCCTTGCAGATTTATCTGTCTCAGTGAGAATTTATATAGTTTACACATATTAGGCGTTGATCAACCACACCTTAGTTTCTATGTTAAAACTAGTATACCGAATAAATATAAACAGAAATAAATATAAACACATTTGTGTATTTGAGATACCTGTTGTGGATTTTGGAAGGATTTTGGAAGGATGGCTGCATGGCTGCATGGCTGGGCAGATGGACAGACAGACAGACAGTCCCACAGACCCACAACCAGTATCTCAAACACACAAATAAATTGTATATGGATGTATATATACACATATTATAATATAATAAAATATTAAAATGAAGATAAATTGATAAGATAGATCAAAGTTATTTACTTGGAAGTAGAATATTAAAAAGTAAATTTAAGTCTGTTCTTTATAAATTATTTTGAATACAATTGTTATAGATTACAGCTGTAATGATTAACTCATTGCCCAAGCAAATTGAAAATCTGTGAGCTCAAAATGCTTCTATTATCCCTGTTCCAGGAACAGTATGAATCTCAAACGCGCATGTGGTGATTATAAACAATTTTCAGGCAGAACTGTTGGAGGACTTTCCTCAGGTATGGAGCAGAGCAACACTGGATGGAACGGTCTCTTTTCTGGAAGCCAGAGTGCCTTATGGGAATAGGAGGACTCACAACACCAGAAGGGATAAAGAAATAAATTTAAAAATTGCTGCCTATGATGGTGTGACATTACTTCCAAGAAAACCTAAAAGTGATGTTGCACCTCTATAGGAATCTCCAGAAATTCTATGGTAAACCAGGTGAGGCCTGATTCTCTCAAAATTACAACTGATCCCCAGATCATAGAGATCACTTCTCCTAGAGAAAATGACAATTTTGGACTCGTATCACTGCTGAGTGTCCCAGCCCTCCCAAGAATTTCCCAAACCTCCAAGAATTTCTTCAATTCTGTTTCCATGTTTGTCTCTGTTGTTGGTGGAGATACAAAGAAGGGAAATCTTCTGTTTCCCTGGTCATCATGCTTGCAAAAATATAGCACCTGTACAAGACTATATTCTCAAGGTTTACATATATAAAGTACACTATGCCAAAGTTCACTAAAAAAGAAGGAAAAGACAAACAAGGCTATTTTTCCCTGTGAAACTAAAATGTAAATTTCACCTCATTTGCAATATTTATGAATTGAACTGACAATTTGCTTTTGCTATGCAAATATTGTTTACTTTTTGTCTTTGCTGCTCTATAGTTCTGTATATCACCATACAGTAAACTTTTAAAATTATGCTTTGAAACTTTGGAACAAATACTAATCATGTTTTCTATGCTAAGAACCTCAACAGTCTTCACTGTTGTTTTTTGTTGCTAAGTGCTGTTGGAAGGCTTTTATGTTTGTCAGAAAGATCAAAACTGTAATGTGCATTATCTTCTTGCATCTTTGATCAAATACTTGATTATACCAAGAAAATCAGCAGTCTATCAAGTGAACCTAATTTAGTAGTCATCTGATTGCATTTTAAACATTTCAAATAAAGTTATTGTCTAGTAAAACACAATCTTTTCAAGACTTTATATTGCCGTCCTTATACTGTTGTAAAAATATGATTAAAAATGGTTATGTTTTTTATTAACCAGAATAATTTTTAAACTTTGCAGATTAACTTGCTATTGTGCTCCAGTGAATATATATATAAAAGCAAAACCATTAAGCATTTAATTAGTTTTTTACATCAGCTATATGTATTCCCCTTGTTTCACAGGTTTCCAGTGTGAGCATGTAATCAGAAAACCACCCCAGTGCTCTAGTCTCAAACTGCAAAAGCACTGCTGCAGAATTATCCCTAAAAAGAACAGCATTCGCAAGTTTTCTGTTTCAGATTGCTTCTTCTAATGACACTGGTTTACATGGTTTATATGTTTAATGACAATGATGTTTCCATTTGATGGCATACTGTCATATTGCCAACTATGGAATGTCCCATGTACACCTTCAGGCTGCATTTTTGTTGATATCGTACACAGCACATCATAGTTGCTCATAGATTTTGCAAATGCATCAGAAAAATTGTGCAGAACTTTAATTACTATATCTATAGTCTCGTTTTCATCACAAAACTCAAGAGAAAATATACAGTTCCCAAGCAAGCTCCCATCCATGCACTGAGCAGAGATGCTTCCACATGGGAGCAACTACCCATTTTTATTTAATTGTTGCTGCAAATGCAAAATCATTCAGAGCACCAATGGCGCCTTCATTTGAGGATGTTCTCTTGAGACTACTATTCCCCTCTAGGAGCCTTTTCCCCAGATTTTTTTTTTAAATCAGCACCAGAACAACAGTTTTAAAAAACATGGAAAAGCCTGGGGTGGAAAGAGAGGAAGTGGTGTCAAAATAGTGCTGGATTTGGGCAAGAAGATTTGTACCTTCTTGTCCATATGGATCCAAAGCCTACATTGAATCTTGCCAGAAAGATACCTGGTGTGCGTGGAGGCGGGGGGGGGGGGGGCGGGAGATGCAAAGTGAGATCTCAGAGTGCAAGCAATCTAGACCCATGTCTGCTTACTTTCATCAGTGTGACTGTACTATATCCCTTTTGCATTATAACTAGAAGCCCCTAAGCTGATTCACTGATCACAACATGGGGGAGGGGTTGTAGGGTTGCCAGTTGTGGCTTGGGAAATACCTGGAGATTTGCCACAGTTGATGCCATAGTGTCTACCTTCCAACACAGCCATTTTATTCAGGTGAACTGATCTCTATCAACTAGATCTCCAATCACAACCTAGAGGTTTGAAACCGTAAGGGGAAGGCATAATAACTACACAGAGTTCTTCCTTCTCACATTTCTTTTCAGCAAGGAACAAAGTATCTTGTTGACCTTCTACTTCTTTGGATATGCTGCTCTTTTGAGGCCGTTGAGGGTCCCTCTCCTCCCCAAACCCTGTCTCCCCAGGCTCCTCCCTCAAAATCTCCAGTAATTTTAAACCCAGAGTTGGCAACCCTAATCATACATCCAACAAGGTCAGTATTATCTATTCTGACAGGCAGCAGCTCTTCAAATCAAAGGTTTTAGAACACCTGTTACCTGACTCTGTTAAACCAGGGACTGAACCTAAGAACCTCTTGTATTCAAAGTAGATGTTCTGCCTCTGAGTTATGGCCTCTCACCAGCCATGGCCTCTCTTCAGTATAAAGCAATGTATGTTGACAGGTCCAGTGCATATAGATATAGATATAGATATAGATATAGATATAGATATAGATATAGATATAGATATAGATATAGATATAGATATAGATATAGATATAGATATATCTGAAGTCAGCTATTGCAAACATCTTACGCCCCACTGCCCCGGAATATAAAGAGAATACCAGAAAGTCACCATGATAATTAAATATTAATATTAAATATTACATAATATTAAATATTAAACTCTAGATATAAAAAAGAAGAAGAAAGTGTTTGAATATGCAAGGTCTCCGGCGTGCATAACTGAACAGAATATGAAAAGTGTTCTGGAGGGGACATGTATTTAGCATTGTTGGACCAAGAACTTCCTGATCTTTCTCAAAAAGTCTCCTCCCGTGTCTTGATTGGCTCATTTAAAGGCTTCCTGCTCCTTTGAGCACTCTTCCCCTGCTTGCCTCCTGAATAGACAGAATGACTGCAAACAACAGACAGTCAGGAATCTCTCCTTTCTCCTTCTACACAAAATTTGTTTTTCTCTTTAAAAAACAACAACCCTATTTTGCTACTTGCCAAATTTAAACCCTGCCAATAACACACACACACATCTGAAATCTGGACAAGCTTGGAGGCTCTCTGGAATGCAGTGGTTTGGGGAGGATTTTGCCCCCTGCTTTTCAAAAGACAATGACCAGGTCACTTTCCCCTTTTGTCTGCCGGCATCGTTAAACACTAACTGCAAATGGCATGCAATGGACTGTTGTGTCTCTGACCTTTGTGACTTTCAATTTTGTCTCCTACATACATTTACAATAAAATGTGTTGACAATCTATCTTTTTAGAATGTACAACTGGATCTGCAGCCTTTCCCATCCCATTCCCATCCCCGGTCCTACTCTGGCCTTCATGTATTCCCAGAAGAATAAATCATTTGAAGTGTACAAGTATCCCAAGTAAGCACCTTCAGGCAAATCTAAATTCAACCCAGAAATTTTAAGAAGCTGGGAGTGTTAAGTGGGCCAGTGAAGAAACAGTGCAACAAGGAACAGTAGAATTCAGTACTGAGGCTAATCCATAAAGTAAGGAAAGTACTATTCTACTGAACAAGTAAGCTGAGCATCTGAATCCTAATTGCTCTGTGCTCTATGCAGCTATCTTAGATGAATTGTTTTGGTGTGCTTTATTAATGTGAGTTATTCTGTAGATCTTTTAAAGCCAAATACAATACACTAAAGAAAGTAATTATGTTTAAGAGGATCTCTTTTGTATTCAGTAGCTAAATAACCCTTTCCCACTTACTTGCAATAAAGCTAACCATATACATTACTTCCTTCTGCCTTTCCAAGCTGCCCTTTCCTCAAAATTAAAATCTATGGTTAATTAATTCTATTTTGCAGTTTGTTCATAATAAATGGATGAGATGAGCACCCTACCATGGACCCAACTCTTAGATGAGCATGTCATTGAAAACTTTCTCAAAATGAGTTGAACAGAACGCATCTAACAGTGATTTCAGACAGGGCAGGGCTTTCACTAATATGGTTCACGTGAACAAATGCAATTAATTAATTAATTATAAAATATGCAGGAAGCAAATAAGAGATAAAGTCCAAGGTATGCAAGAAAACATATGTTTAAAAAAAGATTGAAAAATCTGCAGAACTACATATGTACTGTATCTTCAAGCCACCAAGAAACTTTGGTAGCAGGGAACAGATTGGTATTTACCAGGTACCACTTGCTTCTTTTTACCTGGTTTAGAAATACAACTGTTATTGTGATGCAACTCAACATAGACACAGGATCAATGGCCAAGAGCCCTTTTGTTCTGACTCAGAGGCTCTTGAAAGAGTACCACACCTCTAGCAAGCTCTGTGCTTCTGAAAGCAAGAGGTATACATGCTTAAGATCTTTCTCAGCTGGTTTAGGTTTACAAGTTCCTCACTTCTATGAAGAAAAACACTGACATAAGAAAACTCCCACAAATATTACTTTTAAACAAGCCAAGGGTGAAAGGGAAACAAAAATGGAACTTGGAAGGAAAGCTATAGAGATGCTGATAACCTTACTAAGATCACTATGTGGCATTATTCATATAGTATATCCACCTATCCAAATATGGCTGTATCTGATAACTATTTTCTTCAGATAGAAGAACAGTTCTTTTGACACAGAAAACCATCATTTTTATTTGCCAAATACTGAGAAATCACAGTAATATTGAAGAGAAAAAATGCCTTTTCATTAAAATGCTTGTTTACAAATTAAGTTTGAAAAAAAGTCTGTTTTCCAGTGTACAAACAAGGAAATTCTAAAGAAGAAAAGGAAGGGAGGGAAACAAACTTTACAAACAATTGGAACGCTTGTTCCCACCTCTTGCTGTATCAGACCCACTAGCATGTGTCAGAAGCTGCTGGCACTGCTTCACCACCCAGAAGCCCAACCATTTTATTTATTTAGTTCATCTGTATACCACCCTCCCCTAAGGCCAGTTCACATAGAAATAACAGAACAATACATCAAACTCAGTGATTATAATGAATGAAAGGTAACAGTTAGAATAACAATAAACAGAAAAATAAAATTCTAACATAGTGAACAATCTAACAGGCCCATAGTTGGTCATATCTCTCACATGGGTTCAAGATATAGAGGTTCAGGGACCCAGTAGATGTTGTTTAGTCCAATCAACCTCAACCAAATGCCTGGTGGAGGAGCTCTCTTTTGAAGGCTCTGCAGAACTGTTTTAGTTCTATTAGGGCCTTGATCTCCTCTGGGAGCTCATTCCACCTGGTAGAGGCCAGGACAGAGAAGGCTCTGGCACTGGTTGAGGTCAAACAGATTTCCTTGGGGCCAGGGATCGCTATCCGGTTGGAGATGGCAAAGCGCAGAGCTCTTTGAGTGGTGCAGGCAGAGAGATGGTCCTTCAGGTACACTGGGCTCAGACTGGCCTTGAAGGTAATTACCAAGACCCTAAGTCTGATCTGGAATTCACCTGGCAGCCAGCACAGTTGTTGGAGGATGGGCTAAATGTCGGACCTCCAAGGTGTTGCTGTGAGGATCCTGGCTGTCACATTCTGGACCAATTGCAGTTTCCAGATCAAAGATAAGGGTAGGCCTGAATGGAGCGAGTTGCAGAAGTCTAGCCTAGAGGTGACCAATATGTGGATCACTATGGCTAGGTGCTCTAGAACCAAGCAGGGTGCTAGTAGTTTGGCTTGATGAAGGTGGTAGAAGTCCAGCCACACTACTCTACTCACCTGGGCCACCATGGAGTAGGAAACATCCAGGATCATGCAAGGGTTCCTGATGGAGAGGGCCTCTGATAGCAGCACACTGTCCATGTTGGACAGACACACTTCCTCGCTTGGACCCTTCCTGCCTAGCCACAGGTCTGCCATCTTTCAAGGACTGAGCTTCAGGCGACTCTGCTTGAGCTACCTCGTCACTGCTTCCAGGTAGCTGGCTGATGCTTCTGGGGCGAATCAGGGCAGTCATCCATCAGAAGGAAGAGCTGGGTATCTCTAATACTATTTTACATTGTAGTCAGGTACATTTACATAACAATAACATTTTTATGGTGAAATTATGGTTTGGGGGGGGCAGGCATTCTTTTCTAATGGGCATATTCACCAGAACTGATGTTCCTTCCCTGGAAAGAACATTGAAAATTGCATTAGCATTAGTAACCATTTACTGTGCATTTGCTTTCCCTTGTTTGCTTTCCCCCTGTAACTGAAAGAAATTACACTTCACTCACAGCACTTGATGAGCAATGCCAGGCAAGAATAGGACAGCACAATAACTTTCACTTAAAAAAAAAGAATATGACATTCTGATTTTGGCTATGAATGCTACTCGGGCATATGGCATTCCCGAGCTTGGGCAGTAAATCCATTTTTAGATAGATACCTCTCACTGCCAAGGAAATATGCTGCACTGCTTCTCAGAAATCACAGTACTAGTACAAAGTGGTACTGTAGCAGATCTTTTACCATTTGTTTGGGCTCTTTGGACCAAGAAATTACTGCAGTCCCAATTTACTCAACTCCTTTACTCCAAGGTCTCCAACAGGTAATTAGAGTTACCAGTTTTCTTGATATTATCTAGAATTCGGTGGATTTTGCCACCATTTTTTGAGTTTTTTAAATGGGTTTAATGGTATTAGAGCCTCTTGTGGCGCAGAGTGGTAAGACAGCTGTCTGAAAGCTTTGCCCATAAGGCTGGGAGTTCAATCCCAGCAGCTGGCTCAAGGTTGACTCAGCCTTCCATCCTTCCGAGGTCGGTAAAATGAGTACCCAGCTTGCTGGGGGGTAAACGGTCATGACTGGGGAAGGCACTGGCAAACCACCCCCTATTGAGTCTGCCATGAAAACGCTGGAGGGCGTCACCCCAAGGGTCAGACATGACTCGGTGCTTGCACAGGGGATACCTTTACCTTTACCTTTACCTTAATGGTATTGGGGGTTGTGATTTATTTTAATAGGGTTTTAATTTGTTATTATGTAACCTGCCACAACTCTTCAGAGTGTGGCGGGATAAACATCTAAATAATAAGATAAATAAATTGCAACACCTGATCCCCAGACTAGAGAGATCAATTCACCTGAACAAAATGTGTTACTTTGATAGTGAACTCTATAGCATTATTCCCAAATGAGGTCTCCCCCCCTCCTCAAACCCCATCCTCCCTTGGTGACAACCCCAACTCTACCAGAACACATATTTGACTAATCTGTCCACTTTCATTTATAGGAATAGTTACCTGCCCTCATATTACCCACTGAAATTGCACTTGAACTATAGACAAACGAAAGCTTTACCTAAGCAAGCAGGTTTTAAAAAACATGTAGTTTTTAATTTTAGTCATGAAAAAGTACAATCAACAAAGGTCTAATAATTTACAAAATATATTAAAAATGCCAGAAATTAAAGCTTTTGGTTCAAGAAATTACACGTTCTGAGATATAAACATGTACCGAAAACTTGTATTTAAAATACATCATTATACATATCCATGCAAACATACATGAATGCACACCAAACTAACTCAGTTCCCAGTATTCTCCTAGCAGGAACAAGCAAATGAGAAAGATGAGCTTCTCTTCTGTTTTTATACAGACAAGACATTGTGTAAAAGGGAGCGGACTCATCATGACATGTAATGATGGCAGTCCACAAGCACCCCTTTAAGTCAGCATTGCTAGAAAGGAAAGTTCCATTTATTCAAATATCACTGAATGTTGTCATATATCAGATTCACACTAGATATTTTCCCAAAGAGAAGCACAATTGATCCTTGCTAAATACTTTTAAAATGAACTATTTAATTTCATTGTTTGTTGTAAGTGCTACGAAGTGAAACATATAGACACATGTATATAGTGCGGATATATTTCATAAATGCGCTCTCAGTTCTATTACAGTGATGCTTCTTTTTCCCCACGTAACAAAACAATGAGTGGAGGGGAATCAATCACATTCATGCCTTGACATCCCCTAATCATACTGGTAACATGACTTCTGTTCTGGCACTTTTTCCTGTTGAGCGTAAAGAAGTAATTTTTTATTATTCTACATGCTGAAAGTCAATGGGTTGCACTTGAGACAAAATTCCAACAAAATTAATGTCAGTTGAGGGAAGCATTAATTCATTTTCTCTGTAAATTGGTTATCTAGCCTGTGACAGCTTGTATTGTTCTACTGCATGATGCTGCAGGCAATAAACTTTTTAAAATAAGAGGAGAATGGAAAAGACTATTTTCACAGTGATGATATGCATAAGCAATGGCATAGCATGAGCTGGGTATTTTAGAAGGATGCCAAAGCTGACTTTTTGGAAACAATCCTGGATTGAGGTTTTAAATTGCATTAAAAAACTGTACTATTTAATGGAATGAGTTTATTTAACATTAATTAAACAGAATTATTGGTAGAGGCTGTGGGCTACTCCTGGCAAGCTGTTGATAGTTCCTTTTTCTCCAGAATAAATAAATCTTGTTTTTAAAAAGGTAACAGGTGACATTAGTACTATTTTCCCAATTAGTACTTGATTAACATTCTACATATATTGCCTACAATCTTGTCAACTTTACCAACCACACATACATCAAAGATTTGTAACCCTTTTTACTAAATTACTTTAGTCATTAGGATATATATCCTTCACATTACATCCTCCTGTGCTAAGAATATTACAGAGATTGAGATTTCAACAAAGAAAAGAACAGTGAAGACCTAAGAGAAATGTTTTCAAAGAGAAAGGTGTTAAAAAGAAAGTTTTCACTTGAAATATTCTTAAATGGTGGCTATTAGCCCCGCAACCGAATGAGTGCTGTCTCCGGCTGGATTCCTGGTGCGGAAAAGGTCTGGGTGAACCTTTGTTGGTCACTCCCAGACACTAGGATTGCCAGCTCTGGTCTGGGAAAATTCTTTAAGTTTTAGGAGCTATGTCTGGGGAGGAAGGAATTTGTGGAGGGATTTCATGTACAACCTGCATACAACACAGGTTTTTCCCTCTTAAGCTGCAATTTCCTCAAGGGGAACTGATTTCTGAAGTCTGAGGAACAGTTGTAATTCTGGAAGAACTCCAGGCCCCACCTGATTTTGTCACCTTATCAGATACTCTCTCAGCCTCACCTGTTTCTCAGAGGATAGATTCAAATGGGTAGCCCTGTTGGTGAGAAGTAGCACAATAAAATCAGAGTTCAGTAGCACCTTTAAGACCAACAAAGATTTGTTCAATGTGTGAGCTCTCAATTGCAAACACTCTTCCTCAGACAGTCTGACGAAGAGTGCTTGCAATCGAAAGCTCACGCCTTGAATAAATCTTTGTTCATCTTAAAGGTGCTACTGGACTCTGATTTTATTGTGCTGTTTCGCAGAGTTACACTTTAAATTCAGTGGTGGATGGGATACAGAAGAAAGGGGCATCAAAATCTATTATGTAAGTAATGTAGAGCAGTGGTCCCCAACCCGAGGGCCATGGCCCGGTGCCGGGCTGCAAAGGCCTCGGCGCCGGGCCGCGTCTCCTTCTTCCCTCCCCCCTGAAGCGAGAAGCTCGCCAGGCCACAAGCAAATCGCCGCCGGGCGCAAACACGCATGCGCAGCAGTCTGTGCATGCGCGTTTGCGCTGGGGCTGCTGCGCATGCGCGGGCCCCCGGGCTGCCCTCTCCCCCCACTATGCCGCAGAGGTCCGCAGCAAGCAGAAGCTTGCAGACCGCTGATGTAGAGAGCATTCCTTAGTCTGCTTAAAAGTAGTAGTCTCTTTTTATTCACTGATGCTTACTCCAAGGAAAGTGTTTGCGTGTGTGTGTATAAATAAATATATATATAAATAAAACGTCTGTTTGTCTCTTCACTAGTGATGAAGTGGAACAGTTTCCTGTTTCCTGTTTAATACTGAGACCATTCTAAAATGTTGGATTTTTTTAGCCTCTTGAAAAATGGAATACATCCTTCCTATTCCTGGTAAGTGCAGAAGTGTCCCGGGAGCCTTTTGAAAAGATGCACAAAGCCCATGAGACAAAGCTCTTGGTCACAGTAATGCCTCAGTGATTTCATCAACCTTTTCTTTCTTTTTCTAAAATTGTGTGCTTTGCTTCTGAAGGGCTAGAGCCCATGTCTTCCATGATTTCTGCTGCTGCTGTTTGTTTTTGGTACAAGCAATGTACAGGCAGTGAATGCTAAGTGTAGACAGGACAGTGTGCTACTGCACACAGAGCAGTTAACATAACCCCTTATGTGCCAAGGGAAAGACTAGCATTCTTTTTAACCATCTGAATAAGTTCCACCAGAAATCTGAAATACAAGGAGGTATGATAATTTAACGCAGTTAGGTTTTTAGTATTTCACATTGGGAAAGAAAGTGGTTATAGATCTGTAAAAAACAATACACTAAAATATAGTCCCATTCTTGAGAAAGTTAATCATGCCAACATCCCTTTGAAATTTAATGGGACATATAGTTTCAACTATCTTTTATTTTAAATCTATGTTGCTGAGACCTACGTAATGCAAATACAGACTTTGTAAAAGGAGGGAAAGAAATATATCTGGACTCGATTGCTGAAAGCCGTCCAATCAAGAAATATATCCTATCAAACTGAATGTAGCTAAAACCATTTTTGATGTAATAAATGTGGGATGAAACAGAATATGTATTTTCCCTTTATTGTGACTTTCAAAATCACTCAGTATTAATGGTTCTAAACATTCCTATTGGGAGGGGGGAGATTCCTTTGGACAGGATCAGGCTGTTACAACTTTAAATTTATCCTTCATCCATTTATTTATTTGCAGTCATTGACTAGGATCAAAAATACGTAAAACCACAGTAACATTATTAAATTAACAACCAAATCACTTAATATCATCCTTCAAAATCATTAACTGGTAAACAAGGGAATTTGTTCCTCAGACAAGAGGAAATTCCTGGTAAAATACTGCAAAATTCCAATGCTATGTTTGAGAAAATTTTACTTCTTGAACAGTGGATCCAGTCAACTGTGAATACAGTGAATTTGTGGGCATCATAGTTGTCTAAATAATTACAATACACTATGAGCCGGCATTTGCAGATCGAGACTGGATCTTTTTGGCCTCCTGTACTCTGCAGTACAGTAGCAGAGCATATTGTGGAGTCTGTAGGGAAACAAGGGGAAAGAAAAATGCTAAAGGAAAAAGTGTGTCTACTGTGATTCCTTCAGACGCCTGTACTGAAATTGTGAAGTTATAAATGATTAATAAAGCAACATATGGTGCTGAATCAATACCAGTCCTGCAATCAGTTCTTAAAAAAAGATCTTTTTTATTTATCCCAGTCTAGATCTGCTACAGTTATAAAACAAAAGACAGAATGCAAGTACGAGGAGAATTCCTTCAGGCTCAAATCTAGTCAGGATTTATAAAAAGAGAGAGAGAGATGTGTTCTCTGAACATCCTACAAATGCAAACAAATGAATCTTGAAAAGCAAGAGGATGATGAGCACTGGGTTAGTTCCAAAGCTGTCAACCACTAGGCAGCAAATGCTGAGGTTTTTTACGAACCCTTTAGATGCAATAGTACATGATTACAGCTCAGGGTATCCGGCTGTAGGCTGCATGTGAGCACCCATCCCCCAACAAGCACTAGGAAGAGCTGGGTTAGGCACTAGCCTAAAAAAAGGAGACAATTCTCACTATACCTGAATTCAAATTCCATGTAATGTAATATTACAGGACCAAGCTGAAAGCTGGGTGTTGACAAACATGCTAGCAACTCAGGACCTCGGATGAGGCAAGGCTATTCCATCTGGCTTGTCCTCCTCCTATGGTTTGGGATGGTAAATAACAGTGAACAGATCTGGGCAACTGACCAACTGTCAGCAGTCCTGGAAGTGAGCTTGGATGGAAGGGAACAGAAACAGCCAGAAGGACTTAATGAGAATTGGGCCTTGAGTGGGATGCTGCCCAAAGCATTCCTATGTCAAAGGAGATTAAAGTAGTCTCACATTATTTGCATTCAGGGTAAACCACTTTGGAAATTCATTTATTTACATATACCAAGGAAGTCAAAGGAACTTTGTTCCATCCTCCATCTTAGCCTCAAAACAGGTAGGTTAGATTGAGAGTGACTGGACCAACACTGTCCAGCAAGTTTCATGGCAGAGCAGGAATTCTAAGCTGTGTGTCTCAGATCCTAGACCAGGGGTCCCCAACCTTTTCAAGCCTACAGACACCTTTGGAATTCTGACCCAGCAGCTACAAAATCGGCACCATAGGAGGTGAAGCTAGACATTCAATGGGTGCCACAGCTTACCTTCAGTCACACAGCTAAGATCCTTGTGCAGTAGCAGCACCTTCTGTCAAAGCAACATTTTAAAGAATCTGTGCAGCCATCTCCAGTTGCCAGCCGAGAGAAGAACTGACCACGGCTGTTCAATAAAGTGATTTATTAATTAAACTTGTTTTTTTATGTTTTTAAAGCAATGTCCAAGTTCTTCAACAATAATAATTCTTCAAAAATGATAGAATATTCACAAATCAAATTTTTGCCACCAAAACGGGTACCTAGGCTGTATACCTCGTTTAATGTATATGATACATATACATTATCATTATATAGGAACACCATTGAAAAAGGAGATTTTCCAAAAATGAGGTACAAATTTAATTAACAAATCACTTTATTGAACAGCAGTAGTTGGTTCTTCTCTCGGCTTGCAATCTCTTCAGACCAATGGTCTTTCTTCAGATCTCCAGTTGCCAAGCAAGGTTTCTCAATGGCCAAAGCCCTACCCAATTTCTAAAAATACCTGAGGGTTATCGGGAAAGGTGTCACTGGATGCCATAGGGCTCATAGGCACCCATTCGGATCCCCTAGTCTGTAACCGTAATCATTATACTATACTTGCTTCTTCTAATTTGAAAAGTAGGACAGAAATAAAATATTTTAAATGATAAGGATGCCAGTGACCAAGATCCAAACCGGTCAAAGACCACTGCAATGAGCAATGTATCCAAAGGGGCTTCTTAAAATATGTACAGCATGGACCCTCCCACCATAAATCTACCTTTCAGTGTAATTATCCCTGCTCCTCCATCTTCAGCTTGACAATCTGAACCTGGTCGAAGATAAGATGTATGGCTGGCAAACCCCCCTCCCCTTTATGAAATACCTTACTAGCCAACCCAGAACCTTAACAGTCAGGCACGACAACAAGTCTGGTCAGGTTCTGCTTGAAGTCCCATTTCAAGGCTTCCACAAGTACTGAGGCCATTGCCAGCTGTTCCAGTTAGCCAGATGCAGGTCTATCAGATGTCATACATTGTTATTTGAGGGAGGAAACAGAAAGACCTTGCCAAACATTCAAAATGTGCTTCTAGTTCAGATTCCACACACACACACACACACACACAAACACAGAAACAAAAATGTTGTTGCAGCTTGCTACTGCTTTCCTTTTTTGGATGTTTCTAGCAGAAGCTCAGCTTGTCACAGTCCGCAAATCACAGTAGTCAGTCTACATATCAGCAAGCTCTTATTTCACCTGACTTCCATCTGAACAGTCCTCTCAGAAATGTGTTTTCTAGCCCCCTGTGCTTGATTATGGTGCTGAACAGACGTTTAACTTTTATCAATCATGGTAGATGGCAATCTGCAGTATTTTCTTATTTGATCTCCAGCAGGTCTCAATGACGACCTCTTCCTTTACTGTGGAGACAAATCAAAGATCTGGCCACTGATGCTTCCAGTGGCCTCTTATTAAGTGAGCTATAAATACAGAAGAATGTACTCGTACTTCATCTGCACTGCAGAGGATGTAACCAGGAAAAAAAAAGAGATTTAGCTTATGTCAATAAAGCAGAGTGCCTAAGCTTAGTTACAATAAACCATGGCAGCCTTCAGTATTTAGGGCCCATTGAAGTTTGAGAAGTGGATACTTTCTGATATTTAAAGAAATATTGGCTATATTTTGTGTCAAAAGTGAACACAAAATCAATACACTAAGAGATTTATAATATTTAATGCTGTATCCATATGCTATTTTGAGGATACTGTCTCATCATACTTTCCCTATGAGGAAGGGGACTTTTCAGTTCAGAAAGAAAGCGTTGTGTGGATTGAGAACACTCCCCCACTCCTAATATTCAGAAAAGACAAAAGGAAGGATTACTTTACTGCCACAGGATACTGTAATGGTTTATCCTTAAATTGTTTTAAACTGGGGGATTTGACAATATTAGCCATGATGGATGGATAAGTGTAACATTCCTGTTCAGATGATGTATACCTCTGAATACTAGTTGCTGGTGTACAGCATCACACTATTTCTCTGCTCCTCCAGTGAACTTCTTAAATGCTCATGTTTTATTAGCTAGTAATAATGTGAATGAAATCCAAAATACATCATTCAGGGCTCATGCTGCCCGCATGCCATATATCTATTTGTAAACCCACTCCTGCGCATCATGCAGATAATGTTGTACATTGGAGATAGCATAGCCCAGGCAATCAGAATCTCTGTAGTCGGTTTCTCATGCTGTTAAAATCCTTCAGGCCTTGCCTAGCAATCATGTGTGTAAAGGAACTCACCAATCTACTCTACTTCTCTAAAAGAGATCATGGCTAATACTAACCTTAAACTGACAGGATTCTTCCAGTATCTAAAACTAACATGCACATATTAACAAAAGGCAAGGGATGGACTGAATTAGGAGTGGAAGGTGATAATTTTCAACAGATCCTAATGTACTAATACAACATCAGCACTCAAGATGAACTAAACTAAGCCTCCTGCTCTTCTCCAGCCAAGCTCTCTTGGTCTTAAAAACAAGTACGCTGCACAGGGATACTAGTCCCAGACCTTTTCCACACTGGGATTTTACCCCACCTTACCACTTATCTGGTGGCGGGGCAAAGTCCTGGTTCCAAATGTTGTTGTGGCCGGGCTGGGACCACGTGGCAAGAGAGTGTAATAATTTCACATTCCCTTTTTTGCCCTGGGCACCAACAGGGTCTCTGTTGGGTCCAGGCCATGGGTAAGGGAAGAGTCGGGCTGTCCTGTCCTGGCTCCTCCCCTCCCATGGCCACGACTACGGCATCCTGTTGGGACATTTTTTAAAATTATTTTTAAGAACAGGGTATTGTGTTGTAATACAATACTCTGTTCTTAAAATTAAAATCATCCCCTGATGCCCCACAGGGTGGGTCATCCAGAGGCACAAACCCAGGGCAGACAGGGTGCAGCAGGGAAAATGCTCCCCCATCTGGAGCCAAGAAGACTTGGGGCAACCTGACCTGGCCCAAACACCTGGTGACAGCTCAGAGCAGCGCCACCAGCATGTAATGGATCCCAGTGCCATCACATCTCCGGCACTTCTTGGGTTGCTAAACTGAATCCTTCTGTGATGCCACCAAGAGGCTACAACATGCTAAAATCCAGTTCTACAGCATTTACAGCAATGCACAGCCTCATCCTTTATTATAGGGCAAATTGCAGATTGATGGATCTGTGTGCAGATTATATAAATGTGCAAGGGAGAAAGGATGAAATACTTTCACAGCATTCTTTTAAAAATAAAAAATCTGCTGGTGCTCTGATCACAGTTCATCCAACACTTATCTATTGAGAAAAAATGTATACCATCTGTCAGAGATGACTTATTAAATAAAAAACAGCAAAACCAAAAAGTATAAAAACCCATCCTTAAAAAACACAGCCCACCATAGATCATAAAAACAGACTACTGACTGATAAAAAAACTACTAACTGTTTCTAACTAAAATAGTATTTAGAAAGTTAATCCTTAATTAAAAGCTTAGGTGAGCAGAAACATTTGGGCCTGATGCATAAAAGTAAGCAACGCAGGCCAGGCACGTCTCAAGGGAAAGAGCTTTCCATAAGTGAGGCACCACTACTCATCTCAGCCACTTCCGTCTTCACTGAGGACCCAATTCCTCTGTCTTGATCTTACAAGTCTACACTAGCTAGCACTGATGAAAGCAATACCTGACAAGCAATAAAATTTGACACAACTTTATCCTTTGCTATGGATATATTTATATACAGGTCACAACTATTCATGGTTCATTTGTTTGTAGATAAATTTCACACAATGTTTAATTGCTTATTAAAAGGAATGCTGATACTTGTGTACTTGGAGGCAACATCATCTGATCTGGAAGCCGTTTAACCCTGATGTACTAGGACTTTCTCTTCTTATTCAGTAATTGTATGAATATTCTCTAAATGTGTCAGGGACATCAACTATTATTTCATTTGTCCCTGGCTTTCCAAGAGGTACCAGGGGCTAAACACTGATGAGCCTAGGCCCAGATTCAACCCTGATTACCCTTTATTTTCAAGACAAAGAAAAAATCCACTATACGTTAAAGCAGTTGTTTGGATAGCAACAGATATTCAAATTGTGAGATTAACTTAAAGTTAAGACAAATGTTAAAATAACAGAAATAATCAAACTGCAATAACAACATATAAAAATCCAATTTACAGTCTACAATATGAACATCATAGAAACTTGTGTACTCTTTTACTGCTGCCACAGACCAATGAGATTGCCCCCCCCCTCCTACTGAGACAGAAATTTTACCTAATATTTTTGGAGATGGGATAACAGAACACAGAATAAGAAACTGTATTTTGTATCCTCCACAGTCACAGGGAAACCAGAATAAAAGGCTATGTAAAGGGGGGATACATATCCTAAAATATGGATTACTTTTAAACACTTATTTTCTCCATTTACTAGCTTGCATGTCAATTATTCTTCTGATTTAACCAAGGAAAAGCACACCTGTCATTGTCAGATAAAGCAGCCCCAAACCCTCCTTCCAAGTGTTAGTCTGTTAAATGTTAGATTGGAGGTGTTCATAATTGGTATCTGGCTCAGACTGGCTCCCGTATTGCCTTCAAGGACAGCATCTTGTCTTGTCTATGATAATTGGTTATGTGTGATACTTGGTGTTTCTGGAGGGGACGGGTGAGTTGGAGGGATAGAATAATTTTCTGGAGAGTTCCAGCAAGAAAGAGTCCCACCTGATCCAAAGGGTCCACCTGACTCTGATGGACTAGTGTTTGATGGGGGTGACGGTAGCTCATTTCTATGGTTTTGCTGCAGCCATGTAATTCAGACATTTGGATAGTAGCCTGCAAAAACAAGAATATGTACCACCTGATACAGATTTCTAAGTTTCAGATTGAAGGTTTGCTTTATTGTTGTATGTTGCTTGTTTTAGACTGCTTGTTTTAATAACCTTTCCTAAATTCTTTCTGAATAAACTTAATATATATTTTATAAAAGAAAATGTCTGATTATTTGTGCATGCTCACCATGGTGACCCACAATGTTCAGCCTGGAATTTCTTGACAAATATTAAAAGCCTATATGGTAATTTATGATCTATGCATACACCACTGCAATAGATAATGTTCTGGTTAACTTAGCTACATGCAAGTTACTCCCTAGATGACAGATGTTTTCATACATTATTCTTCCTTTGAATGCATATGAAGAACATGGAGAAAAGTAAAACTTGCCTTAACAGAGTGGAATTAGTTCCCTGTTATTATTCCTTCTCAGTCTAGAGATGGGGAACAAGAGACAGTGGTGCAGGGGGAAAAAAGCATCTGTAGGAATCCAAATAATCTCACTTCAACTTTCGAGTAAAAGAAAAATATGAGGTGCAGTCTTCTTGCAGGAGAACCATGAGGTCCAGTCAGGCAAATGATTAAACCAAACAATTTAGGATTACCAATTTTTGAAGCCCAACTGGATGCCATGGCACCCACCAAATACATTTTATGGTGCCCATCAAGTGTTTTTAGAAAGTGGGCAGTGCATGGTGAGACTTTTGAAGAAGAGTTGGTTTTTATACCCTGCTTTTCACTGCCCAAAGGAATATCAATGTGGCTTACAATCACTTCCCTTCCTCGCCCCACAACAGACACCTTGTGAGTTAGGTGGGGCTGATAGAACTCTGAGAACTGTGAATAGCCCAAGGTCACCAGATTAGAGGCCATCGTTCTCCAGATTAGAGGCCATCATTCTTAACCACTACACCAAGCTAGCTATTTCCATGCTGGGAAAGACCCAGGGAAAGTAAAGATTTATTGAATGCACAGATTTTTAAAAACATTGCTTCAGCAGCAGCTGACAAAACAAAAAAAGTATTGTGTGATTGAAGGTAAGTGGTGGCAGCCACTTTGTGGCTAGCTCCACCTCCTACAGCAGCCATTGTGAGGTTGCCATTTTGTGGCTGTATCCACTAAGTTGTTTCAGAATTTCAAAGGTATCTGTGGGCTTTAAAAAGCTAGGGAACCCTCGTCTACATGTTCCCAGCACCAATGTTGTTTCCCCATTCACCAATAGAGATGGTACCTGCTATCCTCATCTGATTATGGGATATTCTTTTCCCACTGGTTCATCCTAAATTCCCTTATCCAGGATCATATTGGATACCCTTCCTTTCTCCTAACCACTGTGTTAGGGCAGTGGTTGAGAGTAGAGGAATAAACAGCCCCCCCACCGGGCCTCAGTAAACAGCCCCCCCCACCAGACCTCAATAAACAGCCCCCCCACCAGACCTCAATAAACAGCCCCCCCCCACACCGGGCCTCAGTAAAAGGCGTTGAGTGGTCCCCGGTGAGTGGTCCCCGGTGATAAAAAGGTTGGGGATCACTGGGGGAAAGGACATGGCCTAATGGTAGATCATCTGCTTTGCATACAGCAGATCTCAGGGTCAGTCCTTGAGCATATCCAGTTAAAATATCAGGTATTGATGATGTGAAAGTCATCATCTTAGGTCCTTGAGAGACCAATGGTGTGACTCAGTATAAGGCAGCTTCATGTAAATTCTCAAATGTAGAGGCAAGGATGATTTAATTTCTCAGGACCTTCAAGTGTCAATTTAATTATAGTTGCTCTTATTAATTAATCTGCAAACCCAGGAATCTTTTGGACATTATATGGACCATTATCTGATCATCTACATTAGGAAGGTAGAGGACTGCTCCTGAAAATGGGGAATACCTGTCGATCACCTGCAGAGCCTAAGAAAAAATAAATACTTTCAGTGAATGCACCAATTCTTTAGAGAGATTCATAGACATGTAACATTTCACTTATTTTGTTTCCACATATGAGTAATTAGATTAATTTATTTCTAGTGTTCTAATGACCTATCCTGGATAGCCCAGGTGAGCCTGATCTCTCTCATTAGATCTCGGAAAGTAAGAAGAGTCAGCCCTGGATAGTATTTGAATGGGAGACTTTATCTGGCTGCTAAACAATCCTCAGATCTCCTGGGTACATTACACACATACCACATGATAAATAAATAAATAACCCCCAGCACTGAGCAATATTTAAGAGCCACTCATATCAATGGAAGAGGATGATTGTGACTAACTTTAATCCCATTGATTTCATTGGGATTTTAGTACAACTTTTGCTGGATTGAGAGCTATCTTGGTAAAGTGGTTAGGAGCACTGACGTCTAATCTGGTGAGCCAGGTATGATTCCATGCTCCCTCACATGCAACTAGTTGGGTGACCAGCACTGATAAAGCTGTTCTGACCGAGCAGTGATATCAGGGCTCTCTCAGCCTCACCCACTTCAGTGGGTGTCTGTCGTGGGGAGAGGAAGGGGAAGGAGAATGTAAGCCGCTTTGAGACTCCTTCAGGTAGAGAAAAGCAGCATATAAGAAGAACCAACTCATCTTATTATTTACAGTTTTTAAAGTAAAAATCTCTGTCATGTTTCTAACACATTACATTTTCCAGGAAATGGGGACATTCTTACGTAGAAAAACAAAGACAATTTCAGTCAAAGGTGAAAACAACAACGCATTCCTTGTCGTGATGAGGGGGCGAGCTAGCCTATTGCAGAGGCACGACGATGGGTCTAAGGTGAAAACATGGTCTAATGTAAAAAGATTTAACTTCTTAACCCATTAATCTAATATACAATCACACAACTATTAAAGTTTTCTCAGAGGATACAGCTCTGCATTGCTCATAACTAGCCACAAACAGGCTTTTTCCGTAATAAAAAACTGGGTTGGAACCATTTTGTACGCAATACACCTGGGATAAGTCCTCTGACCTTTCTGTTCTGGGTTGGATCTTTGCAAAAAGTGTTATTGCTAAAGATTTTTAGCTGATGCCAGTATATATAAATAGTCTGTTCCCCTAGGACAAAAGACTCTAACTCAAAATGTTGAAGAAAACCCAACAGGCTCCACAGTGTATCCAACTGAACTATACATAAATGTTATCTTGCCAGTTTCACTGGTCTTCAATTCTCTTGGGCCAACAAAGAGTGTATACCAACAAGTAGGAAGAGATAACCATTTTTAAAAGAGAGTAATTTTTATAAAGTAAATGAATGCCATTTTCAATGTAGACTGATTTTATAAGAACTGATACATCAAAAACATCATATGCAAAGTCCCCTCTTTGGCAGGGCAGCTGGCATGAACACCCCCCCCCCCCCATATTTCAGGCCATGTCTGTGTATTCCTCAGAATTTATTGTATTTTGGTAGCTCTAAATTTCTACACACTGACCTTTTCAATGGGTACCTATTCTTATAAGGGATTAAATGACCTTGCATTAACTACAGAACATTATGCACACATACACAAAGGAAGATGATTTTTGCCAACTCCCCTCTTCTCCTGTGACTATCTCTACGTCTGACAAGCTGTTTTTGTGGCAGTCCCCTATTCCCAGGGAGCAACATTGGGAAAGGGGTATTTGAGGCTGCAGCAGGAAGAGGGAGGTAAGTCTTGCTTTTGCAGATAGAAATCCTTCCTTCTTTGGAAATTTTAAGCAGGATCCAAGCCCAGATATGCACATCAAATGCATAAATTATCTGTGATGCAACAGCTGAACAGTATTGATAATATCCGTTCAATGTTGGGAAATATCAAGTATTGACTGTGATAATGTCAGTAATGTCTGCCATGAAAAACGCTGGAGGGCGTCACCCCAAGGGTCAGACATGACTTGGTGCTTGCACAGGGGATATCTTTACCTTTACCTTTAATGTCAGTAATAATGCTTTCAAACAGGGAAAAGTAACTAATTCTTTTCAGTCTTCATAGTGTAAAAAAAAAAAAACCTTGATTTTTAAATAAATACCAGCATTGTTTTGAGGACATGGGTAATCTTTTAGTAGTCTAAACCCTTTTAAACTGGTGTAATACACAGTACCATGAAAATGGGGCATAGCCATTTACACCATTGCTTCTTGTTTTATTATTAAATTAAGTATTTATGATTACATTTATAGACTGCCTCTCTCTGCAAACAGGCTCGGGGTGGTTTTGAAATCTGTATCATACTTTGTCATTTTCTTTCAAAAGAGAATGCTTTGTTTCACAGCACAGTTTAAAAGCCATTGCAATTGTTCTAATATACCCTCTTAAAACTAACCTACAGTACTGGTGAAACAAATATATTTTTGTGTATCAAAACTATGTTATAGATTCTTAATGAATGAGCATTTTCCTTTTTCTGCAGATTTCTCTCCTGTTAAAATACCACTTGGTATTATGAGTCATCATGTCAATGCTTGGCAGCAGAAAAACACGCTTCTAAAAATATGTTACTGCTTTTCTACCTTATTGCAATTTGAATGTAATGTCATATAAAACAAGAAGCTCTGATGTTAGTGATTTTTTTTCTATTTTGAGACATTTCCCCTAACTTTCCTTCTTCTGCTCCATCTGTCCCATCACGCAAGCACTAAGGATACATCTGCACCAGCTGTTTTTTCTATACTGCATTCAGAAAAAACTCACCAGATTATTAATTTAAAATCATTAAACCTAACTGCTATGTCCCTTTCCTTGTTGCAAGCTGTGACGGACTGTGCTTTGAAAGCTCCTAAGTGCTGTATAATCATGTGATGGACTGTGAAGGGTTAATGCCTCACAGAGCCAAAGAGCCTTTAAGTGACGAGCTATGCAGATTTCATTGGGTGGCATCAACTGAGAAGAGCTGGCAATGGGATGATTGCTGCTGACCCCTATTTGGGCCAGGAAAAGGGATAGAGCTTCTAGTGTAAAGAAGTAATTCCCTGCCCAAATGAAAGGGGAAATAGAGTGGAGAGATCCCTTGTTTGTTTAAAAAAGGAATCTGGGTCCTTGGTAGTATATCCCTGCCTTCTGAAACTTGAAAAGACAGTAAAACTCAAGATCTTATACCGGAGTGTCTGGCAGTCTTTGAAACCAGAAGCCTCTCATCTCCAAGATTCTAAGACTTTGTGAAAAGCTTACTTGGTAGAAACATATGAACAGGAATTTGTGAATATACTAAGTTATCTCTGAGTTGTTATTCATTCACCCTAGACATTTGATCCTTGATTTCACCTGAACTTTTCCCTCTACACTGAATAACATATTTTGCTTGTTTTTGAACTTTCAAAAACCTTCCTTGTTCCATTTTCAGAAGTATTAGTTAAGGAGGTGATTTTGTTTCTTCCCTCAAATCCCTGGGTTGAGTAAGCATTAAAAGATAATAATATGTCTGGGTGGGACACCCATAACCCTTCAAATACAAAGAAAACATAAATGGCAGGTGCTCAGCCAGAACAGAAGGGGTGGGGGGGAAGCAGAGGAAAAACCCTGCATGTGAGGGAGGGAAGAGAGCAAAATTGCCAATTGCCATACAAGCCAAAAGGTATTTACGTCATGTACTGCACCCAATTTTGAACTCTGGTGCTGGAGATGACTCTTGCAAGTCTCTTGGACTGCAAGGCGAACAAACCGGCCAGTCCTAGAGGAGATCAGCCCTGCCTGCTCCTTAGAAGGCCAGATCCTGAAGATGAAACTCAAATACTTTGGCCACCTCATGAGAAGGAAGGGCTCCCTGGAGAAGAGCCTAATGCTGGGAGCGACTGAGGGCAAAAGAAGAAGGGGACGACAGAGAATGAGGTGGCTGGATGGAGTCACTGAAGCAGTTGGTGCAAATTTAAATGGACTCTGGGGAATGGTAGAAGACAGGAAGGCCTGGAGGATCATTGTCCATGGGGTCGCAATGGTCACGACTTCGCACCTAACAACAACAGCACCCAAAATTAAGCACAGATTAAAGTCAACTGGAAATTTTCTAGTAGTATTCAAACAAACATAAAATATTAACAGCCCCTTTATTTGATCAATACATTTAAGATTCATCTATACTAGGAGATATCTCATATTGGAATACATTAAAAACTGTGCTAGATCTAGATAAATGATGGTGGATTGTTCTACTATACCAATTAAAACTGGTTTACAGAATGTGTATGGGACAAATGCAACTTTGGATCCTAGAATTATGTTTATGTTGTATTGGAGGAGATACTCTCTGAGGTATGCAATGCTGGCACAGGAGGTAATTGTCATATTCCCATCTGGATCAGGCCATTTCGGCTTGACCAGAATCCTGTGATGCTTTTCAGGCACTGGGTTGACCCTGCACTCTGAGCCTCATCCTCCTGTTCTCCCAAGTGAGTTTTTTCGCCTCCAGTTTCCTGAACCATCTGGCTCCCTTATCACTCTATGTATATTTTGCCTGTTTTTCCTGCTCAAGGTGCTAAATGCTACTTTCACTTTGAAGATAAGGTGTAGTTTTTGTAAAAGTGTACAAAACCATCTGGAATGAGGTGGTGTTAACTGATCTGTATAACTGTCTTGGATTTTCGTATGTGGCCAGCTTTGGCAATGCAGCTTTTGTGTATCCATTAATATGTCTCTCCAAATAAACGACTAAAAGTTCTTACTTTAAGATTCAGAGTTGCCTTCTTGGGAGAATTGCCATGGAACATAACAGTAATTGCATTATCCAGTTGTCCTACGTGGTTCTTAGAAAAAACAAGTCCTTTTTGCAATGGGGAGTTACTTGATGTGCAGAGGGACCCAATCACACAAAGGAGATGACCAATTTACAGCACTTGTTTTTGAAAAAAATATATATATATTATATTTCAAATCTGGGACCTGGTCTACTTTGGTCAGGGGCCTGCTCTACAGAAGAGGTTGGTGGAGAAGAGCTTTGCTATCATCCCCTCCCCTAGTGTGTTGTTTGTCACAAAACTATTGAGGCTTGGAAGAACTTCAAAAGCAAGATGCCCTGCAGGACTGAATAGTGCTGCATCAAAATTAAAGTAAATTTCCTCTATGCTATCTCCCACTTTTGTTCATGGTTTGCACTTGTAAAGACAAAGAAAGAGGTTATTTAAACTGATTATTTGTCACTGTTGCAGCCCCATGTCCTGTGATATTTTTTTGGCTAGGTGCTCCCAACCCACAGAGAGAAGTTTCAGGACAAAGATCAGGCTGCTTGGGGGATGGGGAATTTGGGGGAAGTACTGTTCTGCCAACACCTTCCATGATCTGTTCTACTGCACTGAACCCAAAGGGTAGATCCCTGCTCATTTCACTGATGAATGATTTAGCATGGTTCGTATGAAACTTGGTTGCTATGAGCAAGAGGCAAATACCCATCTTGTCATGCTTCACTTCTGAGAAGGTATGCACATATTGAGAGACAATGTGGCACCGCGCACATGAGCCAGAGAAGGTGGTAAGGACCCAAAAACACACCCCGGAATCCCCACCTGGCCTCAATCAAATGCTTGGCAGAAGAGTTCCGTTTTGCAGGTCCTGCAGAACTCAGAGAATCCTGACAGCACCTGCAGCTCATCTGGGAGCTCATTCTAGCAGGTAGGGGCCAGGCCTGAAAAGAAGGCCTGGCCCTGGTTGAAGCCAAACATATATCTCACAGTATAAGGATCACCATCCTGTTCGCACTGGCAGAGCAGTGCTCTTCGGGGGATATAATCAGTGAGGTAGTCCCTCAGGTACGCTGGCCTTGACCGTGGATGGTCTTAAGGGTCAATACCAATACCTTGAACCTGATCTGGAATTCAACCAGTACAGACTGAATGTGGGCCCTCAAAGTTGTTCTAGTGAGGACCTATGCTGCTGCATTCTGGAATAGTTGTAGATTCCAGATCAGGGTCAAGAGCAAGCAATTCTTGCTTTTTAAAACAAACCTATAGAGATGCTTTTGCTAATAACATTTAAGTTCTACTGTGGAGGAATAAATTCCTGAAAGGATATTTGCTTTGTTCCACTAAAGTACCACATCAAATTTATATTCACTTTCTTAGAAGATATGCTGTCTTGCTGAGTTTCATGATACATGAGGGAGATAGGAAGAACTGCAAAAAATATAAGAAATATACATAGCTCACTAGTATAGCAAAAAGTTATGGGGATTCATGATTAGATTAGATGCAAACTCTTGTTATTGTTACTATTATTTTACTATATGACGTGTGTGTGGTGCATCCAGGATATTCTAGGCAAAAGATGTTTGGAGGTGGTTTGCCACTGCCTGACTGCATCATGACCCTAGTGTTCCTTGTGTCATATGACATGCTTTCTGGGTCTCCTGAGTTGCCAGGGAGACTTGACTTCGGGGCCAGGTGCCCATTCTCACTATGCTCAATCTTCCCCCATCCTTTGCATTCCTTTGTAAATTACAGCTGGTTGGCTCTCCATCTACCTCTGTTCCCCCTCACTGCAAGGAGCTCTCCCTTATCAGCATATGGCCTTGGTTCCCAGGGGAACAGATTGAGGGCCAATGGCATCCGGGAAAAGATCAGTCTGGATGTCTCCAGGTTTCACGCCTAAATAGTTCAAAAGTGCTTTTGATGTGAACCCCTTTTTCCTCGCCTGTAGCTCCAGCACTATAAAAGGCTGGCTAGATCTTTACTCTGTGTCTCAGTCAATTTTTCATCCTCCTATGCTCTGGGATTTCTATGCTATGCTTTGTGAATACCTTCAATAAAGACTTTTTATCCTTTACCTGCTCTTCAGAGTTGTATGGATTAAGTCTAAGGCAGGGGTAGTCAAACTGCGGCCCTCCAGATGTCCATGGACTACAATTCCCAGAAGCCCCTGCCAGCAAATGCTGGCAGGGGCTTCTGGGAATTGTAGTCCATGGACATCTGGAGGGCCGCAGTTTGACTACCCCTGGTCTAAGGAATGGTCTTGCTGATGCTACTGAAACCTAAGTTCCTGACATCTTGGAGGTCTCCCATGCAAATACTACTAACCAGAGTCAACCCTGCTTAGCTTCCAAGATCTGATAAGATAGGGCTTGCCCGGGTTATCCCGTTCAGAAGGGGATAGAAGTTAAAATCATTTTGAAACATTGGGTTCTGTGTGACAAGAAACTGTAGACAAATAGAAACAATGCTATCCTTTTCAGAAACAGAACTAGCTGTTTTAAACACTTCCTAAACAGAAAAGCACGTCTGTGAAATTAAAAAAAAAAACTTCATGTAGACTATTCCATGCTAAGACTGCACATGTGTCTTTTTATTATAATACAAGTGGAAAGAAATGCCCCCAGGGACCAGAGCAAAGACACATCTGTAACAACACTCTGGTTTATACATGAGCTTTGGTGCTAACAGCCCCCTCTTCTTGCCCCCAGCATTGCATTACAGAGTAAAAAAACACTAGTGTATATGCATTGAGACATGCCCATACATAGCAAAGTGAAACAGATGCTATATGGCAACTATACAGTTTCCCCCATTTTTTCCCAATACCGGAAGCGCTGCATGTGAAGGGAATGGATAAGATTAGAAACAGCATCCCTGAGAATATTGCTCCAAGTTTTAAAAGCTTAGAAATGTACTTATTACTGAGTTAAGCATCTTAAACGAAGAAGCTATAAGAGGTTTGTTGAAAATATTTAGATTAAAAAAAAACTTTCCATCCTACTCTATCTTGAGCCATAAAGAGATTTATTTCTTAGGCAAAATCATTCAGGGCTAGACCAATGGTCTTCAGAAATCTTACATCAAAGGAAACAGCTTGACCCATTTTATCAGTCCTTAACAAAAGTTTCTTTTTTTACATGATGTTTTAGGATTTGTCTGATTCTGACTGAAGAACTGCAAAAACAGCAAAAGTGGAATGCTCCAGAAGCACAGAATGGCCAAATGAGATAATCACATCCGCCACCCCTAAGGGCCTGTTTCGTTTGACTGAACCTGTGCCCTCTGCAGCTGAGTGCTCAGTATTCCATTACATTAAAGAGTGGCACGCCATCTCCCTCTTTTATTCTTAATATATCATGCTTCAAGATCACCTTTATCTCTATGAGTTGTGCTACCCATGTACCATGAACCACTGCAGAGGAGGAGAGAAGGTATTCAAGCCCATATGGGATAATGGCTAAGAGTGTGAGCTGCGCCACAAGAGGCTCTTTTAAAAATGAATACGATGCCAAAAAATTAATTATTTAATTATTTCAAACGTTACCAATTCATATTGAAAAATTAAATAAACTTGAAAAGGTCAAGATTAAGATTCAAAGTGTTGCAAGATGATAAAAAATTAGGAGGCTTTGCTGTTGAATCCCCTTCAAATTTCTCTGTGAACATACTCAGCATTAGCAGCAAAAGCAGTTCAATGACGCAGCGATATGAAGCTCATGATTATGCTTGCCCAAACTGATCTGACAGGCTCTACACTGATCAATATAACCCCCGGAACCCAAGCCCCAACTGACAACAGGCGGGGTTCCCCTTTTCCCAGAAACAGGCAAGCTTTCACCCCATTCCCAGGGAAAAGCACACCAACAACTCCTGCGCCCAAGTACATCTGATATCAAGAGGAATTCAAGGCCAGTCTCACAGATAACATTCAAGCTCCCTTCTCCCACAGTTCCAACCTCCCACGGGAAAACTGGCAAGTAGACAGCACAAAGGAGCAAACAATGCTAAGCAATAAATGAAGTTACAATCAGTTAATTTTCCTAGGCTTGCCTTCCAAACACAGATGACAAAACACAAAATGACAATACCAAACGATCAGGTGGCTGGCAACCAGGCAGATCCAATACTTGCGGTTCCAAATATTAACTTAAGTATATAGATATAGACATGCAGCAGCTTTGGTTTGGATAAAAGACTGGATTATTGACCCTTAAGGAAATAATGTTAAATTAGAGACAATGGACGCTAAAGAAGGGATTCATAAATATTTCTTGGACAAAATCATTGAGAACTATTCAGAAGAAGGCAGAAAGCATGTTATAAGAGACAGTTTGCTAAGGATATGGTTTAAGTGCAGAGAAAGAGTAAGTCCACCAATTTCACCTTTAACCTCTGTAATTAATCCTTATTATGATTTGTGCAGGGGATTGGACCGGAAGACCCTGAAACTCCTTTCCAACTCTATGATTCTATGATTCAAAAACAGCACTGTAAACAATACTTAAGTAGAAATAAGCAAGAAAATAGCCGTGGAATAAAACAGAAGTCACTTTTTAAAAAGACTGTTCAGGAGCATTGTAAATTATCTGCGATGTATTAAGAATAAGCTCTGGGCCAACAAAAAATATCACACACCCCTTACCAGTGCCTTTTAATTTTTGGGTTTCATGGTTAGAGATTTTTTAAGTTATCCCTCAAACATATTGAGCTGGATTGCCCCAGGTTTTTGTTACTGATAAGGGGATGAGGGGTCACCTTTGGCAACCAAAAGAATCAGAATCATAGGACCTGGATTGACAAAGAACATGTGGGACAGAGGTTGTAGTAAGGAGAGAAATTAAGCGAAATGGAGAGAAAAGCCAGCGTTATCACATAATTCCAGCATATCTTTTTCTCTCTGCATGATACTTACTCCTTATTTGTCCTCTACAGCTGACACTAGCTCCATTCATCTGGCCCTAACTTCACCAAACCTGTGAGTCTTGGTTTATGTTGTCCTGGCAGTAATCCCCCAAATCCATGGATATTAAAAGAAGCAAAACCACATGTGTATACCATGTATATCTTGTTATTCAGTATGTGATTCAGTGGAAATTACTAGCTCTCTTTTGTGGAGTTCAGTCTAAACTGATCAATTTAAATCAATGGACTTGTACTGGAATAATTTGAGATTGCACTGTGAATATATTTAGAATTGTAATTGGAGCGTGGCCACAAATTTTACACTCCCAAATCCAGAAGATTTTCACATTATGGTTCTAAACTAGATGTTATTCATTGTTGGCCCAATTCCAAGCAAAGCAATATGGGGATGGAAGTTTCGTACACCAAATGTCCTTCCATCAATGAGCCACCTCTGAAGCGCTATGAACCATGCTGTTTTTTTCCTCATCCTTTTTTGCTCCACACTCTTTCTTTTTAAAAAATGTTCTAAATTGAACGATATGGCACCTGAGAGCTATAGCAGGACCAATGAGATGCCTTGACTCCACTGACTCAATGGACATTTTAAACAGCACACCAAAGTGATTCAGAAGTAGGGGCAGAAACTAGAAGAAAGCAATCTCCTTCAAAAGTAGCTTGACCACACATGGTAACCTGATGCAACCGGTAAATAGGAACAGGAAAATAAATTCTACTAGCAGCCACTTACTAAAACAGGTTTGTCTGAAATGTCAGGGGGGGGGAAATCCACTAGCAACCATTTACTAAAACAGAATATAAAGGCAGTTTGAAAATGGTTCCACATTCATAGCAAGCAATGCCATATGAGTACATCTTGCAACTATGGAAAGAAGAAAAGTCCAGTAAACATTGGACACAATTTTAATAATTTATTATTTGACCATAGGGAACAATTGGACGCAATCTCTCATATAAACAGGTCTTATGAAAATGGGTATCACATTATATCCTCCACCTGCAAATAAAATGATTGATGAGCTAAACTCAGACTCATTTAGAGTTCTTCACTGCAACGGATGACAGTACTAAAAAGGTGAAAACTACTTAAATACCAACCTACTAGATTGCACCATTTAACTTAAATGATCTTTAGATTGAAAAATCAATCTTCCAGCAAGCCTCTCCCGGCAGTTTTCTAAAAATTCTCTCTCCTTCAGACCAGAGAAGGAGGAAGTCGGTATTACTCCTATAGTACAATAAAGAATTGAACTACTTAAGTATTGTAATGGCTGCTGCTATTTTTCAGGCAGAAAACAGCAGCTTAGTTCCATACACACTCAACTTTGCAACACTTGTAACCCTGTAATGGTTGGTTAGCGAATAAAATTTCTGTTAAGGTCTCATAAGAGCTCCTTCAGCTGGTAGCCCCCCGTGTAGATATGATTCTACCTAGTTTATACCGAGAAAACAATGGGCATGGTGATTTTATAATCAGAACTTTCATTTATTTATTGGATGTGTATCCCAAGGATCTCATGTAACATTCCCATTCAGAGCAACCCCATGAGATAGGTGAAGTACTGAGGTTTCCATGGCTGAGCAGAAAACTTAAACTATTTTAAAGCTGCCTTTCAGTATAAAAATACCGCAGAGGCTGCACAAAACATGATAAATGGCATGCATCAGCCTCTGAGGAAGATCTTAATTGGTGGGTTTTTCAGGCTCAAATTTAGCACTGTATTCTTTCTAGCATAGTGAAACAATGATTTTTCCATAATTTCCTGACACAGATTTGATAAGAAACAAATGTGTACTGTGAACATTTCCAGTACTATTATCTCACAGCAGAATGCATCTATGAGCATTTCTAATTCTGTATCGATTCCTTCCAGTGAGAAAGGAGGACAGTTTTCCCCCAGATCTATTGAGGACATTGCTTCAATCCTCCAAAGGCTTAAATAACTAACATTCATACTGTTCACATTTCAACAATTCTCTTCAGAAGAATAAATATGCCCTGCTGAGTAATTAAGATAGATTTGTAATGCAGAGACATATGAGTCTTAAATGGACTTTAAGCCCAAACATCTGCACTTGGCACTTTGTTCTTTTACACAATTCTTTGATACAATTCTTTTATCTCCATGTAAATCCATTTATATTAATATGCTAATGAACTTACAATTAAAGAAAATCCTAAACACAGCGTGAAGGAAGTCTCTCTTAAGCCGGCACATAATTACATTGTGCCCGTAAAGTGATAAAGATATACAACAAAATCAAAATCTACATAATCTCAAAATATTCTGATTTAGATTCACCACTTCTAAGAGATTTTCACTCATTAGAAGACACTGGATTTGTATGAGCAGAAACACTTAGTACCAGAAACCTGTATTCACATTTAATTACACAAAAAGTATAGTCTTTCTTCATTTCATCAAGTAGACAGAGCACTGTCTTCCTAAAATTTAGACCTTTTAAGCAGTCTCATCTGTGTTATCCACCAATATCATACATTTTGATGAAGTCCCAGGAGTTTAGTCATGATAGATTTTGAGATTCTGGGAAAATACACTTTGTTACAGGTTAGTTAGGAAAACAGGTAAGAAGGTTGGTTGATTTAAGACAAAAACAAATTCTAAACTGTGGTTTTAAATGTGGCTTCTTGGAAATTTACAAAAGATAATTTAGATGACAAGCTAGCTGGCACTGAGAGGTCTTGGGAGACAAAGTATATAATACTTGATAACAGAATGTTTAGGTCACAATGTCATCCTGATCTAAAGGCTCATGAGTTCCTAAGGGATCATGGGTACCTTGGAAATTGTGAGAAGCAATTAAGTCATTAAAAAAGAGGAAAAGACAACAGGTTTGGGTAAGGATAGATGACAAGCCTTATGGGGTTGGAACTCTTAGGAAGATAGAATCAGCAATGAGTAGAAATTCAGGTAAACAGGATAATACATGGCTTTTGTACCACTACTACTGTCTACTAATTTAAGCAATTTAGACCTATGCTAAATTATTTATTTTATTTGTATTTATTTTTGAATTTATATCCCACTACTCTCAGCTAACTGGCTTGTGGTGGGTTACATAATATTATGGGGTTCTATTGTATTATTATTATTACTAGAAAATAAGCCCGCTGTAATCCAAATACAGCGGGCTCTAGGGAGGCTGTGGAGGTAGAGGTGCCAGCGGGGCCAGAGCACCGAGGACAGGTGTTGGCCATCTGGGGAGGCGGCAGCGAGTAATCCTGGCCGGCCCCCCGGCCCGTGGCTTACCGGAGTGCGTGTGCAAGGCAGGAAGCAGAGGCAGCCGGGCTGGAGGGCAGGAGAGAGCTGGTTACTGGAGTCTGGAGACGCTCAGGCCTTTGTTGGTGGCGGCCGCGCCCGCGCATCGAGCCGCACCCGGCTCGGATCGGGCCGCGCCCGGAAGCCACGCCCACGGATCGGGCCGCGCCCGGAAGCCACGCCCACGGATCGGGCCGCGCCCGGAAGCCACGCCCGCGGATCGGGCCGCGCCCGCGAGCCACGCCCGCGGATCGGGCCGCGCCCGCGAGCCACGCCCGCGGATCGGGCCGCGCCCGCGAGCCACGCCCACGGATCGGGCCGCGCCCGCGAGCCACGCCCACGGATCGGGCCGCGCCCGCGAGTCGCGCCCGCGGATCGGGCCGCGCGGGCGCGGCCTGCACGGGCGCAGCCCGGCCCTGATTCCCTCTCCCCGCCCTCTCGCAGTAAGTAGCTTCCCGGGCCGCAAGCTTGCGGCCTGGGGAGTTTTTTACTGCGGGGGGGGGGCGGGGAGAGGGAGCTGCGGCCCGGCGCCATGGCCTTCGCGACCCGGCGCCAGGCCGCGGCCCGCAGGTTGGGGACCACTGCATAGACGGCGAGCCAGGTAATGTTGCTTTTCGGGTTTTTTTTTTTTTTTTTTATGTCGGTGTCTCCCCGGAGGTTTCCATTGCGGCCATGCGGGCTGGGAGCCCCCAGGCCGGCTGCTTAATGCGAGGCGTGCCAGGGAATGGTGCGTTTCGTTTTTGTTTTTTTTTGTATGTCTGTTTCTCCTCGGAAGTTTCCTTAGCGGCCATGTGGGCTGGGAGCCCCCAGGCCGGCGGCTTAATGCGAGGCGCGCTAAGGAATGGGGCTTTTCGTCTGTTTTTTTTTTTATGTTGGTGTTTCCCCGGAGGTTTCTGTTGGGGCCATGCAGGCTGGCCTCTCGGGGAGTCAGGCCGGGGGCTCCCTAGCGGCCGGCCTTTTTTTTTTTTTTATGTTGGTGTTTCCCGGGAGGTCTCCTTAGCGGCCATGTGGGCTGGGAGCCCCCAGGCCGGCTGCTTAATGCGAGGCGCGCCAGGGAATGGCGCTTTTCGTCTGTTTATTTTTTTTTTATGTTGGTGTTTCCCCGGAGGTTTCTGTTGTGGCCATGCGTGCTGGCCTCTCGGGGCGTCAGGCCGGCGGCAAAGAAGCAACTGCGAGCCGCGCTGCGCGCGGCTCGCAATTGCTCGGGGCTGGGAATCGGAGGGACCAATCGGCAGGCGCTTCGCGCCTGCCGATTGGTCCCTCCGATTGTCTGTCCAGAGGAAGGGTCCAATCTGGACCCTTCCTCATCCCGGACACATCCCGCCTCAGAACGCCTTACCGTTTTATTTAGTCCGTGGCGCCCGTGGCGCCACGGGCGGTGTTAAGATATGCGGTTCTATAATACAATATAGAAAAACCAATTCTCCATACAATTATCCTTAACACAGTGGCAGGTAAAACAATCTCCAAAATACCCCCTCCCCAAAAACCTGGTAGCTCTCAATCTAATGGTACTAAGGCAGATCTGCTGTACATCCATGAAACCTGCCATGGAAAGAGGGAGGAGGGGCCCAGTATCTTCCAGCTGTAGCCTTAACCAAAAGCCTGGTAGAAGAGCACTCTTTTGTATGCCCTGCGGAGCTGTGACAGCCTTAACATAGCCCTTCCAGGAACTCATTCCACCAGGCAGAGGCCTCCCGTGGGCCAGGAACCACCAGTAACTTTATACCCTCAGAGCATAAAGTCCTTCAGAGAAGATAGGCCAGGTATATGGGCAAAGCCCGTTGTGCCCAAGAATACAGACTGGCAGCCAGACTGGGCTGGGTGAATGGAATTTTGGTCTGTCCTGGTGAGGGGCCAATAGGAAGGCGCTTTGCGCACCTCCCCATTGGCTGCTTGGCCCTGGATGGAACTGTGACAGCTCTAACATAGCCCTCAGCTCTTCCAGGAACTCATTCCACCAGGCAGAAGCCAGGGCCAAAAAGGCCCTGGCCTGGTCAAAGCCCAACACGCCTCCCATGGGCCAGGAACCACCAGTAACTTTATACCCACAGTAACTTTATACCCGCAGAACATAAAGTCCTTCAGAGAACATAGGTGGTCCCCCAGGTATAGTTGTATTCCAAAAAGAACAGGACACAATATTCAATCAGCCTGAAATAGGCCAAAGCAGCCTTTATCTTATAAAGAGCATATTTACAAAGTACCTATGAGAACTTTTAATTTAAAAAAGCTGCAACTGTATGGTTTTCTTTATATCTCAATGGTGTGGAATTGTTTTAGAACTCAGGATGGAGTGTGTACATGTGCACACACACTCACATCCAGACAAACCAAGAAGGCTGGACCAAGATGGAGCAGGGATGATAATCCCATTTAATTTTATTATTACTAAATCTGTTGCAATTATTTTTGCACTCCTTAAGAGTTCATTAGAAACTACTGTAGACTAACTAGATATTAACATGTGCTGCAACATTTGCAGTTCCTAATAATACTTAACAGTGGTGCTGCTCAGGGATTTTTACTTGCTGTGGATCAGACTATAAGAGTTATCTGTAGTCTTCAAGAACCCTCACAAGTATAATCCAGTGTGATTAAACAATAATCAATTGGACTGTATTATTAAAATGTAACTGGCCAAAATGTATTTTCTTCATTTTACTGAATGCATTGGGTTCTGAAACTTATAGAGATTTAAATTATTTAAATGGGTAACACTGTTTTTCAATAGCAATTCTTGAAACATTTAATTGTTTAACTTTCTACACATTAATCTGCTGGGGACAGTTCTTATCTCCTATTTTTAATAGCTGCTCCATTATTTATTATTAATATTACTATTATTGAATTGCCACAGTCAGATATTTGACTAATAGTTTCAGCAATAGTCAAGTTCTTGGAATTGCAGGATTCTTACTGTTCCAAGAAACACTGTCTTCTGGAGCTGTGCGTGTGTTTTTTCCCCCAATACCTGGGTAATTATTAAGACTTCCAATGACAATGGGCATGATGGTAACCTTCTTCTCTCAGAGATGCTATAACTCTTTGTTATTAGTTCATGGTCTTCTTCTGTTCTTTTTTGTTTCCTGCTCCTGGGATCAAAATGTCAATGATCCAACTGTGATATCGGGTATATTATGCTCCTGGTGTTCATCTATTTGTAAACAGAAATCCCAAAAAATCTGTGTTTCATTATTTTCCATCATCCTGTCTGGTTTGGCCCCCATGAATTTCTGGCTGTCATAATTCTTGCAGAGATTCCACTGCAATGTAATTGCAACTCTATTGTGATTTTCTATACAGTCAGTTTGAACAATTTACTTCAGGCACTGATCACGTGGTCAACTGTTTTCTCCTTTGTCTTGCAAAATCGACATTTGCCACCATCACTGTTTTTTTGAACATTAGCTTTTATACTTTTTGTTTTGGGTGCCCATTCTCATGTAGTTAGAATGAGTCCTTCCATTTCTTTCTTCAAGCACCCATTTTGGAGCTACTTCCAGATATTTTCACTATCAACTTCGTTCTCTATGGCAGTGGTCGCCAACCTTTTTATCACTGGGGACCAGTCAACGCTTGACAATTTTACTGAGGCCCGGGGGGGTAGTCTTTTGCCGAGGGACGTCGCCACTGCTTGAGCCCCTGCTCTGCTTGCTTTCCTGCGGGCGCCCCTGACTTCCCACCGCCCGCTGGGGAGTGCTGCCAGCAGGAAGAGGAGGAGCTGCGGCCCCGTACCGACTGATCTACGAACCGATCCCGGTCCGCAGACCGGGGGTTGGGGACCACTGCTCTATGGCTTTCAAATATTTCCCATATTAACATATGTTTTTCCTTCCAGCTGTCAAAGTAAGTTTAGATTAAAATCTTCTTTGGTTTCGGGATACTTAAGTAACTCTGCCTTGTACATTTCAACCAGAAGTTTCTCTGTGTTTTTCTTGGCATAGTCATTTTCTTCATCAGCTGCTGCTGATAGTTTAGGGTTGCCAACCTCCAGCTGAGTCCCAGACAAATAGGAGAGTTGCGAGTTTCTACCCGGTCCTCCATTAACAAATATTGCTGTGAAATTGGTAGGAAACTGATGTAATCACAGGAAAAAGTTTGAGTTGAGAATCCTTTGAATCAATGAATCACTGATGAAGTTCTCAAGAACGCAAATGTTTGTTTACTAGTCTACATTTTGATAATAATTTATTTAAAAAACTCAGAGGAGACAGTCGTTCATCAACTTTTTTCATTTCGTTTGGGGAACTGACCAGGCTGACCAGTCTTTGGTTGCTCTAAATGGATAAGAATTGTAAATCTGAGAGACCTCCAGGCCTCACCTGTCAGATTCTTCTCCATTTAATTTCCCCTTGGCGAAAAGGAATAGTTTAGAGAATGGACTCTATAGCATTGTACCTCACTGAGGTTCCTCCCCCTTTCCCACCAGCCCCTGGCTTCCTTGCAAATCCCCAGGAATTTCCCGAAACCTAGTTGTCAACATTATTATAATTGCTGTTACTATTTTTATATAATATCATTCTAAGTTAAATTACACACTTCTAAGTCCATTGAAATAAATGGCCTTAGAAAGTGTTAACTCTGCTTAGAAATACACAGTAAATCACTTTATTAAAGTTTTGATGCTTTGCTACTTATGCATTGAGACTGAAAATAAACCTAAAAATATTACTAATGGTATTATGACAGCTTAGAACAACAAACTATGTGCATAATATATGCAGAGTGAACAGCTGCAAATAACCTAAATACTTAAGCAACATAAAAGCCATGAAAAGCTAGCCATAAAGTACAAGAATCAAATTTGTTTTCATATATGCTGATGCGCATTTCTAGATGTCAAGCAAATCTATATTAAGAAAGGCAATCAAGCTTAGTTATCAAGAGGTCAAGAATGGGATATACATCTGAAAAGAAGGGCATTTGTTAATCTGGGTTTGGGGAATGGCATAAATACTGATATTCAGTGGTATTCAGGTCTCCTGGTAGTGTTCCAGAAATCAGGTCCTTTTTTCTGATATCCTAGTATTATTCTCTATGTGGGACTGGAAGGAAGGCCTCTGGAGTGGCTATAATCCACCCAAAATGACATGAAAATTGTACGAGAGCTAGTGCTACATGTAGGAGTGGTTTAAAAATTTGTGGGGCCCATAACAGCAGAGACAATTTAAGGATTTGCGAGACCCTAGCAGAGTTCAATTGCAGCCGAATCAGCCAAACTGGAGGAAGTCCCCCACACACACACACACAGTGGAAGTCATGTCATGTCACTATGAATGTCCTTAAAGAGGTAAAAGGGGAGAGGAGTGAAGCTACAGTTCTGATCTATGGGGTGAAACTGTATGGGGCCCCTGGAAGCTTGGGACCCATAGCACATGCTACATTGATAAACTGGCCCTGGCTGCATGTCTATGACAGAAACCACAGCTGGTCCCTGAAGACAATGTCACAACCATTCTATCTGCACATCAGCCAAGCTGAATGGGAGCTTAAAATGACCATGGAATAGGGCCTTGCCCCTCATAAATGTGGGATGGAAAGAAAAGAAGCCAGCCAGTTCTGCAGCTCTGCTGGGCCTTGCAGTTAGTTTATGCTGTCCCAGAGCCACTTTCCCCAAGATGGGCAAGAGGCGTACGGGCCCAGAGCCACCTTCCTTATGCCCAGGGGAATAAAAAAAAGGATGGGATCTTTAAAACACTGGCCATGGATATTCTTGAATACTTCCAGAAATATTGAGGGTCTGGATATTAGCATTTCTGAGAATTCCAAACACCATTCCAAATTCCCGAATATACCAGGAAATATCAATACAGTATGGGGAGTATTTTTTGGGCTGGACATATACCAGCACACATCCTTAGATATATTTTCAGATTAATAAAAATCCATTCATCTATTTAAGCAACTCAGAAGTGTACAAATCCCCATCCTTTCTTTCATAATATATAAAATATAAAAGGTCATAAAATAAAAAGAGAAGATGAAGACCATTTGGAATCAAATCTCAGCTAATATGCCACAGTGCAGTTTTTACAATATTTACTTCTGAGGTACTATAAAAACCATACTTAGTAATAAGTATTATAACCACAGGCTTGCTGGCCTTCCTGGCTGAAAATTTATTCAAGGGGGGAAAAATTACCCAACAGTGCCCAGTACCCTCATAAAATAATTTTAATTGAAGGGAAGTGGCTTTGAATACATTTTTAAAACCTAAATTTAAAATTATATTTGAAGAATGTTTAAATGACTATTTTACATAAATTTATGTTGTTTTAAAATTTGTGTTTACCCACCCACCCTAGGGAAGGGTGGGTTATAAAAATAAAATAATTATTATAAATTATGTGATTTGTAATTCTATTTATCAACCTGTAGCAAACGTTCTCAAATTAAGTGTTTTAAAAGTCAATTCTCCTCATTACATATAACAAATTAGAATTATACCTATGTGATCAGGGAAATAAGAGGTGTTTAAAAAAATAAAGAAAAGGATATGGATGATTTTTTGTTAATTAAAGAAAAGATTCAGGCTTTTTATATGCTACAAGATTAACATGATCAACTATAAACATTATGAACTTATTTTTTGAACTTCTTGGCACCATGCTTTCAAACAATGGTTAAGTATAGATAGATAAATATAATCTGCCATGACACTTTTCACACAGAAAATGAATTACTGTTGAGGGCTCTGACAACATACTTCTGGTCAACCAATGATTCCCCTGTGCATAGGCAGCCATCTCCACTTTGAGCAGGAATCATCTTATTAAAGTTTATGTCCGGCTTTATCACAGTTAGAAGCAACTTTTTACAGTGGTTGCTATACCCAAGCAATGGATTCCCATAATGTTATTTTCTTTCCCAATACACGGATTCATTTTCTGTGACTCATATGTACTCATCCTGTTTGATTTTTAATATAAAATGTGTCATCGAGTCCAAATTCTAAACTTAACCTGAATCATCTGGATTTAACTTTATTTCATTTCAAAACAATACATTCAGTTCAAAACAATGCATTTTACTTTTGCAGGTGACTAGACAAATTAGTTTGCAACCGTGACCCCTTTTTCTTTCATCTAATATACTTCAAAGGTAGCGAACAGTACCAGGCAAATGAATCTATTACTGTACTGTCAGTGGAATTTTATTCAGGATTTTGTATTCTTATTCTTTGTGTTTGTGAGAGAGAGAGGGAAGGGAGGGGGAGGAGGAATGGATTAAGCAAAACCATTCTCTCATATGTTTGGGATTCTAAATATTGTGTAAATATGTCAAAACTGGCTTGGCGAATGTGTTCTAGAACTTAATTTTTTAAACTTAGTTCAGTGGTTCTCAACCTTCCTTTGGGTTGCTGCCGCCACTGCCAAACCCATGTCAGGCTCCTGCATGACAAGTCACTTAGCAAGGAGCAGCTCAAGACTCTTGTCTGCTGGGACTAGATCTTGGGGGGGGGGGGGATGCGGTTCAGTTCTGCGCCCGCCCAAACATAAAGGATTCTCCTTGGTCCTGAAGCCGGGATGGCACGCGTGGATGTGCACACACAAATGGGCAAGCTAGAAAAACCTGAGTTTTCTTTAAAAAAAATAAATATCTCCAATGGATTGTAAACATTCAGGGAAAACACCAGTTCCTGGGTATTTCTGCTGCCCCCTTTTTCCTGAGCTTGAAACTGGATTTTTCTTTTTGTGCTTTCCTAGTCAGTGGCAGAAAGTTTCACCATTTGTTTCAGCACTACCGGAAAAGGATCCCCGCCGTGCTCACAGCCCCTGGTGCTGTGAAGCAAATGAATGAACCAGCCAGCATCACAGGTTTTTTTGGTGGGGAAGAGGAGGCGACAGCAGCAGCTTGGCATGCCTGGCTGCAGGCGCCACCAGCTTCTCCTCCTTCCGCTGTCAAATTGATACTCCTCCACCAGCCCTGCCCCCTGCATCTCCCCCCAAACAATCCACACACACACCAGGTGGAGCAGAGCAGGGGCGGGCCACCCGTGTGGTGAAAGGCAATGGACTCTCTGCAAAGAGAAAGGTGCTGCTGGATATCACCTTCCCTGGTTCAGCCTGGGGTGCTGGGACCTCCCCCCCAATCATCGGCGGGGAATGGAATGGGGGGAGCCTTAGGCCTTCCTGAGACAGGTTGGGAAACCCCCGGAGATCTGGAGATGGCAGTGACGGCACAGTGGCAGCGGACTCAGAGACCCTTGGGAAAGGGTTGATCGACCCTCATTGGGGTTGCGACCCCCAGGTTGAGAACCGCTGACTTAGTTCAATCACTCATATTTTATTATTTCTCTTCACTTCTCACAAGCCAAATGAGGCAGATCATATGCCTTGTTCCACTTTTGAGATTGTTGCCATTTCTTCCTGCATCTGCGGATGCCCTGCAAATGATGCCCCTTTCCTCACAGCTTTTTGGAGGGCTCACTAATCTTTCAGTGGGCAGAGAAGGCAGGAGTTGAAAGGGAGAAACGACAAAGTTCTGCTCCACAAGTGTTTCTATTGTCACAACTGATTATCCTTATTTATATGCTGGTTAGCTTTACTTCTTTTTTCACTCATTTGAGACTGTAATGGGCTATATTTTCTTAGGAAATCAACTTGAAGTGAATTCTTGTAACTTTTTCATATTCAGAAGTTGTAAGGTCTGATACCAAGATTATTAAAGACAACAGGAGAACCTTGACCATGCCCCATATGAACTGTCATTATGCACCTGATTAAACTTTTCATAAGTGTAGAAAATTTACTATATGCTAATGGTGTACTTTCGTTCAGCATATATTAAGCTTTAATATAGGTAAAGGTAAAGGTATCCCCTGTACAAGCACAGAGTCATGTCTGACCCTTGGGGTGACGCCCTCTAGCGTTTTAATGGCAGACTCAATACAGGGTGGTTTGCCAGTGCCTTCCCCAGTCATTACCGTTTACCCCCCAGCAAGCTGGGTACTCATTTTACCGACCTCTGAAGGATGGAAGGCTGAGTCAACCTTGAGCCGGCTGCTGGGATTGAACTCCCAGCCTCATGGGCAAAGCTTTCAGATGGCTGCCTTACCACTCTGACCCACCAGATGCTCTTATAAGCTTTAATATACGTCTATATTATTGTATTATATTGTATTATGCAATTGTATTGTATTATATTGTATTATATACATTGTATTATACAATGTTCAATGTAAACCGCCCAGAGCTGCAAAGAAATGGGCAGTATAGGAATCTAAATAAATAAATAAACAAACAAACATATAAACAAACAAACAGGCATACACTGGAAGTTACTATTAAGACTACAATAATTACACCTAAAAACTTTATTTTGCACTTACATTTACAATGCAATGCATTATTAAGAAAACACATAGATCCTATAAGAATCTTTTAGAAAACTAACACTTCACATTATTTTTAAAAAATTAAAAAGGAGTAAATATATGCATTATAGAGGGTTCTAAAAGAAGACCTGTGCTTTGAAAAACTTTCAAACTGATAATTTAATAGCAGATTGGAAACAGTTGAGTTGACTACCTAAATTATATTGTGTTTAAAACTCTGGTCAGTATCTAGTGACAGACTGATTGATGAATGTATCAGCTTGTTCCTTTGTCTTACCATTTAATTGTATAGTTGACATTGTTAAAGTAGCTAGCTGAATTCTTAACGAAAAATGTCAGAAACAAACTCATGACCTTTTACAAAATCACATCATTTGGCATATTCTAAAATACAGAACAAGTAATGGCAGATTTGATTGTCTTACAGCTCCATAATATCTTTTTTTGAGAGCAATCCTTACAGGTCTATTCAGCAGGATTTTCTTCAGGAAAGTGCGCTTAGGATTGCACTGTAAGTGCCACAGTTTAGCCCTTTTATGGGAGAACATATACAATATCACACTACATGACAAAGCAATCTACCTCCATAGGGTAGGGTAAATGAAATCTAATCCAGAAATTAGTATTTATAGAAATCATTAATACTGTTCTTTTTTTGTTTTTGTTTTTTTAGGGTGGGGGGAGTTGCTGCTTCTCATAGTTGCAGACTGGAGTAAAAAAGAAATAACCCTGAGTTGTTGAAACTAACATTTGGACAAGAGCCTAAGCCAGCCTTTCTCAACTTTTTTTTACCATTGAGAAACACCTGAAACATTCTTTAAGCCACAAGAATCCCCAGAAACGGTGCAATTGTGTTGAATATCATTGGAAAGTACAGCTGTGTACATGGCCATCCAGTGACCCTCCACTTCCCAACCCATCAGGCCCAGATATCGTCATATCACCTGATAAAGGCTCTTCGCTCTGTGGGTATGAATTTACCGGTTGTCCCCGGCCCCCAGGATACACACCTGGCCTCAACCACGGCCAGGGGATTTTCAGTTCTGGCCCCAACCTGGTGGAATGAGCTCCCGGAAGAGCTAAGGGCCCTGTCGGAGTTGTCAGCTTTCCGCAGGGCCTGCAAGAGGCGTATAGTTGAGGCCAGAGCGGTACTCGGTATTGCCATATGAGGATCTCTAGGTTAAGGCCAGCTAAGTTCACTCCCAGGCAGGTAGAGAGAGAGTTTGACTCATGCTGAACAGGGGATGGGTTGATATTTTTACTGTCTGCCATCTTGTTTGCTATGTTATTATTTTATTATATTATGTTTTAAGAGGTATTTTAGGGGATTGTACTTATCTTGTAAACCGCCGTGAGACCTTTGAGAGTGGCGGTATATAAATATAAATATAAAAATTAAAATAAAATAAATGTTTAATAAATTTACAAATATTAAAAATTAATTAACTCCCACCCATTTGGGATACTTTTCCAGCGCCATCAGGAAACCCCAGGGCTATCAGGAAACCTCAGGGTTTTAGGAAACCCTGATTGAGAAAGCCTGGCCTAAACCAATAAAAAAGGAAATATTAAAAGGTGGGAGATGGAGGACAAAACATACATAAAATGCTCTTTTAAGTAGTAACTGAAGAAGTTAGAAGCACTTGTACAGAAAGCATTGGTTGATTTTCTAGACAGAAGCCTTTCTCTTCTTTTTCATTTCAAGGTCACAGGAGGCAGGAACAGACAATTCCTGTCTAAGAAATATTCTCATTCTTTTTCTTAAACGAAAAATTAAGTTTTATGATTTTCTGGGTTTATGCAATTCTTAGTATTTGCTCTGTAAATCCAATGAACTGTTTTAAAGCAATTGCTTCCAGTTCTTATTAGGATATTCCGATTGCTATCTATTTTGTTCCTTGTATGAATTATAATAAATGAAGTTATTGATCCATAATATAAGTACCTTGAACCTCAACTATTCTATTACAATATGGTTTGTAATGTTACATTTTAGAAACCACATAGATTTAGTACAATTTTTATATAATGCTCAACTATCTTGCTGCCATAGTTCTGACTAATGTCCCTTCATTGTCAGATCACCGGAGGTGATGGTACTGCTTTACTCTGATCAGATCATGGGAGGTGATTGTACCGCTTTACTCTGCTCTGGTTCGGCCTCACTTGGGTTACTGTATTCAGTTTGGGGCACCATAGTTGAAGAGGGATATAGACTAACTGGAGCATGTCCAGAGGAGGGCAACAAAGGTGGCGAGTGGTTTGGAAACCAAGACGCATGAGGAAAGGTTGGGGGAGCTTGGTCTGGTTAGCCTGGAGAGGAGACTACTGAGAGGGTATCTTATAACTATCTTCAATTATTTAAAAGGCTGCCATGTAGATAATGGAGCAGAGTTGTTCTCTCTTGCCTGGGAGGGACGGACCAAAACCAATAAGATGAAATTAATTCAAAAGAAATTCCATCTAAACATCCGGAAGAGGTTCCTGACAGTTAGAGAGGTTTCTCAGTAGAACAGTTAGAGAGGTTTCTCAGGAGGTGGTGGGTTCCCCATATTTGGACATTTTTAAACATAAGTTAGATAGCAATCTGATAGAGAGGCTGATTGTGTGAAGGTTCAAGGGGGTGTCAGGTTACAGTGGATAAGAGATTGGGTTCTGAGTGTTCTGCACAGTGCAAGGTGACCAGATGTTGACAGCGGTAAATCAGGATGGCAGCGGCGGGAGGGGCAGCGGCCCTCCCTCCAACTGAGATGCTTACCCAAGCCTTATTCATCCCCCTGGGCAAGGAGCAACATCTCCCTCCCCACCCAACTTTCTAGTCACTTTCCTCCTACCAGCCCCAAAGCACCGCCAACTCCTCCCAGTGGACTTTCCGTGCTTCTTCCAAGCTGCCCATCCCAACAGCCCCCTCAAGAGGCGCTGAGTGCGATGTCCGAAGAAGGGCAAAACAGAGCAAAGTGTACTTGGCTTTTCGTTGTACAGAGAAAGAGAACAGGGGAAGAGTTTTCATTTAAAACGGACGCCGCGCAGCTTCCAAGCACAAAACATCGCTTGGGGGCAGCGCTTGCTGCATCACATGGTGGCTTGCCGGCTTAGGGCTGGAAGAGCCGCTCGGAGGCGGCGTCACAGCGCTTGCTAGGCCAGGGGGCGAGATGGCCAGGGGCTGGAAGAGCTGCTCAGAGTGGGCACCGCAATGCTTACTAGGCCAGGGGGCGAGCTGTCTAGGGACTGGAAGAGCCGCTTGGAGGGGGCGGTGCAGCGCTAGCTAAGCCGGGGGGCAAGCTGGCCAGGGGCGTCCCGCTGTTTTTGGGTCATCTGGTCACATTAGGGGGGTTGGACTAGATGACCCAGGAGGACCTTTCCAACTCCTTTATTCTATGACTCTATATGCATGATTAATTAAGAAGACAAAATTCTATTTCTTGAAATTTACTAAATGCAAGAAAATTCAACTGAAGAAACCAGAATGTAAAGCTGGACTACATTCCTTGGCTTCAAAAATATACAAAGTTTTAATTTTCTGAATGAAATCCTACTATAACTTACCCCAGATTATACCCTCTAATATTTTTATAGATCATTGGCCATTAATACATTGAATTAAATCAGCAACATAATCACAATTCTTACAGCATTCCACAAACCATGGAAAATCCTTTGTGGTTCAAGTGGCATTTTAAAAGGTGAGAATCTAAATTTAGGTACTGTAATCTATATTTAAACACCATGCTAGAGATTTCTTAAACAGTTCTCTTCTCACAGACCAAAATGAGATCAATGCACTTTGAGTATCCGAGCCATAGACCAAAATCTGATTCCCAGTAGCCTTTCATATTCCAGATATAGCACAGCAATGAAGAGAAGGTAGAGTATGAGAATTTTCAGAAACTCATTTATCATTATTGTACTGTTTATGAATGACATGTTGTCATGGTGCCTGCAGCAAAACTATATTGTTGTGTTGTACCTTTAGTTTTTTTCTTCATCTATGAAAGTGGAGGGTTTTTTAAAATCAGTAGGCTTTTCAATGTTTATGTCCTCAATCCTTGTTAAGGTTCTAGAAGATGCTGACTTCAAGGTAGTCCATCACAGGTCTTCTAGTGGACTAATAAAATACTCTAAGGATGCCAGTCTGCAGGTGGGACTTGGGGACTCCCCCCCCTCCCAGAATTACAATTTATCTCCAGCCTAAAGTCCCCCTGGAACAAATGGATGCTCTGAAGGGTGGGCTCTATAAAATTCTACCCCACTGAGGTTCCTGTCATTACAGGTTCCATCCCCAATTCTCCAGGGGTTTCTCTACCTGGATCTGGTAATTCTACCTCCCTATTCCCGACCAATGGCCAAGGGAGACCTAATAACACAAGAACATTCTGGAAAAAAAAAGCAGGGAGTACTGTTAAGTAAAACTGAAGACAATGTTTGTTTGGTCTTCCAGAACTTTGGGTTGGATCCATTTAGGTATGTTCCTCAGCCCCACCTCATTATACTTTTTTTTCTACAACTTCCATACCAGAAGGCCCTACATGCAGCTTCCATAATTCCTATGACAGTCAACAGGGACCCTTCTTTTTTCCCCAGCAGAAAAGCTAGTTGGATTCAACCTTCATCTTGTTGTCTATTATTTTATGGCCTTTTGCACAAAAATTACAAAATGATATTAAAATGGATAACAGAATGGATAACAGAAAATGGATAACAGAACAGGCTGCATCACAAGAAACATTAAGATACTTAGTAACTGAAAAACATTATTCAGGAGAGCAAATACAATCCCTCATCTAATTCTAAAATTTCAGCTAAGATACTGTCGATCAGCATATACTAAAGCAAAGAAAAACATAATTTTCTGTGCATTACACAGTTTGCTTCTTCATCCAGTTTGCTGCTTATACTAGTAACCAAGACACCATCAAAGTTTTTTTATTCTTCCAGCCTAAGCCAGGAAGTAGAATGGTGGTGAGGTTCAGCCCCCTATAAGAGGGGGTAACTGAAATCTAATTGTTTGATATAATGTCAACAAGACATTTTGTATCGGACGGGCACGAGCCACACTAATTTTGCAGACGGACAAAACCACAATTTTTAAATATGGAATAAGATCTCATCTTCAAAGTTACAAGGGTAAGACTGAAACATAGAATTTTAGTAGCCTCAGCCTGGGTCATGCTATATACAAAAGGAAGAGGGCACTTCTCTACCATGTCCCTGCAACAACAGCAGTGTTGATAGAGACTGGTGTCAAGGACAAGATGTTCCTGGAGGGTGTACAAGGAATGGGATCTGACCAAGGAATGGGGGCCTGCCCTGCCCATTGCTCTGTGCAAGTCTTAATCCTGTTCCTTAAAGAGCTTCAGCTAGCTTTTGAAAGCAGTGGCACATCTTGCTGCCATATTCTTAAATATTCTATCCCACTATTTGGAAATTCTCTCCTACAACATTCTTTCCTTTAAAAATGAAGTTTAAATGCATTCCTATATCCCATTAGTTTACTAGCCCAAAGGTCTTTTAAGGGCATCTGTAAACAGCCCGTGGCGCCACGGGCGCCACGGACTGTATAAAGGAGTAAGGGGTAGTGGGGAGGAGTTAGGGCGGGACCGGTCCGGGATAAAAACTCGGGGGGGGGCCAATCAGGAGCCGCTTCGCGGCTCCTGATTGGCCCCTCCGAGTGTCAATCCGCCCCAAGCAGACAATGGGGAGCCGCGCGAAGCGCGGCTCCCCATTGCCTGCTTCACTCGCTCGGAAAATGGCGGCCCGCCTGGTGAGAGCCTCGGCTGGGGGGTGGGCCGGGAAGCCTTCTCTCGGCCGGCGGAGCGGCCTCGCAGCGTTGTCGACGCTGCGAGCCCGCTCCGCCGGCCGAGAGAAGGCTCCAGAGAGCCTCGGGGGGGGTGGATGGGTGGGGGGGGGAAGGGAAGCCTTCTGCCGCCGGCCGCAGCGGGCTCACAGCGTCTACGACGCTGTGAGCCCGCTGCGGCCGGCGGCAGAAGGCTCCAGAGAGCCTCGGGGGGGGGGATAGGTGGGGGGGGAAGGGAAGCCTTCTGCCGCCCCAAGGAAGCCCCCGCCGCAAACACAACACAAGACTCCAGCCGCCGAGAAGCTGCAGAGAAAAAAGAAACACCCCCGGAGGAGCCTTTCGCCGCTAGCGCGACGAGAGGCAGCAGAAAAAAAAACCCCTGTAGGAGCCTTTCGCAGATCCAAGCAGCAGAAAAAAAAACCCTGAAGGAGCCTTTCCCAGCTCCAAGCAGCAGAAAAAAAAAACCCTGTAGGAGCTCCAAGCCGGCACGCCCACGAGAGGCAGCAGAAAAGAAAAACCCTGTAGGAGCCTTTCCCAGCTCCACGCAGCAGAAAAGAAAAACCCTGTAGGAGCCTTTCCCAGCTCCACGCAGCAGAAAAGAAAAACCCTGTAGGAGCCTTTCCCAGCTCCACGCAGCAGAAAAAAAAAACCCTGTAGGAGCCTTTCCCAGCTCCAAGCAGCAGAAAAAAAAACCCCTGTAGGAGCCTTTCCCAGCTCCACGCAGCAGAAAAAAAAAACCCTGTAGGAGCCTTTCCCAGCTCCACGCAGCAGAAAAAAAAACCCTGTAGGAGCCTTTCCCAGCTCCACGCAGCAGAAAAAAAAAACCCTGTAGGAGCCTTTCCCAGCTCCACGCAGCAGAAAAAAAAAAAACCCTGTAGGAGCCTTTCCCAGCTCCACGCAGCAGAAAAAAAAAACCCTGTAGGAGCCTTTCCCAGCTCCACGCAGCAGGAAAAAAAAACCCTGTAGGAGCCTTTCCCAGCTCCAAGCAGCAGAAAAAAAAAACCCTGTAGGAGCCTTTCCCAGCTCCACGCAGCAGAAAAAAAAAACCCTGTAGGAGCCTTTCGCAGATCCAAGCAGCAGAAAAAAAAACCCTGCAGGAGCCTTTCCCAGCTCCAAGCAGCAGAAAAAAAAAACCCTGTAGGAGCCTTTCACAGCTCCACGCAGCAGAAAAAAAAAGCACCTCCTGGTGTCCCCTGGGTCCTAGCGCCCATTGCATTCCTGGTTGCAATGGGCTTTCTTGCTAGTTTAATATAATTTCTGTATATAGCTCTTTAATCTCATATATGTATGTTAGTAACAGAGGAAAGCAGAATAATTTCTTATTAACAATATTTAACTTCTTCAAATATACACATCAATATAATGAGGAGATCCAGCACCAAGCAAAAGTTTTTAAGTATTTTGGTAGGAAGGAATTTAATTTTATAACTGATTTTTTTTCATTGTCAAGCTACATAATATTTTCTTTAGTTTTGCTTTTCACCCATTCTTTCAAATTACTTCGGTTAATTTAAGAAAAGTAGCTTAGTTAAAATTTCACTGGAAACCCAGTCTTACATTTCCAGAAATCAATGAAGAGTATTCAATTAAATTCAGTAGTTATATCAATGAAAATGACCACGTTTTAATGTACTTTATTTTATATGCTTTATTTATATTATATATATTATAAAAACTGCCCTAATCTTTGTACAGATTAAAGGAAACTAATAAACGTTTTAAATAAATAAAACTGAACTGACAACCACCAGCAAAGGAGAAGACTAAAATGTGAAATAAAAAACCAACTCTGTAAAATTAAAATGATTAAGAACATAGCTGCTGCTTAGGATTTCCATTGACAGTCTAATGTTCTAGAACTGTTTCCCCCTATGCAGCTGCTCATTGTTTGATCCCTGCTGTCAGAAATTACAAATATCCGGGGGGGGGGGAGGCTTCCATCCCAATCCTGCAGCCAATTTATTAGCTTTCTCTGTCATTTTACATGATTTAAGATGTTTGATGTGGCTGTTTACACAAACTGAGATTACAATTAAACAAGTGTGAGTATTAAGAGGAATTATGTAACCACTTGCTAGCTTCCTCTAGTTTTTACTCTTTCCACACACATACAACATTTGTTGTAGTTTTTTCCCCTTCTCTCCCACCCACGTTGACATATTTTCTTTTGGCGAGTAGGAAGGCAGTTTTGGAAGAAAGAAGACATGACACCTTGTATGGCTTATAAAATGGCCACAGCTTTTATTTAACCATCTCCATAATGGGGGGCTAGAACGACATGAGAAAGGACCTGACCTATGCATCCCACTCACTGCTTCCCACCAAATCCAAGACACCCTTGAGTCGATCATGATTCCAAGCCTGGAACACGGATCCCCTGCCTCTTGGATTTGCTAAGAAGGGAGACGACTCTGTTTGGGGGGCCAAAGAACACAAACCTCCTTGGCTGCCCCAGGGCTGCCTGGTCAAAATGAGCTATGCTCCCCTTCCCTGCCGGGTCAGCTCTCTGCTTGTTTCAAACCACACCTTATGGAGGCCCCACACCCCATGGAGTCCGATTGCTCACCGGACTCCGTGCCAATAGGCTCATTCTCATGTTATCGAACCCACTGTGATGAAAATGAACACCGACATATATAACAATACCATGTCATAGGGAGAATGGGAGGGGTCCGCTCGCCCCGTGTTCAGTGAAGAGGCCAGGTCCCAGCATGTTGCGACTTTTAAAAGAGGCCTCAGGGACTGCCTCCTTAACACTGTGTGCTGCTGCACATAACACACATCAGTGACAGCTGCTGCCAGGCTGCCTGTGCCGCGGCTTCTCCTACCCGCCCCCCACCATGCCAAATGGAGGCCCGGTAAGTTGTTGCCACCTATTCTGTTCCTCCTTTGGCAGCCTCTGTGGCTGCTCATTCAGTTACCCACTTTGTCCTGTTCCCCTCTCCCATTTTCAGCATTCATTTTTGTTCCTCCCTTCTCCAGTTTTACCTTCCTTTTTTATCTTTTAACCTTTTATGGTGTCCGCCTTCCCACCCCCAACCCCCACCCCAAACAACAACTAAGAATTGGAATCCTCAGCAATGTTGATTGTGAGTTAGTCTAACAACCACCAAAGTCACTATCTAGATGTGGCCATACAGGTCTTCCAACAGGCTTGTAGAAAAACAGCTCCTGTCTGTCCCTGGCTCTCTCATGTAGATTTTTTGATCTACATTCTATTTTCAGGTTCAGAATAAGCAAGGAATATGCAAGATCTAGGCAAATTCCACATGATTCCACCTGGGCAAATTCCACAGGATTCAGTGATATGGCAGCAGGGCTAATCCCCACTTCCATATGACATTGCTGCTGAAGTGGGCGTTTCCTGGGCCTTGCACATTTTAAGGCACTATTGGCCTGGGTTAAGAGAACATGGGTATTTTCCATGTTCCCTTAGCTCCCCCGAAGGCCAACAGGGCCTCTCCAATGGCAGGCCTGTGCGGATGGAGGAAGAGCTCGGGCTTCCAGGCCTGGCTCTGCCTGCTCCTACAGTGGTCTGGAGGAGCCTGGAAATGCCCATTCGGCTCTGCTGCACTTTACAGCACCTCAAGGGCCGATTTGGTTTTTTGTTTTATTCTTTGTGTTCTCATCTAATCCCACCTTCCTGGAAAACAAAAAAAGCCCCACTTCCTCCCCATGCGGCGGAATCTTTCCACCATGGCCGCATCCCTTCCGGGAACACATTTCAGTGGTGGACTGGGCCCACCATCAAATGTGTCCCCCATGGGGACTCAGAACTCAGTGGACCAGATCCACTGCTGTGTCCCCTGAGAGGAGGGGGGAGCAGCCCATGCCACACGGAATCGACCCTGGTGCATAATTAGATATAATTATATGAAACCCTTTTTAGTATGGAAAATGTTTCCAATGCAGGTTCCACGTTTTACTTTTACATGGTTTCCCCAGGAGTCAGCTGAGAATTTGAGGGTCAGATTCACAGTGAAAAGTTTCTAGTGTTCAGTTTTAGGAAAATTAAAATTAAAGTCCAAGACTAGAACCAAAGTCACCAACAGGCAAAGCCTGAGTGTCTAAATGGAACATACATGTGCATGTTTATGTTCAACCAAGATTAATCTGCTCATAGCTGACAAACTGACTAGACTGCAACAACAAGGGATTTTAGAGCCTGAAATATCCTGGTTTATCACAGTCAAGTGTTATTTGAAGCTACAATACAGACTGCCAGTTCAGATAATGATGTCTAATACACCAGCAGATGCCATGCCAAACCTCTTAAATCTGGTGGCCAGGTGGACCTTGTAGTTCCCTAGACTGATAGTCCTGGGGAACTTCAACGTCCATATGGAGAAAACCAAGTCCACACAGGTCTCGGACCAGACTTTCTGCAGAGAGGTTTCAGATCTTCTAAGCACTGCTAGCATTGTGGCTCAGGTTATAAAGTGCTTGTGTGGGGATGATAGAAAAGCCTAGCTTTCATCCACCAGAATGCCTTACAGTAGCATTTTCCACATGGGGACAAACTTGTATAATTTCCCAGTTTCTGATATAGCTGCCGAAAGAGTATAGCAGCAATACATGACTGGGAAGCCTGCAGCAGAAACAGCACCTTGTGAAACCTGGTAAGACTTTGTTACCCGTAAAGAATGGCTGTGTGTACACTGACCCGACTTTCCCCTATCCCTGTTCTCCTTCTGAGGAGATAAGTAACACCTGGATCCAGCATGAAGGTATGACTTAACCAGGGGTTTGCTATGTTGGCTAAGGCTTGTTCTTATCATATCCTATTTGGAAAGCCTGAACTGGGAATTTAAACTTAGCTGCAGTAAGTAAAAATATAAATATAAAATATAAATATAAAGTAAAATAGATTTTTTTTTCTCCACACTAGCTTGAATGCCTTTCAAACAACTTCTTTTTAAAAGGGAGGGGGTAAAGCTTTTGAATCCCAGATCTGTGTGTCGGTCTCTTCTGTCTCATGCCATATCTCACACCCATTGGACATTATGTCCTGCAGATGGTTTCTTTCTACAATGCATGAGTAGAATGCTATTATCTAAGTAGGAACTACAGGGATGCTCTTCTTGCAGATATTGCAGGCATACATTCTCGCATATATTTGCATAAAAGTAACTTTAAGTGGGACAACAGTAGGACAAAGTAACCCAAATTCATCTTGACATAGCATGTGCCCCAAAGCATTCTGTACTTACTTGGATTAGCACTGAAAAAGACAGTTTCCTAATCCTTGGCAATATGCATACATGGATTTTAGTACTTTAGGAATTACACAGCAATAGGAAATGAACAAAGTCAGCTATGCTATAAATTTTTAAATGACTTGTGCAGCAAATACAGAAAATTAAACTTCTTTCTGATACCAGAATTATATAGCAGCAATACTCAAGAGTTCATCTTTCTCATCCACAGTATTTTTTAAAATTATTAATCCGTTTATCAGATTTGTAACTAGCCTGTATTTTCTTGGCTGCAAATGCAAATTGTGCTGCTCTATAACAAATATACTGATCCAAACTGGAAAGAAGAATAATTAGTTCCTCCACCACAGGGGAAGGTATACTCTTTAAGATCTCAGCAAGAAATTTATTTTTCATCTCTATATACAAAAGGTGAAACTAAACATAGTGTGGAAGTTGTTCAGATTTATAAGCAATATATATGATATAAAGAAATAAAAGGGGTGGACACCAAACAATTTTATAACAGAGTGCCAATCTGTCTGCTATTTATTTTTAAAAACTTCTGTTAAGGACATCTGCTTTGCAATAATTACCTGCAAAAATTACCTGTACATTTACAGGTCCACTTTTTCATATATTGCTGTAATATGACATTATATAGAACTACTATATTGTATGACATTTATTCTTATGTGAACATTTCACAGATATAAATCTGAATGTCTGCAAATGAAAGATTATTTTGTTTCAGAGAACAAATTAATCTGATTCAGATACTTAAAAAGCAATGAAAAATATGGGATTAGTGATGCACACAGAAAGAAGATCAAAGTGTACGAAAAAATCCTGAAAACTATTATATAACAAGATTACAGTTTATACTTGTGAAATTAGAGAAGGCATTCGAAGAGAAAGCATTGAGTCAAGATTATGTGACATACATATATGTGACATATAGCACACAGTACCTCATAAACATGAAGCCATGGTCCTGTATGAGCCAGTCTTTAGACATGGTGATTGTGAAGGTCAAATAATCTTGTTTCTAGGCAGTTCATTTTGACCTCTGTCTTCCATAATTTAGTACTGGATATTCAAGTCTTTCAATACTAGGACCTTGGATCTTCTCCCATTAACTTTTATTGAGCTATTGTCCAAGTGTTATATGTCACATCAGAAGCTAAAACTTATGTTCAGATGGTTTTCGACACTTCGAAAATGAGGTGGCTATGTGCAAGCATTGATAATAGAGCAACATTCTTTAAGAATCTAGAAATGACCCATTGGTTTGCAGTCTTTATCCTACCCTTTATAATTCAGAAAAATCTAAGCTGTGCTAAATAAAAATCTAAATGATTTCTCAGCTTTTATCCACATTACCAGGGGTGGTTTACAGTTTTACCACACTTTTTATCACAATCCTTTAGTGATGTGCAATAGGAAAATGTATTTATTTTATTAAAATTATTTATAGTCTGCAATTTTCACTTATACTCAAGGAGGATTATGGTGCTATGAATTTGGATGCATGTATCCAAACTGAGACACATCAGTAAATAATATATTTTACTTGGATGGTCCAGTCATATTTATAAAGTCCACAGTCTTTATAAATATGTACGCCTTTATAAGCAAACTTTTATGATTGGAAAGCATTTTCAGATGTCTAAAACAAAATTGATGTTTTCTCACCATAAAAAAGAGTGTCAAGGATTAATGAGATAAACAAAAGTCATCATTGGTATTTATCAGATGATAAAAAGGAAACACAGTGGTAAATAGCCTTTTACCATGTCCATGAAACAGAATGACTGTAACAAGCCAATGGCACAATCACTGTATATCAAGGTTAAATCCATGAACTTTTAAAGTAGAAGTAAAAATGTTGCTTGTTAAAATCTAAAACCAAGTTAAGCTACTGCAATACTTTTGAATTTCATAGAGTTACATAAAATTATCTTCAGATGATTAATTACTTCAAGCTTGTAAAATGCAATCTTATTAATGTCGCAGAGTGTTTATTTACTGCACTACAGAATGTGATTGGTTGTCAGCAAAAGCAATCAATAAATTAAAGTTGACAATTCAGTTTGGTTTATGTAAAATAATTATTCAAATGTAGCCAGTGAAAACTCATTCATGCTTACAGGAAGCTGAAGAACAATAATAGAAATTACAATGGTCCAGCCAAACCATAAGAACATGAGAAGAGCCATGCTGTAGATCAGCATCCTGTCTCACACCATGGCCAAACAGTTCCTTGGGAGAGTGAACAACAGGGAATAGAAGACAAGATTTTCCCATGATGTTGCCTCCTGGCACTGGGATTCAAATGTTTAGTGCCTCTGACAGGGGAGGTTCACTCCGTCATCATGGCTAATAGCCAGTTATAGACCTATCCTCCAGGAATCTATCTATTCCCCTTTTACACGACTATTCCTGTGGCCACCACTACTTCCTCTGATGGCAAACACCACATTTTAAAGCCTTTGTCAGAAGGAGAAAAAATGATGTTTTTCAGCTCTCCACCCGTGCATATTTTTAGAAACCTCGATGTCTCCACTTAGTCATCACTTTTCTAAACTGAAAAGTCCTTCCTGATAGGGAAGGTGCCCCATGCAGAGACACTCTTTACCAGCCACAGTAAGTCTTCCTACAAGACTCTTGCAATCCCCACAATTGTGGTGTATATGAACAATCAATACCAACCCCTTAACTGAATCTGTCAAGTTGTACAAGTCTGACGTTTAAGGCTCTTTATTGAGTTCATCTCAGTTCAGGTGTTAAATGGAACTGCACAATTTCTAGAAAATGAGAATGGAGTCAAAGGTTTCTCCCATAGTGTACAGCAGCCTAAAGTTTGATCAGAGAGCGTGAGGTGATTTTGACAATGTCCAGCTGAAAAGTTTCTTGATCAGAATGAGGCCTTTATTGTGGGGACGATTTTTGTTAAAAGGGCATTGGAGGTGCCAGTCTCCTAACTGGGCTGACTTTGAAAATGGCCATCCCTAGCTGGGCATGGACAGCAGCCTAATTGAAAGAAAGCTTGGGGGAGGTTGAGGAGGGTCAGAGGTGACAGGGCTTCTTCCCTTATAAACATGACTCTTGCATGCTCAGCCCTATGTCAGCCTCCTCTGTTACCTTTTGGCCTATTCACCATGGCAGGGCATGCACAAGCACTAGTTGTGGTTGCTTACACAGCAGTTTGAAGTTCGCTCTTACACCACCCAATGCTCCAGATAGGCCCTCACCATTCATGTGCACTGACACCAGAAAAGGATGGAAAGCACCAGCAAGGTCTTTTATTAGCTGTGCTGCCACCACGGCTCTATCTGCCAGGTTGTCAAACTCCAGGGCAGATCTTCTCCTCTGTTGTTGTTTTTTTGGGGTGGGGGAGGGGGTGTTGGAAAGGGTAATATCATGCAAAGTATGTGGGGGAGGTTGGCTGGCTGGCTGCAGGAGAGGTGAATGGCGAGTGGTGGAAGCTGAGTGGGTGGCTTTGTACTACACTTGATCTTAGCCAAAAGGCCGAGAAGCGACTAGCATAAAGATGTGGTCCCATTCTTATAACAACATAAAATCCTAACGTTTAGGCTAACTTTTAGGGGTTCTTAGGTCTCTGATTCTGGTTCTTATTATAAAAATGGAAGGCTGCTCCTTGATTACCTGAATTGTCACCCTCCTTTCCAACCAGGGTTGGATTGTCTGGAGGAATGAAAACCCTCCAGATCCTCAAATTCCCCCAGTGGAGCTGACCTTCTGGTTTCTGACTCCATCCTGTCCTTCTTAGGGTGGGGTAGAGCCTAGAGTTAGAACCTGGGGCCTTAATATTTGATCCTCTAGCTGGGCCCAGCCTGGGCAACAGCCACTCTGATCTCCCTCCCTAGAGGCCATGCTATGAAGACAGGGCCCTTCTGCAATGCTCACCCTCTTTTGTATTGCCACCAAAAAGAATGCCAAATTGAGCGGGGCTTGCCACTAGCCCTCCAACAGGCCTCAATCCTACCGGGCTCTGCTGGGCCGATTAGACTGCTGTTTTGAGGGAAGCCGCAGCTGGGTAGCTCCAAATCGCTCAGAGAACACAGGCACTCCAGTGACGGCAGGCCACCTACTCTCCATACCAGAGAGTGGGATGAGGGGTGGGGGCACTGAACCAGAAAGCTGGAGGTCTTCAGCAGCCAGGGAAATCAGCTAGCTGTCTGTACACCTCCTGGACTGTGCAGTTAGTGAGGTGCACCTTTGCGGCTGCAGTCCACCCACAGTAAGTTCTGGTGCTCTTCTAAACACTGGAGATTGAGTCCTGCTTTCAAAGACTGGAGCAGTTGGGAGAAGCACCTGCCCCTAGTGGAGTCACAAGATTCTGTGATGCTGTCTACAAAGAGCAGAAGCTAATTCTAATGATCAGAACTGCTTCGCAGAGGACCACTGGAGAACACACTTGCAGCCAGGATAGAGCAGGAAAATAAAATACGTAACAAAAGTTTTTCAATGTAGACCTTTGTTATGTGTTGTCGTATTCAGCCTTGTTCAAAGACTTAATCATCTGATTAAGTATGCTGCGTGATTTCTGAGTGATTTTTGAAGAGTGATCCGAGAGAAGCAGGGAGGTATTGAACTGCTCTGATCTTCCTGAAGAGTTTACTAACTCTGGCAAGACCTATTGTGAGCAAATGTCACTATAGTAGTTACAGTGCAATAGTATATGGTTTACTGTCTCAAAATTTCCCATTTGGGATACAACCATTGTGGATGGAAAATACAGAGGTTATCTGCCTTCCACAAAATCTGAGGGCAGGGTGTTAAAGTGTGCCAAAGTAAATATTATTTGGTGTTCAGGCACCTATAGTGCTGCTAAATAATATGCCGGCAAGAAAAGGTTTTTCGAGAGGTGTGTTACAATAGGAAGTCACTGCAGTCACACCTTATCAGACTGGAGGGCCAGGTCCCCATTTGATTGCTTAAGTACTTCTTTGGCTTTCTAGAAGCCTAGCTGTAACAGGACTGAAGGGAAGAAACTGTAGTTTTGTAACTTTCCTACAACAGTTTTCCGCCAGTCTGAATGATGGTTCGTGAGAGGGGTAAGTCCCTGGGTGCTACAGTTTAATTTTAACCGAGTAAGTGGTGATTTGAGCATAGATGCCTTGAGGGAGACCATCCGACTTACAGCCTGAAGAGAGCATTTGGCATGCATTTAGGGACTGATTGTAGAAACCTGGATTGTACTGCTCCCAAGAGATGAAGGTATTTGTAAAGACAGAGTTGGGAGTCATGCATTAGTTGGGCAATCGCCTTCCACTGGAAAACTGATTGCTGCAGGGATGTAGGGACCCTTAAAAAAAAAAAGACTCCCAGAATGGCTGCAGGCATTCTCAGCCACCTGCATTACTTGGGCTCTCTACGACCCCATTAACTAAAAGACTACACCTAAATGTTGAAAGGATTTAACCTGTTCAATACCAGATCCCTCTATCTGCTATATGTGTCTCACATGCCTTTTGGTAAAGGTGAAGGGTTTTGTTGGTAATTTATTACAAGTTGTTCCTCTTGGCAGTATATATAAAAGGCCCAAAGTGCTCTCCTTAGGGTTACTTGTGAATGAGACAGCATCATCTGCTGATATAATAAGTTAGAGACTGCTCTGATTGCTAGGTTAGGAGGATGGAAACTTGGGTTTGATAAAGCCTGCACCATGGGACTCTACCAGACAGATGGCCCTGGGGGCTGCATCTTACCTAAGGAAATTATTCTCATGTAATATGCAAATGTGGAGTTGTCAAGTTTAGGTCATAGTCTGTGTCTGTGGATACTATTAAAGGTAGCTTGAAAAGGTAGCTCCTTGTGGCTGAGAGCTGTATTTCTCTGCTAATGATGCAGCTAGCAAACACTGATCTATGGTTGAATGACCAGCTCTAAAACCTGCCTGTTCCTCCCTTAAAATATTTTCTTGGAGGTGCAGAATGCCCTGACACTGCTAACAAAGTGCTTCTCCAGATAAATGGTGGTTCTGACAGGGTGTTAATTGAGGTGTGGATGGACTGGATTTTGCCACCTGGGAGGTTCCTCTTATGGCATCAGTGTGCTAGACGAGCTGTCCGCAATGGCCACGGCCAACAAGGAACGTCATCAGCTGACCCACTGTGTGCTTTCCTTGTACATAGATGCTGATCCACCAGGGATCACCTGTCGAGGTGAAACTCCACCATGTGCTCTCTCTGAAGTCAGCCCTTAGGAGCACATGAAAACATTCAGCCTCCAGGCCCTTCCCTTCAATATGCCCATCATGAAGGCGCCACTAACATCAAAGGGCCGAGGGGGTTCCATATGTCAATGTCATGATCCCTGTCTTACCACTCTGTTGTCTCAAATCTCCTCCAATAAATCTCATCCATGGTATCCATCCCAAGTATTGGTGTTTGTTGTAGACTGTGGGAGTTGGGAGTATATAGAGAGTGCTACACAAGCCAAACCTTTAAGGGGTGGAAGCAAGTTGCATTCTGCCCTATATAGCTTTTTGAGATTTGCACCCCTGATTTGAGTCTTATAAGGCAGGGTAATTGTGCTACGGAACATTATCACAAAACTAGGCCCACAAAGTTGATCAATCACTTTTCTGCAAATATTATTGCCACAGTATCAGAAGAAGCTGAACCACAGGGACTCCTGTGCCATTTGGGCAATGTACAACTTGAATCCTGATGAATCAGGACTCTGGAAAAAATTCCATGAACAACATCTGCACATAAAAAGGCAAAGCTCAACTGCTTAAAAAATTATAAAATATCATGCAACCTTAGGTAATATTTTGGAAGTATATTCCCGTTTCTTGACTATTCACTTCACAGTATCATGTACATTTTAATACCCTTGTAAAACAAAGCCCAATATTTTAATAGCAATAAATAATGAATAGTTATACAAGAATAACTGTACATATCAAGATTATATTTATTAAAATTACATACAGTTCTGTCTAGAGTGCAAAGGAGCATAACTAATGTATTATGGATATTATCATACATTTTTGAAAACATTTATAAACTATGCAGATACACTAATATGGTGTTTATAAACTATGCAGATACACTAATATGGTGTTCAACTCATCTCAAATACTAAATGACAATATTTCGGCTAAAATGATCCATTTATTGTATATTATGTACATTCTTTTCACAGTGTATGTTTCTAAAATTATGTTCATTACTTAGCACATAGTGCTTAACTTTGTTTTTCAAATGGAACTGAAATGACATTCTTTGACTTACCAAGTTCATTTATTCATATCTCAAAGATTATAGTAACTGTACTCTGAATCTTTTCCATTTTTTAAAAAATTATAGCATCAGAGGTCATTCCTTCCAGGAATGCCAGGAAAATATGTATAACAATAATTTACATAATTCTAAATAAACAGTTCAGCTATACTACAGCATGTAGATATTTCATACAAAAGGACAGAGTGGAGAAGAAAAATCAAAATTAATCATACTAGGCAAACAAAAGTAGAGCTGTTGCTATCATGAATAGATCAGACTATATCCAGGAAGCTCAAAGACAACTCTTAAATAATGCATTTTACACACAACTGGACACTGACCCCACACAGGAATACAAAACAGTACTAAACAAGATTACAGAGGCATTACCCCTGCGTATTCAGGAACAAATCCTTTCAGACACACCACAGGAACCTAGATCAGTTACTTTTTATCTTCTACCCCAAATACACAAACCTGACAACCCAGGACATCCCATTGTCTCAGGCATAGGCACTATTACTACCACTGCCAGGATATCTGTATATCTGCCTCTGTTCTAAGACCCCATGCCATCAATGTTCCAGCTATGTTCATGACACCACGGAATTTCTGAGGAAAATATAGTCTTTGAACAATCTTCCAGAGAATAGAAGACGCATTGGTTCTTATATGCTGATTTTTTCTACTGGAAAGAGTCTCAAAATGGCTTACATTTGCCTTCCCTTTCCTCTCCCCACAACAGACACCCTGTGAGGTAGGTGAGGCTGAGAGAGCCCTGAGATTACTGTTCGGTCATAACGGCTTTATCAGTGCTGTGACTGGCCCAAGGTCACCCAATTGACTGCATGTGGTACAGTCATGGGCACCCACATGGCTCCACAGTATGCTAACATAATTAATTAATTAATGCACTTGATTTATATACTGCCCCTCACTGCGACATCTCGCAGTGACTGACTTGAAGCAATCTAAACTCCCACCTACTTATAACTCTCTACTATCTATGATATGCTGATGACATTTTTATTGTCTTGAAGCATTATAAAGAAGCCCTGGACGTATTCCATCAGGCATTCAACAACTTTTACCCTACCAATAATCTGACAATGAATCAATCTATGGAAGAAATACACTTTTGGGACATGACTGTTAAAATACACAATGATCACATAGACCTTACACTGGAAACCTGCTGACTGGTATCCATACCTATATGCCTCCAGCTACCATCCTAAACATACAAAATGTTCTACTGACTCTCTGCTGCAGCTGCATCTACTCCAATCCTATAGATTCTCACCTAATGGATCTACAACAAACCTCTTTTGGAACAACAGTATCTACTTGCTGAAGTTAAAAAACAGATTAGCAAAGCCAGAATGGTACCCAGAGAAAACCTGTTGCAAGATGGGACTAAAAGCAACAATGACAGAACACTATTAGTGGTCACCTACCACTGACAACTCAAAACAGCAACTTACAACCTCTTATTGATAATGAGAGTTTTCTTTCACAACTACAGGGGTGAGCAGTCTTCTTGTGCAGAGACAGCTCTCAGTCTCAGGCAATCTCAGGCAACTCCTCACCCACAATAATACAGCATCTAATTTTATCATGGGCATTGATACCAGAGCTTGCAATAAACCCAGATGCCAATTTTGCTGTCACATACATCCAGACAACACAATCACTGGACTTAACAATATCAATTACATCATCTCAGGATCACTGACTTAATCATCCTCTAATATTATGTCCATTAAATTAAATGCCAACAGTGCTCTTCCATTCTTTACGTAGGGCAATAAAGTTGAACCATGCGCTAAAAGATATTGTTTTCTTATCTCACTAAATACGCTAACTTCATTCAGTCCTTACATCTGTATTCTGACCAATCGTCCAGAAGGGACATATAGAATGGTTACGGGTCTGGCGACAAGGGAGATAATTCTACACAGTCCTACTTAAAGATGTCTCCATGTTTGAAAGGAGACAGTTGAAGAGTAATGGCCTCAGCATTCCACAATTAAGGATACATCTACCCCCAATCTCCAATTTTTATATATCCTTTGCTATGTTCTCCCCCAGAATTAAAACCAAACAAATGGCAACTATATTATAATATAAGCTTGTTATTCCTGTTTGGTCTTTGAATCTGTTAAGCATCTTTATTATGTTGTATCCTAATTTACTGTTCGCTGTCTACCTATAGATAAGGACTGGTGATTTCCATTTCATTGCTTCTGAAGGAGTGTGCATGCACACAAAAGCTGAGACCAGAGTTTCAAATGACCCCTGGGGTTTCCTGATGGCCCTGAAAAGTTTCCTGACTGGGCAGCAGTTAATTAATTTCAATACATTTGTGTTATTGTTAGACATTTATTGGGTGATATGACCATATACAGTCATGTTGACCTGCCTCCACTTCCAAAATGGCTAACCAGGGTGAGAAGGGGAGGGTCCTCAGGTAGGCATGTACACAGCTATGCTTCCCAACCATATTCACACCATGTGTAGCTGAACGAAGATAACAAAATAGGATATGAAGCAATACCAATTACCCTATATACTCGCGTATACGCCTAGATGTTCAGCACCTTTTTTCACACTGAAAACGCCCTCTTCAGCTTATACGGTATTATTCCGATCTTCAAAAAAGGAACGAAGGATGACCCGGGAAACTACAGACCAGTGAGTCTGACCTCTGTTGTGGGGAAGATAATGGAACAGATATTAAAGGGAGCGATCTGCAAACATCTGGAGGACAATTTGGTGATCCAAGGAAGTCAGCATGGATTTGTCTACAACAGGTCCTGACAAACCAACCTGGTTTCCTTTTTTGACCAAGTGACAGGTTTGCTGGATCATGAAAATTCGATTGATGTCGTTTACTTGGATTTTAGTAAAGCTTTTGATAAGGTTCCCCATGATGTTCTGATGGATAAATTGAAGGACTGCAATCTGGATTTTAGGATAGTTATGTGGATAGGGAATTGGTTAGAGAACAACACTCAAAGAGTTGTTTTCAATGGTGTTTCATCAGACTGGAGGGAGGTGAGTAGCGGGGTACCTCAGGGCTCAGGGCTCGGTCCGGTACTTTTTACCATATTTATTAATGATCTAGATGAGGGGGTGGAGGGACTACTCATCAAATTTGCAGATGACACCAAATTGGGAGGACTGGCAAATACTCCAGAAGTTAGAGACAGAGTTCAATGAGATCTGAACACAATGGAAAAATGGGCAAATGAGAACAAGATGCAATTTAATAAAGATAAGTGTAAAGTTCTGCATCTGGGTCAGAAAAATGAAAAGCATGCCTATTGGATGGGGGATACGCTTCTAGGTAACACTGTGTGTGAACGAGACCTTGGGGTACTTGTGGATTGTAAACTAAACATGAGCAGGCAGTGTGATGCAGCAGTAAAAAAGGCAAATGCCATTTTGGGCTGTATCAATAGGGGCATCACATCAAAATCACAAGATGTCATAGTCCCATTGTATACGGCACTGGTCAGACCACACCTGGAGTACTGTGTGCAGTTCTGGAGGCCTCACTTCAAGAAGGATGTAGATAAAATTGAAAGGGTACAGAGGAGAGCAACGAGGATGATCTGGGGCCAAGGGACCAAGCCCTATGAAGATAGGTTGAGGAACTTGGGAATGTTCAGCCTGGAGAAAAGGAGGTTGAGAGGGGACATGATAGCCCTCTTTAAGTATTTGAAAGGTTGTCATTTGGAGGAGGGCAGGATGCTGTTCCCATTGGCTGCAGAGGAAAGGACACGCAGTAATGGGTTTAAACTACAAGTACAACGATATAGGCTAGATAGGAAAAAATTTTTCACAGTCAGATTAGTTCAGCAGTGGAATAGGCTGCCTAAGGAGGTGGTGAGCTCCCCGTCACTGGCAGTCTTCAAGCAAAGGTTGGATACACACGTTTCTTGGATGCTTTAGGATGCTTTGGGCTGATCCTGTGTTGAGCCCCTTCCAACTCTATGATTCTATGATTCTAAGGTTTGACTGAGAGACTCTGAGATTTTTTTCTCCTTTTGCCTTCACTTTTTTCTCTTCTTAAACACTTTTTCCAAACTATTATTTTGGTTTCTGTGGGTGAAAAGTGGGGTACAAAAACCAGCAACTATTCATCCTTTTGACTTTTCTGTATTTGTTAGGGGTGGGGGAGGCTGGATGGGAGAGCCTGTGATGATGGAGTATTTATATGTGAGTCGGCTTATATGTGAGTCAATAAATTTGTCCAGATTTTGTGGTAAAATTAGGTGCTTCGGCTTATATGAGGGTCGGCTTTTATGCAAGTACTAGTAAATCAAGCCCGCTGTAATAAAAATACAGCACCACATATTTCAAAATAATATAAAGCTGTTATTGACTACACTATAAACTATACTTTTTACTAATCTAAACCAGCTATGAGGTATCACAGAAAAGCAAAATATAAAACATGATTATTTTCCCCCTGCCCAAAATCATTTATTTTCTCCAACATGCTTTCTCCAGTCATGTCTCTAAGCAATTTCAGAGCAGATGAATTCACAATTATTTTTGTTGCGTGCAACTTACATCCTCAGTTCTGAAATTCTTGAGCAAAAAAAAATATTTCTATTTCCAGACTCCACCTGGGGACTTGCACATATCTGGTTCCTCTGCATGTCCAGAAATGAATTACAGGAGGCTAAAAGGAGAGGCATCCAGGTACCATTTAGAATTCCCCTTCAATGCTATTGTGTCATGTTGCTGTGCTCTGTTAAACAAAGATTGTGTTCTAACCAGAAAGGTAGCTGAATTTCAGTGGTGCATGAAATAATCCATCTCTGCAGTTTGTAAAGCACTTAGAGATCCTTCGGGATAGAAAGTAGTTTAAAATGCAAGACGTTGTTATTTTCTTGCACGTTTAACTTGTCAAGTCATTTCACCTTCTCTGGATTCAAAATACTGGCTTAAAATAATTATTTTAGTGGAGTCTGACATCATTAATTCCTTTGAATGGAAATATTTTTCCTCATTAGTTTAATTTCCCTTGCAACCAGTTACCTGCCTACTTTTCCCACCCCCATTCTCATGTAAATATATATGGCCTAAAGGCAATCTTCCTCAGCATATGGAAATTCTGACCTTGAAATTAATTTTAGTTTTACATTTCATTAATCTGAATGAATGTTCAGTCAGAATGACAGTGAGTCCATTTAGGAATGTTTTATTCTGTACTTTATTTGATTGCTGTATCTTTTTGCTACCAGGTTTGGGTTTTTTTTTAGAAATATCTGAATTTGTTACACAGTGCTCATGATGCCATTTCTAAGCATAAATTAAATATCAGTGTGGTGGTCATATGAAGTCATCTACACAACACATAAAGCCACTGAAGTATAGCTGTAGTTGAGGCCAAATTACATTATATTCATGATGTGTCTGTGTGTAAATGAAATGCAGGGTTTTGTAGGGAGGTGGGGGCTGTGATCAGAGAATTGGTAAGGCAGGTCATTTTTCTAATCAAATCAACCTCCTGCTGCTTTTCTCCCCTCAAGATAAATTATAAATTATATATGAACTTTGTGTGTGTAGCTGAAAAATGACAGTGAAGCCATGGATGTTATGTGATCCTTTCCCCTCACCCTAATACTGTATTGCCAGAAAGATTACTATGAATGTAAGATTGAAGACGACTGAATGTAAGATAAAAACAGGTGACTCATGCTCTCTACTCATGGGCTTCTTGGCACCACCTAAAAGGTGTAGAGGCAGAGGGAATCACCTACCAGATGATTTGCAGGTTTCTTGTAATTCAGTGATCCGGATTTTTTTTTGGGGGGGGGTAGGTATTCCTCTCTCTCTGCCACAAAATTTTATGGCTGACGGGAGAAGGCTCAGAGGCAGAGAAAAGAAAATGATCCTCAATGTATATAACCAAATCAAAGACAATCACATCTTTTTTCCAAAGCCAAAAGGTGAATAATATCATCTTCCACAGAGTAATTTTTTTAGAAACATTGAGTAATATGGTCTTTAAAGGTAAAGGTATCCCCTGTGCAAGCACCGGGTCATGTCTGACCCTTGGGGTGATGCCCTCTAGCGTTTTCATGGCAGACTCAATACGGGGTGGTTTGCCAGTGCCTTCCCCAGTCACTACCATTTACCCCACAGCAAGCGGGGTACTCATTTTACCAACCTCGGAAGGATGGAAGGCTGAGTCAGCCTTTAGCCGGCTGATGGGATTGAACTCCCAGCCTCATGGGCAGAGCTTTCAGACTGCATGTCTGCTGCCTTACCACTCTGGGCCACAAGAAGCTCATATGGTCTTTATTCCACCTTAAATAGTTAAGCAAGTCTCAGCAGATAATCCGAGGTTATTACTTTTCAACAGGTTTTGTCAGTAAGGCTCCGGGTATTTTGACAGCTGAAAAATCTGTTAGAGCACCTTTTACTAGGAGAGAGCATCACTCATGGAAATGTGTCATTAATTCTGGTAATAGGACTTCAATGATACTATCACAAATTTTGGGAACGCTGGTGATGGACATGAATGAGTCAAGATGTACCTCTAGGGAATCAGTTTTAAATTGGCAGCCATTGGAAAGAGGTATGGATATTAATATAAGTTTTGTGTTGATCCCGGGGATGACTAACAAAAGCTCTTAAAAATAAATAGGAAGCATCCATTCAGACAAACGATAACTTGAGAATCATTTAAAAAACATAAAATTTAAAAATGTGATCACTTGTAAATTCAAGAAAGATGAAAAATGAATGAGCCCAAGCCTTATGAGAGTGTTTCTCCCCTATTTTTTTTACATAAAATGTTCCATAAAAATAACTGGAAATGATTTAGTTGTATTATTTATTTGATCATTAGGAAGCTGAGTCCCCGTTGCTGAAAAGCAACTGAAATAACATGATTAATTGATGAAGAATACAGCCCTCCATTCCCAATAGTCTAGCTGGTATCAATGGATCTTTTGCATGAATTAAAAGATATATTCCAGACCTGTGGTTCTAGAAAAATGAGGGGGGGGAATCGTCTGATTCAGACTGTAGGTGGATGAACACCCATAGGTTCTTAAGGAATTGAAACGTGAAATTGTCAATTTGCTAAGCAGTGTATATAAATTTCACTAACACTGGTTTCCATGCACGTGAATGGACAGTAGCAAATGTTGCAACACTTCTTAAAAAGGGAGTCAAAGAAATCCAAGAAACTGCAGCCAGTTAGTCAAACGTGTGTCCTACAAGACTTAGTAGAAACTGCTATAAAATAATTAAGCACAGAACTACAAAAACTTTTTAGCATAGCATTGATTGAGTCAATAACTCAAAGAGGAGTGGATGTGATTCAGTAAGAAAAATGTCCTGGAATCTCCTTTTCCAAGATCACAGGCAAGTGGGGTGTTGGGAAGGATCTACTGCTGCCAGAGACACTGGAAAGTCACTACAGTCTAGCAGTATCTGAAGAAGCGAACAGTGACTCTGCCACAAATTCTGTCAGTCTAAAGTGTTATTGGACTCTTCCTCTTTTCTTCTGTTGCAAACTAACACAGCTACCCACCTTGATCTAGTCTGGGGAGACAATACTAACTAGTTGTTGTTAGGTGCGAAGTCGTGTCCAACCCATCATGACCCCATGGACAATGATCCTCCAGGCCTTCCTGTCCTCTACCATTACCCGGAGTCCATTTAAGTTTGCACCTTCTGCTTCAGTGACTCCATCCAGCCACCTCATTCTCTGTCGTCCCCTTCTTCTTTTGCCCTCGGTCGCTCCCAGCATTAGGCTCTTCTCCAGGGAGTCCTTCCTTCTCATGAGGTGGCCAAAGTATTTGAGTTTCATCAAATAAAAAGTATTTGAGTTTCATACTAACTAGATGGACCAATATTCTGATTTGATATAAGGTAGCTTCATATGCTCAATATTTTTTTCCCTTTTAGAAACTGGTTTTTCTTTTATTGAATACTGAAGAACCAGTAGAGAAAATCACCCTTGTGTTCCCCGTGCTTCTCTTTAACAAGCCACATTAAACTTCAGTATGCAAAAATGCCAACAAAAGGAGATAAATCAGGTATTTTACTATTATTTTGTGGGCATGTCTTTAAACAAGATGCTTAAAGTCATTTAAAGGTAGATTTTGGTAATAGAATCCTCTTTTAATTCTGCCCATTGCAGTCCTTTGATACTTTATGAATTACTTATCTTCCATTAATAAGGCTTAACATGGAGTATTAACCTCCTATACATTCCTAATTAGTTTTTAATGAATTTTAGTTTCCTTGTAAGAAAAAGAGCTAGCTGACTAACTACCACAAATTTAATCTCCATTACTGAAGCATAAGACAATCACCCTCAGGGATTCATGTCCTTGAACTTTTCGCATTAAACTGGCAGCATTATAAAAGGTCTGAAATGAACTAATATGCACCTATGCTTATCCTATCAGCTTTGATTTTGTAATGAGCTATGATCTACATATACACATAGCTAATAATAAAAATGAGCTAGCTCATCTTCACCACACAAATTTAAAAGGTGATCTTTAGATGCAGCAAGAGGTAATTCGGTTCAGAGTTACGACTAAATCCTAGCAGATTTTAAGCAATGGAGTTAATAACAAATAACATGTTTCATTCATTTCAAAGGACTTAGTCATGACGAACTTTCACTGCAGTGTGGCTAAGAGGTTTTACAAGAAATGAATCCTACATTATGGAAAATGTGTTTTTGACTGCATACATAGGCATCCATCCATGTACACATGAGTCTAAATATTGATTCATACTGGTCCACTTCTATACTATGCTACTCTTACTGAAACCCCATTGAAACAAATGGAACTGAAAGAGAATCATTATGAACTCACCACACTGACTTTAAATGAACTAGTGTGAATATATTCCAGTGGTCAATATGTTTTAGGTGTATTCATTAAGTGTTCAAAGAAACCCTTAGGTCTTAAATACAGGCTGCATTCATATATCTTACTTAACCGGCTGGTATAGAACTGGCAGCTCAGTTACTATCTGGCAGTAAGCAGGACAGGCTTGTCACTCTGCTGGTTACTAATCAGTCACCAGATTCAATTGAGTTTTGGCTATCACCTACAAAGCTTTTAGTAGAACTGCCTCTTCTGCTGTGCCCAGCTTTATGTAATGTTTAAGAGCATTGGCTTCTAATCTGGCAAGCTGGGTTTGATTCCCCGCTTTTCCACATACAGCCAGCTGGATGACCTCGGGCTAGTCACGGTCCTGATAGTGCTGTTCTGAGCAGTCCTGTCAGAGCTTTCTCAGCCTCACCTACCTCACAGAGAGTCTCTTGTGGGGAGAGGAAGAGAAGTAAATTATAAGCCACTCTGAGACTCCTTCAGGTAGAGAAAAGAAGCATATAAGAATCAATTATTTGCCTTCTTCAAAGCTCAACTCATCTTATATAAAATCATAGACTCATAGAATAACATTTGGAAGATACCTCCTGGGTCATGTAGTCTAACCCCACACACACTCACAACCCTATCGCTCATCCACTGTAATCTGCCACCCCCTTGAATCTTCACAGAATCAGCCTCTCCATCAGATAGCTATTCAGCCGCCGTTTAAAAATGTCCAAAGATGGAGAATTCACCATCTCCCGAATACGCCTGTTCCACTGAGAAACCACTCTATCAGGAATTTCTTCTGGATGCTAAGATGGAATTTCTTTTGTATTAATTTCATCTCATTGTTTCTGGTCCATCCCTCTGAGCAAAAGAAAACAATTCTTCTCCATCCTCTATATCAGTGGTCCCCAATCCTTTTCAGGCTGGGGACCAGCGGCAGCAGGGAGGGCGGAAGTGCCGTGCATGTGCATTTTCGGCCGCACATGCGCATTGCGCGTGCGCGGCCCTGCTTCCCTCTCCCCCCCTCCCATAGTAAGAAGCTTGCTGGGCCGCAAGCTTGCGGCCTGGGAAGTTTCTTACTGCGGGGTGGTTGGGGACCACCGCTCCATATGACTGCCTTTTAAATACCTCTCAGTCATCTCCTCTCCAGGCTGAACAGACCAAGCTCCTCCAACCTTTCCTCATACGTCTTGGTCTCCAAACCACTCATCAGCTTTGTTGCCCTCCTCTGGACCTGCTCCAATTAGTCTATATCCCTCTTCAACTGTGGTGCCCAAAACTGAACACAGTATTCCAATAAAATCAGAGTCCAGTGGCACCTTTAAGACCAACAAAGATTTATTCAAGGCGTGAGCTTTCGAGCGCAAGCACTCTTCCTCAGACTATGAACTGACCATCATGACAGTAGGAATATATAAGCAAAAGTTAATCCTGTTACATTAGTAAACTGTGTCACAGCATCCAAATACAACCATATGATAATTCTTTGCTAAACCAGCCAGTCAGACCACTCGAATTTAGTTGTCATTCACAAAAACATAGGAGAAATAAAACTGTCAATTCCAGTGATCAGCGGCTTCCACCCCACCATTTGCTGCTCGCCCCATCTGTTTCCATACAAGTGTGAAACATTCCTTCAAGTAGAAACTGAGCTGGCAGCTATCTTATCCTGGGACCAGAGAGTTGAATTCAAAATTATAGTCACGTAATCTCAATTAAAATAAATTGTGAGGAATGTGGATATGCAAGTTAAACAAGGTTAGCATGCATAGTGAGATTAAAAAAAAACCTTTGCCCTTGTTGAGTCCAGGGTATGTCATAGTTATGAGTGTTGTAATAACTTGCATTTCTGCAATCACCCTTTCTGGCCTGTTCTTGAAGTTCCAAGTGAGGTCAAACCAGATCAGAGCAAAGCAGTACCATCACAACCCGTGATCTGGGCACGATACTCCGTTTGATACAGTCCAAAATCCCATTTGCCTTTTTAGCCACCGAGTCACCCTGCTGATTCATGTTCAATGTATGGTCTGCTAGATCCTTTTCACACATATTATTGCCAAGACAAGTCTCCCCCATCCTATATTAGTGTATATGGTTTTTCCTACCTAAATATAGGACTTTACATTTGTCCCTATTGAATTTCATTTAATTCAGTTTAGCCCAGTTATTGAGCCTATCCAGATCATCTTATATCCTGATTCTGTTGTGTTTACTACCCCTCCCAGTTTAGTATCTTCTGCAAATTTAACACAGGCCCTAGGATAGATCCCTGGGGCACTCCACTTGTCACTCTTCTCCAAGAGGATGCTGAAACATTAACAAGCACCCTTTGGATACGATCTGTCAAGTTATTGATCCACCTGACAGAATTAAGATCTATACTACCTTTTACCACATTGTACTCTTATTATCCCTGTTCCATTGTCTGAGCAAATGTGTATGCATATAAAAGCTCATGCCTAAATGTTTGTTGTTCTTTAAAGGAGCCACTGGACTCAAATTCTGTTGTTCATCTGAGCAGAGTCTTTTGACCACTATGCCACTATGGAAATGAGTAAGACTAACAACTGTTCATTCACACACATTCTCAATTATGAATAGTATTGTGAATACTATCTTGTTGAATGGCCTGCCAGAGATGATCAGGAAGGCCCCAACAGATATCAATGAAGGAATCCATTACTATTTATGGGGAAAGAAATAATGATTTAAAATATTTTTAAATGATAAAAAATAAGTTTAGATGGATGGGAGTGACTGTAGGTCAGGGATCCATAACTCCCCGTGGGCGGCTATAATGTGCCCACCGCCCACACAAGGGGGTGGTAGTATCCTGCACCAGGCCTTCAAGGCAGAGTGGTCTGACCATGGGATGGGGTTAGCCACCAGCATATCTACATCTATCCCAGCACTGAAGTCCAAATCAAGTGTTCGTCCAGCCTGATAAGTGGATCTAGTAACAAATTGAAAAGCAAATTTTAGCAAGGAAAAAAGGGATCTTCAAACTGTATATGTTAATTATGGAGATAATGCAGTATGTTGTTTGTAACCTCAAGGTGATGTATACAAATATGATACATATAACTAGATGTATGCTTTATGAATATTTATATTCTAAATAGTAGGTTTGTAGTATATACTAATTAGAGTTATTTTCTCTTTCTTTCTTTCTTTCTTTCTTTCTTTCTTTCTTTCTTTCTTTCTTTCTTTCTTTCTTTCTTTCTTTCTTTCTTTCTTTCTTTCTTTCTTTCTATCTATCTATCTATCTATCATACTTATATACTGCTCTCCCCGGAGGCTCAGGGCGGTTTACATAATAACAAGGAACAATACATAAAACGGTCTATAAAAACATGTGAATAACCTTATAATAATAACTAATAATTGTAACCAGATAACATGGCGCATGAAGATGATGAATAGGATAGGAGAGAGGACTGTTCCTTGTGGGACTCCACAAGTAAGTTGCCGGCAGTCTGATGTTTTCTCTCCTATTGCAACCCTCTGTCCACGATCCTGGAGGAAGGAGATCAGCCATTGAAGGGCTGTCCCTTGTATTCCAGCATCGATAAGGTGGCAAGCTAGAAGCTCATGATCGACTGTGTCGAACGCTGCTGAGAGGTCAAATAATATCAGCAGTGCTGACCCGCCTCGGTCCAACTGGTGATTGAGGTCGTCCGTCAGGGCGACTAGCGCTGTCTCTACCCCATGGCCAGGCCGGAAACCTGACTGGGATGGGTCTAGGACCGAAACTTCTTCCAGGTATTCTGTCAGTTGGTTTGCGACTGCCCTTTCTATCATCTATGTATTCTCCAGGAGGAAAGCCCCAGCCCTTCGATCATTTCACAGAATGTGCAAAGCAAAAATGTTCAGGAGGGCATTTTTATACAGCGATTAGAACAGTAATACAACGAACCGCTCAGTAGGTTTAGGTGCAACTCAGCATGGCCCCAACTTGCTGCCATGTTTACACACATGCCTTGCTTTTTCCCCTTCCCATATCTGAAACCTAAATATGCTTACCCTTCATATACATATGCAGTCACACACATTAAGCATAGTCAATTTCATGCCAAAAAACTCATTAAGATTCTAAAACACCATAGGTGCAGGATCCTAGCTACTGGGGGTAGGGGGGAAATGATCTCACGTTAATGCATGCAAATGCATGCATATACCAAGAACAACCGAGTACACTTTTAATAACAATTGTCCATACAAAAAGAGAATGGCATGCATGGGAGCCTGGCAAAAAGCAAAGCAAAGTTGATGCACACTGTTTTTCAGCACAGTTCAGTGGCATGTCTCAATGTAGCTTCAGTGTAAATTAAAAGACACATTAACTGGTGATTTAGTATAGGACTGCCATTATGGCTTGACATTTATATTGTCGTTTCTATGCCAAGACTGTAACATGCCTTAAAAATATGTTTTAAAAAACCCTGTCATCTTTTGAGATGTCTCTGATCATTACCATAATTAAACATACACAATTATCTGCATACTTAATTCTGTGCTATGTATATTTTACTAGATGTAGACAGTTCTAAAACAAACCGGAGTTTCAGCTCAATTTTAGGAGCTTTATTCACAAGAAGACCCCATAAACTAACTATATTAATACAATTCAGCTAACGCTATAAAACAAAAGCTAAATGCCATTCCTGCATTTTATTCCACTAAACACCAATTGCTTACATCATACTGTATCTCCAATTAATTAATACTGATTGGCAAATGTCTGGGGCGGACAGAATCTTTAAAAAATATATTATTTTTTGCTTCCTCTGCTGCAATGATCAGAGAAAAATGTTAATTCTTAAGTTTACAATTTTCGACTAGTCTTCCTACCCATTCAAAGGAGAGGTGATCACTTAATTCTTTCATGGCCATTTTTAAAAGAATTGAACCTATAAATAATGGAAAAATTAACAACTGTTTGCACATAAAAAGATAAAGCATTTTATCTTTGTACATTTAAAGGATACCATTCCAGCCCTGCAAGTGGTCAGCTACTCTTCAGTATATAGATTTTAAGACATCTGTGACTAATGAACAGTTCATTTTTCCAATGATTTAGGCTTAAAAAGTTGGATTCATAGGATTTTTAAATCCAGATGGAAGCATCAACAGCTATCCGGATTACCCATCCTCTAGAGCAGTGATTCCCAAAGTTGGGTGGAGGCTGCAGCAATCCAGGGGGGCGGCGATGGGCCACGTTCTCAGAAATGAAAATATACAACATTACTGGTATTTTTTTCTGCAACCCAAACACTGATTGCTGTGAACCCTTTATTAGGAAGCAACACACACACACACACAAGGTCTCCCAATATATAATGTTCTCAGAAGCATATTGGGTGATTGGTTTAGTGTAGCGATCCCCAACCTGTGGGCTGCAGACCACATGTGGTCCTTCGACTAACTGGAGGTGGACCCCGAAGGACAGCTTCTCCCCCCCCACCGGCCCTTTACTTCATCCCCCCCAGCCCTTTACAACACACTTCAGGTGTCATTATCTCCCATCACTCCCAGATGGGACTATCTCGTTGCAGAGAAACAAGCTCAGGGTTCCCATTGATTTGTCATTGTAATGAGTTAAAATTTCCATGAAAATAAAATGTTCCTTATGTTCATTGTTGTGGCGTGTCTGTATCTTATTTTGAAGGGATGTTTAAACATTACCATAGCGACCAGAGAGCGTTAGGGCAGTGGTTGAGAGTAGAGGAGTAAACTACACCCCCCCCTCCAGGCCTCAGTAAAATTGTCAAGCGTTGAGGGGTCCCCGGTGATAAAAAGGTTGGGGACCACTGTTCTAGTGTCAACAAAACTCCATTTTAAGAATTTATCTGCAAGCAATTGAGTAACATTTTGGGGTTATGACATATTCCATCTGAACACACATGAGCACATGACAATGATTTACACTATTCAGAAAACTGGCCTATCAAAGATAGTATTATCTACTCAGACCAGGCTTTCTTATCTGAAGTTTGGCAAAATCCTGGGGTTTCCTGGTAGCCCCAGAAGGGTTCCATGGATTGGGAAAGATTGAATTAATTTTTAAAATATATTTATTTTCTTTTTTGCTCTTTATATGGTCATATAAATCCACCCCTTCCCAAAGTGGCCAATGACAGGCCAGGAGGGATAGGAAAGGGAAGGGGCTACAGCCATAAGCGACCCTGTAGGCTGAGGCTTATTGCACATATAGCAACAAGATTCCAGAAAGATAAGTACTTTTATTTACCCTTAAATGGGGTGGGGGGTGGGGTCAGAGAGGCAATTGAATGGCAGATGCCCAAGCCCCATCCCTGTTCCCAGCTTGGTGACGTGGCTACGGGGATATTTCTGTGTTAGGAAGTATTGGGGGGGGGCGTGATTGAGCAGCAGATGCCCCAGTCCTTTTCCTGGCCATGGGACCATTTCTGCACATGGAGGTGGCTGCAAGGGGAGATGCGATTGAGGAGCAGATGTTCAGGCCCTTTTCCTGACCACAGAGCTCTTTCTGCCTGTAGAGATAGCTGTAAGGAAAGGCCCTTGCCACTGAGAAACAGAGGCCCCAGCACTTTTCCTGGCCATGGGGCAATTTCTGCAGGTGAAGGTAGCTGCAAGAGGCTGTATGATTGAGGAGCAGATGTCCCAGCCCTTTATCTTCCACAGAGAAACCCAGAAGGCACCACTGCAGGCTCCCTTTGGTGAAGAAGAGCAAACTAATAGCTGGCCCAGAGTGCAAATATGATTCTGTTCACAAATCAACTGAAAATATTTCTGTCACTTATTGTGCTGTGGGAGTGGCCTGGTGATGCCACTTCTGGTGACACGTGATTTCCAGGGGCATGGCAATGAGATGTGGCCTGCTGACATGTTCTGCGGTATCTCAAAGTCTGAAGAAAAATTCTTTTGAATTCATTTCAACCCACTGGCTCTGGTCTGACCTGCTGGGGCAACAGAAAACAATTCTGCTCCATCTTCTATATGACAGCCATTCAAGTATTTGAAGATGGGTGTCATGTCACCTCTTAGTCATTGTCTCTCCAAGCTAAACAGACAAAGCTCCCCCAACCTTTCCTCATATAACTTGGTCTCCAAACCCCTCAACATTCAACTGGAAGCCAATGCAGCCGCCCCAGTACTGGTCTTATGCGGGCTCTCCTTGGCATCCAAGTGAGAATCTGGGTATTTTGCACTAGTTGTAGTTTTCCAGGTAGATTAAAGGGTAGGTCCCCATATGTACTTCAGTGGTGCCCTCAACCACTCTCAGGACTTTGCAAAAATAATCTGATGTTTGACAAACATTTTAATTTGCAAAATGTTTAAATCATACATGCAGTAATAACTAATCATCTGATATGGTCTCATATTGTCTGCCATAGCATAACAGTTATAAAATATTATTAAACATTGAAGTTTCCTATCAGATACTTCTGAATTCTGTCTGGTGTTGCATACATAGGACAAAGGCTACAGCAAAGAGAACTGGACAAGATGGTATAAAACCATCCCTCTAATTCACTGCACGGAAGCAGCATTGTTATCCATCTTGTTAGTTTTTGTTTACAAATATTCACAGAAATCAAAGGCAAAAGGCGCCATAAACCCAGGGTTTTTCCCCCTAACAATATGTTTAATTACTATAGCAGGAGCAAGTGAGATTCAAGAAGTAAAACCTGGATTCTCCATAGTATGCATTTCCTCATGTTAGTGGTGACATAGGGAAATGGGGAAATGCACATGTCACTGCTTATTAGAATGAGAAGGTGTACATAGCCAATCTAAAGCCCATTAAGTGGTATCAGAAATAAATCTCTTAATCCTGCATTCCTGTAGCCAGACAGCTCTTTTATTGTAGCAAAACATGTTGAATTACGGTTCGGTTTGATATTATATCCAACATGATTATTTTTATTACTCGCAACCCACAATCCTATATGTAAGTTTTAATACATTTTTAATACTCTCGTGCAGTCCTCAATAGATGCCTCTGCAGAATCTTAACTACCCCATTTTTTAAAGCTTGCAGCAGCGGTGAAATTATCATTTCCGCAAAAGACTATGCTAACTTACTGTAGTGATTAAACTGCAATGATTTATTATACTTTTTACTATACTATTTTTCCCCCTGACTGTTGCAACTAAATTAGCCAGATCCACATTATTACAAAACCATATCATGATGCAGTCATTTTAAAGCACTTTCATTCAGCACTAAAGTATTTCACTAATATGGATATAACAGTGCCAATAAAATTTAAATACTGAGAACTGTGACTTTTGCCAAGTGGCTGAATAAAGCTGCCTTGAACATACTATGCTGCCAACAAATACTTTTCACTGGCTACTCTACAACTTTTCAGGGGTTCTTTTTTTTTTTTAGTGGCCATCATAAAATGTATCTTGTACTTTATGGAGCTATTTCAGTTCTTCAAACTTAAATGTAAATTCCCACTACAATTCCATTTGAAAGAAACTTTAATGATTACATATCTCATTTTTAAAGGAGTAAGGGAATGCTTATCTAAGTGTTAGCAGTAGGTTTCCAAAGATTTCAGTAAGAATGAATGATGACCATGGCATGTCATCAGCAGATAAGCACTTTTCCCAGTTTACCCAACATTATAATGATAAAACACACACACACACACAAAACTACCTTCACTATGAGATCTGCTGCATCCAATAAATGGGGATGGGTCGCTGACATCTGGGAGTTCAGCATATGACTCATAAAGGAAAAGTCAACTTTTGGGAGACAATTTCAGTGAGGCCTAAAGTCTGAAATCTACCGGACTTCCATGTGTCCCTTTTTCCTCTCGTGTATTATGAGGGCTACAATTGTTAAATCAGTTATACAAAATGAGTTGAAGCTTCAGACCCAAGGAAAAAGGGCTCCAGTTAATCAAGCAGCAGGTTTACTTTTGAGTAGAAGAAGAAGCAGAAGAGTTGGTTCTTATATGCCGCTTTTCTCTACCCAAAGGAGATTTAAAGTGGCTTACAGTCGCCTTCCCTTTCCTCTCCCCACAACAGACACCCTGTGAGGTGGGTGAGGCTGAGAGAGCCCTGATATTACTGAAGAAGAAGAAGAGTTGGTACTTATATGCCGCTTTTCTCTACTCAAAAGAGTCTCAAAGTGGCTTACAGTCGCCTTCCCTTTCCTATCCCCACAACAGACACCCTGTGACACAGGTGAGGCTCAGATAGCCCTGCTATCACTGCTCAGTCAGAACAGTTTTATCAGTGCTGTGGCGAGCCCAAGGTCACCCAGCTGGTTGCATGTGGGGGAGCACAGAATCAAACCCGGCTTGCCAGATTAGAAGTCCACACTCCTAACCACTACACCAAACTGGCTCTGGTTTCAATAGAGGTACTTAAAAATTGCAAGGGGCAAGAGCCATTCCTTCCTATTTGTGGCTTAGGCAGGAGACAATGGGTTAGATCTTAGCTATTTTCCTGCTGGTGAAAAAGGAAAGGAAGGCTCTCCAATGATCACCAAGAAAGCCTATGCTGAGAATCAGGTGTACAAAAGCAAAGTGGCTGAAGAAAAGGCAGAAATTGGGTGAGTGAGAGGAAAAGTTGGCTGGATCCAATCCAATGCCTTTATTACACGGCTATCTCCTGAAATACACCCTGTACATTAGCAAAAGCAAATAAAGCATTTTTCTTCTTCAGAACTACTGACAGTATCAGCTATTACCCACTGCTGGGTGCTCGAGCCAAAGTCGAGCCAAAGTCAATGGTAGGCAAAGCCATCTAGTTCAGGTTTTGTCCCAATCCTCCTACCCTGCAATGATACTGTAAGCACTGATCCTTTTTCAGCAGCCAACTAATGCAACCTCTCTTTCTACTACTGTTATTACAGCAAAAGTAGAAATATCCTAACCTAAATAGCCCAGGCGATCCCAGTTCTGTCAGCTCTCCAGAAGTGAAGCAGGGTCAGCCCAGATTAGTATTTGGAAGACAGACCTTCAGAGAATACCAGGGTCATGACAGGTAATGGTGAACCAACTTTAAATGTCTCTTGCCTTGAAAACCCCAAGGGTCGCCATAAATCAGATGCGACTTGATGGCAAAAAAAAAAAAAAAAGGAATAGCGAATGAAGAGGGGGGGGGAAATCCTACCATACAATCTCCCCTTTCCTAAAACCTACTGGTTATCACACACTAATAGGAAGAGTAAAGTTATACATCCTGCAAGATTCAGAGGACATGAACACTGCAAGTCTCAGTTTGATCCAGAACTCCTCCTAACCCAAGAACTCATCTTCTGTTTTGCAAAATAACAGAAAATTAAGCTTTTGGCCACCATCAGTGTAGTTCAACAGTCAGAGTGTCAGACACTCAGGTTTGAATCTCCACTCTGCCATAGAAGGTTAGTGGACCTTGGCCAGCCAGCCGGTCAGCCTCTCTCTCTCTCTCTCTCTCTCTCTCTCTCTCTCTCTCTCTCTCAGTTCCCCGCCAGGGAAAAAGGCATGGTTTAAACAAAATGAATACATAAATGAAAGTCAAAGGCATTCCATTAGAGAATTAACTACACTCATTTGACCCAAACCAGATAAAGTTTGGCTAGCTCTAGTTCCGGCAACAAAATGAAAGTATAAAGCCCATACCACTAATGATCCAATCCTAAGTATGTTTAAAAAGAACACAATTCTTCTAAATAAAATAGGGTTCACTGTCAAGCAAGTGTATATGGGATTGTAGAAGAAAACTGTCGTTGGCCAAGGAAGTTTGTAGTGCAGGGCTCTGTTCAATGAAATTATGGCTGCTTTCATATGCATTGAATAGTACACTTCCAATGCACTTTAGAGATCAGTTACAACTAGATTTTCTAGTAGGAAAATGGGTGGGGAAATTACTTGCAAATGATCACTAAAATACATTAGTCAATGTGTGTGAAAGCAGGCTCTCACTGCTGAACAGAGTAGCAGAAGGAAAATGAAGGGGCAAACTGGAATAGGACTGTGCTACAACAGCTCTTCTGGTTAAACACCTGAAACTAATTTCAAGGCATAGCTCTAGGAATTATCCAAATCTTTGTTGTCTTACCATGGAGATTTTGGGAACTCTTAGAATATTGCAACCCCGCCATAATATCACTTCTGGGTACCAAACTGGAAGTGATGCTGCAGCATCACATTGCCTGGTGCTCATCAAAAGTTCCTGAGGGTTGCTGGCACCCTCCCCAGAGCCAGAAAAAGGCTGAAAACATTGTCCCCACACACACACAAACACACAAAAGGAAGAGTTTCTATTGCTACTACAACAACATCTCATTGACCGTTTACACACTGGGAAATTCACTGCCCCAGCTCCTGTGTAGGAGTACAAATCGGGGGTGGATGAGATACACCAGGCCAAATGCTCCCCCATGTGGGTGCAGGAAGAGGTGGGGCAACCTGCTACAACTAAAACTCTAGGCTGCAGCCTGACATGAAACCTCCAGTGCGTAAACCCTCATTGTGAGACATAGACCTGTGAGAATCCTTCTCTTTTGGATTTTTCTTATTACTAAAATGACTGCATCTTAATTTGAAGGGCAAGGCCAAATGGTCTGAGTGAAATTTAACCTTAGATTCATTCTACTGCATAAGTCTGAGCTGGAATAAGAGAGGAAGTCAAAGAGACCAGGTACCTGTTCCTTTAGGCTCTAGTAGGCATGAAATTTATTCATCTGAGAGTCTCTGATCTGTCTTTTTTTCATCTTCCCCTTTCCCCCAGGAAAGAAGGAAAATCAACAAGCCTGGTCAATGCTGTCTTGATGTCACATTTCATGGCATATATCCCCAAAAAGGCAAACTCAGAGTTCTGGCTAAAAACCTCAGCAGCTCATTAAGAAGAGAACAAATGGCATCACAAGACTCCAGTGATATTAAAGACCAAAAGCAATAGGAATTTTATCATCAAAAGCCAGAATAGTTTACAGCTCACACTTCCAGGCAGGAAGGAAAGCCATAACATCTGAAGGCATGATAGAGGGCCATCTGCCCAGAACATGGGAATAATAGCAGCAGCCCCAGGGAGTTCTGGGACTCTGGTTAGACAATTCACAGAAGGAGCCAGTGGCTACCTGACAACAACTGACCAATCAAGGATTGCACCTAGCAGGATGATTTTGCAAGAATGTATTGTGCAGTTCTAGAAATAATCCTGAAGAGTAATTAAAATTTTTGTTTTAATAGATTGCAATTTATTCAAATAACTTGAACTACAAGTTCCAATTGTTTATGTAGGCTTCTGTACATGAGGATCTACATATTTGTATGTGTGGAATGACGTCCTTATGGATATATCAAATATCCTGTTTAGTGAAGAGGAGTTCTTTTTATATTCAGAAGATTTTATCTATATATAATTAACACCTATCTTAAATATATAATACCTTTTGAAGATTATTCCTGACTTCCCCAGCCTTCTTTTAAGCAACTGACTATGGAAACATTGGGCAGGCAAAACTGACTGAAGCAGGTCAGTGGAGTTTAGAGTATTACCAATTTGGGGTACAAATTTATACCATTTTTAGAAAGAATTGTTCATTATTTCATCGTTTAAGCAGATGCTGTGATACCATACATTTAAAACCCTGGGGTGGGCAGGGCTCCCTAGGCTGAAGTCAAGAGAGGGCAGGCCCCACACTGAATATGTTCCTGTTTAGTCAGGGCACTATGAAAGTATTACAGCAGGGAAGCATGCTGCTGAAGTAATAGTAGAAAAATTCACACTAGTATTGGATAATTTGAACTGTGTAAAAATGCATTATATAATGACATTCATCCAAACAGCCTCAACACATAAAATTCTCCAGTTTTAAAATGTTTTTATAAGCCATGTATGGATTAATCACATTGTGGAAATCTATTTTCTTTTGCAACTTTTTCTCAAGGATATAATGGGAATATTTCATACACCACTTAAGGCTTGATCTACTGATACTGAGCACACAGGGCTCATCTGCATGTTAATTCATATGAGGCAGGGGGACAGAAGATACATTTCTTGGAAAGAAAAATAACTGTTTTTACAATTCCTCACAAGTGTTAACAGTGAAGTAAATTTTATATACATTTTATATTTTATTTTACACACTGATCTTTTTAGAGATAGGATTCTAGAAAATGCACAGCTTTTTGGTAACACAGCCCAGGGAGATAAAAAGACAAGCTGCTGCCATGGTTTCAAACTCTTCATGACAGCATACTACTGTACTAGCAATGACAAGGTAAGAAGACATTATCATGCATGGAGTCACACAGAACTACTGGCGTACCAAGTTTTCACGTCACAACCACCTCCCATAATTGCAGAGATTTCAGAATAATTTTATGAGTTGAGTTGACATTCTGAACCTAACAGAAGTGTCAGCCAAGCAGAACAAAACTCTTTTAAAATTCTTGCCTAGTTAACTGATATTCCTTCAGCTAAGGATAAACTCCTTCCTTTGTTAGCAACTTTATATTTAGGGGAAATGGAATTATTCATGACCTACTCTTCATTGTGTTATTAATTTTATTCATAACATATTCTGTTATCCACACACACATTTCTTGCAGTGTTCAGGCTTTAGACCTAATTTTGCAGTCCTCACACAATTCAAAGAGCAGATTATTTGCATTCTGGTCTACAACCTAACTAAAGCTAAAGTTATATACTAAAATGAATTTAAATCACATTGATAACAATGATACCAGTCATATGTCAGGAATATTTATTTAATATTAACAAAGTAGAAGAAACTGTGTTGCAAACTCAATGGGCCTCTAATGAATAATCACAATAGCATTCATATTTTATTTTCTTACTGCTTACAACAGCCCTCTTAGGTAGACCTCTATCACTATCTCGTATTCCAGAATGCAGCCTAGAAAAATATGATGGCCTGCCTAAGAAATGGCTCATACTGTCAAATGAAATCTAAGCTGTATCCGCTTCATTGACTTAATGGCAGTGAACCAGCCTAGAGATCATGAACTGGAAATCTTTTAACTCTCAGAACTCTGACATGTTTGCAAAGTTTTTTTTCCAATGTATATTCCAGTTTGAATAATGGTTGTAATACAGTTCAGACAGAAATGTCTAGTACATCATCTGGTCCATTTGTGAATCTTTTTGGTCCAGGTACTATAATGAATATTGTAATTACATTTTTTGCATGGATTATGACACATTTTGTCTGATACTTTCCCCCACTGTTTCAAATAGTTCGGATCTTAGCTCTATTGCTCGTCGGATGTTTGGTGCAATTTGATTGTACTGTGTAAATATACCTCAAGTCTCAGCAAGACTGAGGTGATGGGAGAGGAGGTACAAATTAAAAAATGATAAATCACCAGGCCCAGGTGTCATACATCCAAGAGTTCTGAAAGAATACAAGTATGAACTTGTAGATCTTCTGACAAAAATATGCAGTCTGTCACTAAAATCACCTTCCATTCTCAAAGACTGAAAGATCGCTAAAGTAACCCTATATTTTAACCATCTCTTGATATAGTTCAAACTCGTAGTAACTGACCAAGGGAGAGATCTTAGAGTTGTAGTAGATAATTCACTGAAGATGTCAACTCAGTGTGAGACTGCAATTAAAAAAGGCAAACACTATGCTGGGGATTATTAGGAAGGGGACTGAAAACAAATCAGCCAGTATCATCATGCCCCTGTCTAAATCTATGTTATGGCCTCATATGGAATATTGTGTGCAGTTCTGGTCACTGTACCTTGACAAGAATGTTATAACACTGGGGAAGATGCAAAAAAAAAAAAAAAAAGGAAACTAAAATGAAATCAGAGTCCAGTAGCAACTTTAAGACCAACAATGATTTATTCAAGGTTTGAGCTTTTGAGTGCGAGCACAGACTCCAGCTCACTGCCTAACTACCAAAGCAGAGTAAAATGGGGACATCCAACAATAAGCCAAACTCTTACTTTTAAAGCAAAAGGCTCAACATGTCAATCAGTTCACACAGGCACAGAGACACTCAAAACCAAGCCTAGCATTCGACCTATACTGAAATCAAGATATATGATTCTCCATGAAACATATAAAACATTCATTTTGCATTAAATTTTATAAGAATTTCAGTTTTACCCCTCTTAGATGGAGATGCCAAGGACTGTACTGGGACCTTCTATGTACAAACCAGAGGATATTGGCTGGTTGCTGGACGGGACAAGCAAGCCGGTTGGAGGAGGAGGTTAGGGGCAGGACAACCAACCTGAGTGGGTGTTAAGCGCTGAGTGGCACTTAAGCCATGAGGCATGCTCCTCCTCCAAGGCCTTACTGGAACAGATACTGCAAAATCTAGTCCTAAATGGTTGGTTCTCCTATGTAAGGATGGAACTAACCTGCACCTGACCAGGATTCAGACCAGCTGCCAGTTGTCAAAAAATGATCCAATTTAATTCTTTAGCCTGTTTGAAGCTTAACACCTTTTTTAAAGCTTAAAATGTATGTTTGCTCAAAGCTAAAATATCACCCATGTGTGATAATGGGTTAGAGAGAAGACTTTGTGACTTACCTTGACAATCCATTCAGTTCTAAAGAACTGTACTGAGTTGGAATGACCAATTCTTTTATGAAACTCCATCTCAACAAAGATCTTAACACCACCAAGACAACAGATATCTTAGGCACAATGAGTTCAGTGGTTTACTCCCTAGTCAGTATTCTAGGAATGGATATTTACTTAGGAATAAGCCTTATATATCAGTAAATTGGTATGGAATCATTATGGTTGCCAGCATACAAGTGGGACTCGGAGGTCTCTCAGAATTACAACTGATCCAAAGATTACATAGATCAGTTTTCCTGAGGGGGGGGAGGCTCTAGATGGTGGACTCCACGGAATTACACTCTACTGAGGTCCTCCCCCCCATATCCCATGTGGCTGTGGACCTATGCAACAGTAACCCTAGCTGTGAAATAATTTTTTTCAAACGCTAAAGGGCGTCACCCCAAGGGTCAGACATGACCCAGTGCTTGCACAGGGGATACCTTTACCTTTACTTTTATTCATCTTGCATCTACTAACGACATGAAGGATTAATAGATTCAAGATGAATACCTCCTGCAGTCATTCAGTTAAGAATTGGGACTGGGCCACTGGGAGCCAGGTTCCATTTAGACCTAAGTTATGAAAAAGGCTTCACTTGTATTGGAATCCTGTTCAGTGTGCATTATTGGGAATTTTTCCTCTGGCTTGCCAAGGATTGGATAATAAACAGGACTTATAAAGTGAAAATTGACAGCAGCCAGTAGGAGAAAGAGGTAAGGAGTCAGGAGTGCTGGGGATGAGAGGTAAACCAGATTCAGTTGTGAGAAAGGGGCAGGATGTGAGCTATTGTCAGTGTGAGGGCAGGGAGATTAGCATTTTTCCTGCATGGATGTCCTTGTGAGTCCCCTCTTGTCAATGGTATAAACATAAATATACTTGAATACACACTGTTATTAACAGCATGATATGTGTTGATATAATTCAAATTATACACACACACACATACAAGTGTTTTGTGGAAACTTAAAGATAACTTAAAGTATTGCACAAAAGCATTTGTGAATCAGAGAGTCATTTTCACAAAATATTACATTCAGTTGGTAGAGAGATTTAGGACATCCTTTGTGGAGATAATGGATAAGGGAGGGTATTCAGTGTTAGAGCACCCACTTGATATGGGGAAGATCCCAGTCCAGATTCAATGGAAAGGTGATGTGAAAGACCTCTATCTGAGATATTGGAGATCCCTCCATTGAAATAGACAATACTGACCTTAACAGACCAATGGTCTGATTCATAATAAGGTAGCTTCCTGTAAGTTGTTCATATAAAAGTGATGATGGAGCAGGACAGAAAAGAACCAGCTAGAAATCCCCACTTGTCTCATGTGACTTTTTGAGCTATTCTCTCTCCCTCCTTCTGCTTCCCTGGCTGCAAACCACTCTTCTTGGGAGTAACCCCTGTTGATTTCCTTCTGATTTCCTTCCTGGCTCTCTCTTTTTTGTACACACATAGCCTAACCTGGAAAACAAAGCCTGAGGTCACTGGGAGGTTCCCACTGGTTGGCAGTGCTCAGTTGGCAACCCCAGCAAGAACTCCCCTCTGCCTTTTAGGCTTCACATGTTGGGGAGCCCTGCACTAAACTGCTATTAAAACAAAGTTTAAGTCCATTGGCACGTTTAAGATCAACAAAGTTTAATTAGGTATAAACTTCTGTGTACATGCATACTTCTTCGGATGAACATGAAAACTTATACCCAGGATTGAACTTTGTTGGTCTTAAAGGTGCCACTGGACTCAAACTTGGTTCTGTTGCTTCAGACCTATATGGCTACACACCTGAGCCTAGCCTAGAATCCATGTGACCAGTAGTAAGGGTATTTTCTATTAACTAACTGAGACAGTTTCAAACTATCTGCATCTCATTTTGGATTTAATTACTGCAACAACATCTCATTTGCTTCTAGGTGTTGTAATTATTGTCTCATTTAAATTGAGAGGTATTTTAATATGAATGAAGCTAATGAGGCAAAAGGTTGAAAATGTGCAGGGCACTCAGCTTTAAAAGTAGAACAAAGTATGTTTTAAATTATCTTCACTGCAAGTTAAATGAATTTTATTCTGCCAATAGCCAACACATGCCCAAATAATTTATAATGATTTCTGCAAATTACAAGTTGATATAACCAGAAAATTGGACAACAAATGTATATCAAAGTTGGCAGATCAGAAGTTTTTTCTTTGAAACTTTTTTTACTACAGATTGCATTGAACTAGAAATTTAAAAATATCCATGTCTGTTGAAAATGTTCAGTGTTGTTAAGAACTTCAGTTCTTTGACACATCAGTAGAGGAGTGCTACTTCAGATCTGTTTCTCTCCTGTAGTAATACCACTGTTTCTTGTCATATTTTTCCAATTCTATTATAATAGCACACATCTATTATACTACTGAATATCAATATGCAAAGCTGTCTTGGCCCCCTGTTTATGGATTAGGGGAAAGGTAGCAGAGTGGTTTTTTTCATTTTATTATTCAATCACACAACAAATACGCATATTCAGTAGGGAAACAAGCAGGGGGGGGATACAAAACTAAATAAATACAAATCAAATAAAGATTTTAAAAATGAGACTCCTCTCTCATTTAAGTTTTCTCCGTTTTTATTGGATTTATATTTGTCTTTTGGGGAATCTTTAAACCTTTCTATCTTAGGTTGCATGAGTATGATTAAAATGAATACAGTGTCAAGAATAAACTTTTTGCTTGCAAATTTATGGGTAAAGATCCCTATACTTAACTAGAAAGAGCCTCTTTTATTGAAATATTTAAAACACTGAAATAAAAGTTTAAATAAAAATGAAGTATAAGAGAGAAGTATAAAAGGAGAAATAAAACAGGACATCTCAGATACCAGTAACCTTAACCCTTGTTTCAAAATAGCATTCTATATGAAAATTGCTTACTTACTCTCAAATTAATGTAGACTATTACAAATTTATAAGTAAAAAACATCCTCTTTCTTATTACATTTATTTACACTTCAAATAATTGTACTATTATAATCAACTTTAGTCTACTAAATGTATTTTCCCTTATTCAGCAAAACCATGTCATCAACTTGTTCTTTTCAAATTGGGTGTTTCCAATTAGCAATAAATTAAGTTATTGACTTTTCTTTAATCAAAGAAGTAATTTTAAGTCATTTTTGCAAAATCCACCATTTTTAACAACCAATCTTCTGCTTCAGGTATTCTCGAAGTTTTCCAATTTTATGCATATAACAGGAAAGGGGCAATCTTTGGTTAATAATTTAGCTGGCGTTGTTTAATTGTGTGTGCCATGAAAACCACCTTCCAGTAAATGGAGAAACATAAATTTAAAAAAAAGTTTTAAAATTTTATTTAGAATTAACTGTTGCTGTGTATTAAAACCCTCTTGTTACAAGTCCTAAATAAAAACAAAAGCAAAACCAAAAAAATTTTTGTCTGGAGGAGTAAGAAACCCAGAAATGGTTAGTTGCTCAAATTTAACTGACTTTTGGAGATTCTGGTATCCCCAATATTCAAACCTATTATGATGCCACATGAATGAGATGGCTTTCGATAAACAATGAAGAAATAGTAGTGGAATAGGCCCTTGTTCAAATGCATTTTAAAACACTTTAACTGGCATTATAAATGTATAGGAGGAAGTTTTACAGTTACAATAGCTTTATAATTAATACTCTGGTACCTGGCTGGGGTCTGCATCAGAAAAAAATATCAGTTATATATCAGCACAGATGACAAGAGATCTTGAAAAATCTCAGATTCATTAATTAAACTCCCTGTCCAAGGTGATCTATTTTGATATGAATCTCAATAACAGTCTTATTAGAGTATTTTACTATCTTCAACTTGAAAGTCAGCAAAAATTTTCAGAGGCTTTCATCTTACTAAGCTTACTAAATATGAAATGTTGTCTCAATCTAGGTCATCACATACATTCTCAAAATTATGCAGAATTTCATTTATTCTTCAGCTAGTTATTAGCCAGATTCCTCCTCACTCCTGAGAGGCAATTTATACACAGTCAAAACATAAACGACTTTTCCCAATATGTCCAAATATCACTTTATAACGTGCTGTCAGGTAGAAATGGACTCTGAAATTGACCACTAAACCTATGCTCAAAAAGGTACACATGCTCTCAAGCAGCTGTCATGGAGGCCAGCCAGATGCCAGTTTCCAGGCCTTTCCTGCACTCTTTAGATTAATGTGATGACATGGGGCTGATTAACGACTTGCTTTCTCTCCCTACCCAAATCCAGGATTCACATTCCAGAGACCTTAGATAAGGTGTTACTAATTTCATCAACTCCTAATTTCTCCTTCCCTGGCACACCTGTAAAATCAATTAGCAATCACTAAAAGCATGCTTCACCTTAGCAATTTCCCATTCTGTAACCCAGAGATCAAGACACATGTTCATCTCTGGTTGTTCCCCAGTAGAACCATCAATGTTAATGTTTTGGATCCTGGGAAACTTCCTAGGCTCCACCCTGAGATTTTTCCTTACTCCAGACAGACTCATCATCTGCCTTCCAGTTTCTCTGTCAAACACTGCAGTCACCTCAAGTATATTGTTCTTGGGGTTAGCCGGAGGTTACAATTTTCCTATTTAAACAGAAAGCCTAGCACCCACCTGCGTGTGTGTTCCTTGGATACCCTCCATACAACATCTGCTCAGGCTTTTCTATTTTCCCGAAGCACTGAACATTTTGTCAGATCTGCAGACTTCCTTCTTCTTCACATCATAACGGTAGCTATAATTCTCCTCTGTTTCCTCTCTTTATTCCCATTCAACCCTGATTTCCTTAGATTAAATTCTTGTTTGTGTGTTTCTTTTGCTTTGGTGTGCAAGTTTGTAAGTTACTTTTTGAATTCTTTCATAATAAAAACCACTTCATTTTTATCCCAAACTAGTTCATTTAGAGGATTTCTAAAGGGGAATAACCCTGGTATTCAGTGGTGGAAATCACATTGCTACCTCTCTTGATAGCTAAATTTCTCAATCAAACGTCTAACATGGTTAACAGTGCTACATGGGAATGTACATCTTTCTCATCCATTTTACCAGGCTCCTTACCAGTTTCTTGTATTTAATCAAACTCTTTTTCGAAATACCCAATTATAAAACATTATGGATATGGATAATAGTAGTCTATTAAAATGTGCAGAATATCCATTGTTCTGCAGAGGAGGATGGAACAGAGAGAAGTAAAGGGCTGTCAGTTTTTGGGCTGTAGGAAGATTCTCCAGGAGAGAAATAGTGCAAATCACAGGACAGAAGCGTGACATATAAACCTCAAATTTTATTCAATCTTAGACTTGTATGTACTTTAATATATTCCTTTGTTTGCTTTGTATTGATTTTGGATTTAAATCAACTTGATCTGATACTGCTGAGAGCCAGAGAAAATCCTGAGCAGATGTTCTGCACATCCAGCATTTATTTCTGTTTTTAAAATGTATTTTATTTCTACCCCTCTTTTCTCTCCAATGGGGAAACAGAGTGGCTTATATTGTTCATTTCTCCATTTTATCATGACAACAGCCCTGTGAGGTAGATTACTTGGAGAGTGTGTGACTGGATCAAGGCCCCCCAGCAAGCTTCTGTGGTACAGTGGGGATTTGAAGCTGGGTTTTCCAGATCCTACTCTGACCCTTTAATCACTATATCATGCTGGCTCTTTCATCTGATAAAGCCAGATAGATTATTCTGTAGTGGCAACATCCCTATTCTCACAATTTGGCATCATGTCTACCCATGATCAATATTTTAGAAATGTTTTTAAAATGCTGATTTGTGATTTTAACTGAACTGTTTTTATACATGTTGTTCACTGCCCTGAGTCTGCTTTGGCAGAGAAGGCAGTTAAGACATTCAGATAAATAAATAAATAAAACATTTGTGCCATATATTTGTATGCATATCTAAAGTTAAGATGTATTTGCCCGTTACTCAGATGTTCCATTCTCCTCCCACAGGTTTCATCTAGCAGACCGCAATGGAACCTGAAGAATGGTAGTATGGTGAACAAAACTTGTTCCTTGAGCAAAATAGGGACAGCAATCTCCCAGAGACAGGGACTAGACCAGTGGTTTGGGTCCCAGTTAGGGGTTGAACGACCCTTTCACAGGGGTTGCGGCAGGGCAAGCAGCTTGGCCGGGGGAGGGGTACCATCCACACTACAGCCTTGCGGGGTAGATCGAGAGAGCGTTCGTCTGTCTGGAGCAGCAGACAAGAGTGAGATATGCATGGTGGGACAAGATGCAGAACTGAACTGAGAAACTCCAGGGAAAAAAAACAATTTATATAAATTGTGCAGTTTTGGTTTAATTTCTGTGAAAGAACCCTTGCATAATTTTATGCTTGGGGGTCACCACAACACGAGGAACTGTATTAAAGGGTCACAGCATTAGGAAGGCTGAGAACCACTGGACTAGACTGTCATTGATAAACAGGGACAACTGGAGCATGGAACAGAATCTTACAAGGTTTCAGTCTTGTATGCTTTCCTGCTTTGGAAATGGGATGTGCATGAAAACTCACAGTATTTCTGTCTGACAGAATCGCCTTCTTCTCCATAAAGAAATCCATTTCAGTGGGAAAGAAGTTGGAAGGATTCACAGTCTAAAAATTAAATTACCCAAAAAGTCCACATCCCCACAGTGTATTTTAAGAGTGGTTCTTTTTGCTTACTTTAATGCTTCGTAAAAAGAAATTTGTTCTGAGGTTGCTCCATAAAGGGCATCTCTACTTCCAAAGGTTTCCCTGCCACTCCACCAAATTATTCAACCAGGAGGGTGGGAAGGGTTTTATGGATATAAATGGAAATAATACTGCAAGCCGCTGAAGGCTTGCTAGTCTGAGTGCGGCAGCATACAAGTCCAAGAAATAAATACAATACTAAAATAAATAATACATAATTTGGTCCGCCCTCTACTTAAGAAACCATTACTGGATCCACGGGACCTGACTACCTAACGCTCAGTCACGGATCCTGCGTTTCTGGCTAAGGTGGTTAAAAGGGCTATTGTGGACCAGCTCCAAGCATTCTTGCATGAAACTTCAGTGCTTGACTCTGTTACATCTGGCAGGACCCCTGACTTACCAACAAGTACACTGTCTTCTACAACCAATGGCATCGCTCAACAGTCTAGGCTTAAGCCAAAGCCATGACACTGCTAAAGTCTGCCAAGCCAGGCCAGACCCCATCTTATAAATCTTGTTCTCTGCCTTAGGTTTAGAAATGACAGGTGCCCCCTGGCTCAATTCTTGCTCTCCAGTTGTACTTCTGTTTGCCCAGGGACTCCTAGGCAAACCCCTTCTGTCTCACAAAATATTCACACTTGGCCCCTCTGACAGGGGAAATCTCCTCCCCACATCTTCCAGCTAGACCCATTGAGTTATGATGGCTCCCTTCCTCAGACCCATTAACACCTTTGTCTAAGGCCATCTCCTGCTTGGGCCAGCAGTTACCCAACACCAGGCTCAGTGGAAATTTCCAACTAGACTTCTGCCTGGCTTATAGCACGTAGGCCAGCTCCCCCAAACCCTATATAAACAATGGCTTTAGCAAGCCCCTGGGTGCATTTCAAATATGGGACTCATCTGAACACCCTTGCCTATCATCTTTCTCTTGCCTATCATCTCTACAGGAAATGGTAACTATACTGGACCCACTTTTCTGCCCTATTCTTCTCTATCTAACTGCTTGTTAGTATGTTAGCTATATTTATGCTTTTATTATTTTCTTTTCAATAAAGCTTATATTACTATTTTACAATTTACATTTGTGTCTGCCTTGAGTTCCTATGGGTGGAATTACCCTTGTATGCATAGGCAACGATCCTAGAATGCTAGTTACCCATTTCTCACAGTAATTTGGCTGATCCCCCTCCCCAGTAGCTTAAAGACCCGTGTTCCAAGACACGTGTGAAAGTAATTCGGGTAACAACCCATACTAGTTGGGCTTCCGTCCTGGCCAAAAGGTGAAAATGATGCTGGTGACCTTGATGGATGACCTTTGATGCCAGCTTGATATAAGTGGTACAGCAATTCTTCTGATATTAGATGTGTCAACTGCATTTATTTATTTATTTATTTATTATTTATTTTTATTTGATTTATTTATTTTATTTATTTGACATGGTTGACCACAAACTATTGGTCCACCGCCTCACTGGGACAGCCCGGACTTCCCTCTAGAACAATTTGCCAGATGTTTGGTAGATGTAGCTAGGTGGCTTAATCAGAGTTGTCTGAAACTCAACCTCTCCAAGATGGCTGTCCTATTGCTCGAGAGGAAGGAGGCAGGCCAGGAAGCATGTATACCAAACCTGGCTGGAATGCAACTTGATATCGTGCCCCTTGCCAGGAATTTGAAAGTGATTCTTGATGCCTCCCTTTCTATGGAAAATGCAGATCATGAGTGTAGCCCTCCAGGCATTTTACCAGCTATACCAGGTAAGGCTACTAGAACCCTACCTATCCCAAGACCACTTGGCCATGGTGATCCATGTGACGGTCACCTCCAGAACTGACTTTGGTAACTCACTCAATGCTGGTCTATCGTTGTCCCTGACCCAGAAATTGCAACTGGTACAAAATGCGGCTGCTAGAGTCCTCACAGGAACATCTTGGAGGGCTCATATCCAGCCGGTGGTGAAGTAGCTGCACTGGTTGCCAGTTGCATTCCAGATCGGGTTCAAGGTTTTGGTTTTGACCTTTAAGGCCTTATGCGGTCTGGGACCCACATATCTGATGGACTTCCCACTGCCTTATGCTCCCCATAGAGTGTTATGCTTTGTGGGTTCCAACCTACTGGTCATTCCCAGCCCCTGAGAAGTTCGCCTTTTTATGTCCTGGTCCCAACCTGGTGGAATGAGCTCCAAGAAGAGCTGAGGGCCTTGCAAGAATTTTCTGTGTTCCATAGTGTCTGTAAGACAGAGCTCTTCCACCAGGTCTTTGGTTGAGGTCAGGCTGTGGGAGATCAGATGTGCCCCTCTAGATTAGACCATCTGTAGTGGAGTCAGCATCCATAAGTTCTCCCTGAGTCACAGGAAGGGGAAATTCTCAGTTGAGTTGGAGTTTTTCCACCAGGATACTTATTTTAATGGGGGATTAAAGATTTTAATGTATTTTTTGTGGGGCATTTTTATGCAATTCGCCACAAGATGGCTTGTCTGACAGTGATGGGCAATAAATAATGATGAGGGGGAGGAGAAGAGCCTCTGGCACTCCATTTTACCACCTTGGCCATTTAGTCGGCTCTGATATATGGTTTACAATGTGATCATACGATTTACTTAGAAGAAAGCATAGCTTGCAGCCTGATTCTATTCATTACTCAGAAGTAATGAAGGCGGGTAGTAGTATGGATGCCCATTCCCTGCCCACTCAACCTCTGTGGCTTGCCTGCAGCTGCTCCAGGCAAGTCATCAGAATCTCTCCACCTCCCCTTACACTACCTCATCTAGTATGGTCCTTATAGAAGCCACCAGGATTCTTAAAGATTGCTACATGTAGACCTGGACCAGGTTAAACTTTGTGGCCCCAGACTTGAGAAACTGAGTAATCTACACCCCTGGCTCCAGGAATGAAGCCCAGATGTGACTAGAGGCTGCCTGCAGTAGCCATGGAAATACCAAGCAAAGCTGAGGGAAGGAGGAGGCACTGCAGTCCACGATTAAGGAAATGCCTGGAGCTAACATGATCTAATAGTTTACTGTCACGGTTGCCATCTTATTTCATCCACATTTATACTTACAGATAGTCTGGTTGTACTCTTTCACTTCTCCCCTTCCTCCCTCAGCCTTCCAGGGGCCCAGTGCTGTAAAACTGTTTTATACATTTGATGTTTTAGTTGTGTTTCACTGAATATTTCTGCATTCTGATTTTAGGCAAATATGTTGTGCACTGCCCCAAGATGACTTTGTCATGTGGGGCAGTATAGAAACTTTAAAATGAATAAAAAAATAAAAAGTAAACGTGCTTGCACAAAAAGTAGCAGCAGGGCTCCAGAACCCAGGTCCGCCCAAGGGATCTGCTGTTCCCTTCTCCTGTTGCTCACTATCACTATGATCAGTGGTGAAGGATTAAAAAAAATTATTCCAGCTAAAGCAGAACATCACTTCCAATAAAAACACAGAAGCGACAGTTTTACCTTAGCATTCCTGGTGATTCCTAGAGCTACATATGTCACTTTGGGTTAAAATAATAATGTGAAGCCTCAGCCAGCATTGTGGTCCTCTCCATATCCCTGCCCAGACACTGTTTGGTAACCTAGATATCAATCTTATTTTAAAACAGAAAATCATGTGCTTCAATGCTCCCCAAAAGCTGTTGCTTTGCTAAGTGTTTGACTGATGGTACCAATTTACAAAAACAATTAAAATTTAAATAATAAAATATCCAGATCAATAAAAAGTAGCTATTGAACAACACTAAATTCACAGTCAGGCATTCCACCAGGCATTTGGTTGAGACCAGACACAATCAACAACAACTGGAAGGCCCTTGCTCCCCCCCTTGCCCCCCCTCAGAAGTCCACCAACATGCTCTGGACCTGTTTGTATTGTTGCATTGTTGTATTGCCTATATTATTTATACTATTACATTGTTATACGGTTATTATTGTAAAGTTATTCACATGTTATAGATTGTTTTATGTACTGTTCTTGTTCTTATGTAAACCGCCCTGAGCCCCCAGGGAGGGTGGTATATAAATATAAATAAATAAATAAATAAAATAAGTCAAACGCTATGCAGCTATATAATCCAAACACCTATAAAGGAGTTTAGTAAGTGTTCATATTAATGCAATTCGAACTCTGACAGCAAAAGAAACCTTCTTTGTGACACATGTAGAAGTCTGGCCTTTTATATTATAAGCACATAGAAAATGTAATTGATTAGGTCATAATCCTAAAAAACTAACAATATTCATTGTTTATTTTATAGTTTAAGTTTTCATAATCATTTCCTATTTGATGTTTTAATGAGTTAGGTCTCCTTCTCACACTGCCACCAACCTTCTGGTTAAGGCTTTCTTTAGTTCATTAGCTCCCTTGAGTTATTTCACTCTGACGGAGCAAGAAGATAGAATACAACAGACTGAGCGTGGGAAGCATTTATTTGCCTGCGTTCTCTTCTGGATGGTTCCAAGACACCCCCTCACAGCGCTTTACTTTGCCTTTCATCTTTTTTTTCTTTTCTTTTTGGTAATATGCTCAAGTCTCCTGTCTGCAGAGAAAGATTGTGGGTGTTTTTATGCTGGGTGTATGTATGCCTTATTTTTTTAAGCAAACCTTAAAAGACCTTAATAAGAGATCATTAATTCAGATTTTGAAAACAGAGCCTACTGATGATGTAACCATGAGTTTGCAACAAGTTCATACTTCCTATATGCTCTTCTGTTCAATTAACACCTCTCTGTCTCTTTCTCTCCCCCCCCCCATGTGTTTATGGAGGTAATTATAGCTGTTACCCTAAAACTAATTTCATTTTGATTCAGGTACTGGATTTAGCTTCTGTTGCATTGTAATATATAAAACACACACACATTGATAGACCTCTATTAATTGCATCTCAAAAATTTTAAATATGTTCCTTTTCTTTCAATTATGCTTAAATAAGATTCTATACATTAGTGAGAAAGTAGGCATGACCCACGCTGTTGAACACCATTTTTTCTGTGCTTGCAGGAAGGGATAAACTGAATAAGCTTCAGATCAAGTTCAGCCAATGGATAGTACCAATTAGGGATGCAAGGTGTCCCGTCATGGCAGCAGGGAACATCCCCTCAATTGCCTGCCAATGCTTCAAAGGCCAATGGGGTGGGGACAGTGGGTGCACGGACATTGTGCTGGAATATGTCACTTCTGGCAAAAATGAATAGTAACTTCATGACATCTGAGGATTTGCCAAAAATGAACAGTAAGTCATCCCCTGATGCCATGATGTTACTTCTGCTTTGCAATGGAAGTGACATCACACACTGGCATGCTGCTGATGCACCTGTCCCCAAACCCCGAATCCATCCAGAGGAGCCAGACAATAGCTTGGCACCCCTAGTACCAATTCACTTCGTATTTCTGCTGTTTCCAAAGTGAATCACACTGTGGGCCACTTTAAATACAAAGATAGATGGATGATAAAAGTATTCATAGTAGCTTTTCATCAGAAAAAAAACTCTCTGACCGTTTACGCATTGCAGATTTCACGCAGTCTGGAGTTTTAGTCATGGCAGGTTGCCCCACCTCTTCCTGCACTTACACGGGGGAGCATTTGGCCCGGTGAGCCTCATCTGCCCCTGAGTTGTGCTCATTCACGGATGCTTGGGCAGTGAAGTTCCCAGCGCATGAATGGTCTCTGTATAGCAATCTGACTCCAAATGGCTTCATTTCAGGTCCATATAGCCATGTATTTTGGAAAATCCTTTATGGTAAAGATGGTTGATGGCCATCCCTATTTCCATATAGCTTATCATTTCTGTTCAAACAGATTCAGATTGTAGTTTTTTCCTTATATATATAACTAGGGGGAAAGCCCATTTTATTTAAAAATAAAATGGGCGCTAGGCCCCCTCCCCAGTGAAACCTTCCCGGGACGAAGGCTTCCCGGGGCCTGACAGCCCCACATCCAGACATGCCACACTCCCTGGACCCCCCCCTGCGGCGGGGGGCACTTGGCACGGGGAGAAGACCATGGCCAGCGAGTCGGAGATGCGGCAGGCCCGGTCTTCGCGCCGCGGCGAAGGCCTCGCATCCACAGTGTCGCATGGCCGCCTTCCCTGCCCACAGGCCATGGCTCGTGGGCGGGAAAGGAGCAGGGCCGCCATGTCGAAGGGCCATCAAGCCGGCTGTGTGGCCAGCAGGAAAGGAGCAGGGCTACTGCGTCTTCAACGTGACGTCCCTTCTACTTTCCCCAGTGCGAAGGGACCCAGGCCAGCGGACTTACTTCCGGGGAAGCCTCTTCCCTTGGTGCGGCGACTCCCAGGCAGGGCCAGTCGAGGACAGCCAAGCAGCCAATGGGGAGCCACGCAGAGGGGCCAATCAGGAGCCGTGGGCCGCCCCTTCTCCTCCCCATTACCCCTTAGTCTTTTATCTATATTGCTCCGCAGGAGCACTTTAAAGATAATGGCACTGTATTGGTTTAGCACTATCAAATATTGCTTTTTAACTTTGTTAGAAAGTATCTTGAGACAGGAGTTTTAAAATGTTTTAAATGAAGCTGTTTTCATTACAAATTGTATCTATTTTCACTTGGTCACAATCCACTGGAAACATTCCTTTTGCAATGGCCACCAAGATGAGGGGGGAAAAGCCCTTAACTGCTTTGAAATTCTAACTTTTTTAAAAAAAGCAAGTATCTAGGTCTTTTCCTTATGGAGATGGGGAAAATTGTAAGCAGTTTTGCACTGAATTGTTTCATCAGGAATAGGGCAGGGGAAGATGCAAGCAAAATTGTTATTCTAAGCCTGTTAACTCCTTGCTGACTGAATCCACTCTTACATGCCTTGGCCTAATCAATAAACTCTTGTCATCTCCCATTTCCATCTTTCTTCTTTGCCTTCTCTTTCTGTTCATGTTAGCAGTGACAAGAGAAGCATTGAGCAGAAAATAATCTGAGAAAGATCTATGCTTCATTGGAGTTCCCTGTGTTTGCAACAGAGAAACTGCCCCAAGGAAGCATTGGAAGAAGAGAAGATTGTCTGTCTAGCTCAACTCAGCCTGCTGTTTTTTCATTAACTGGTAGACATCTTGCTCCCACTTGCCTTTGTGAAAGAATTTATGCTTCTGCCCACATTCAGAATATTTTTACTTCCAAAAAACGACTGTCTCTAAAGCTTTAGAATTGAGACAAAAATAAGTGCTACTCTCAGTTCCAAAACTGCAAAAAAGCAAACAAACAAAAAACAAACAAACAGAAAAACCTGAAATCAGAGTCCAGTAGCACCTTTAAGACCAACAGAGATTTAATCAAGGTGTGAGCTTTCGAGTGCAAGCACCCTTCTTCATACTATGATCTTCTTACATGACAGGAAATATATAGCAAAAATCAGTTCTATCTGCGTCACAACCAGATACAGCCAATGGTAATCCTTTGTCAAAACAGCCAATGAATCCCCTAGAATTCTGTGTACTTTACAAAGAGAAACCAAAGTGTTGCAGGTAGAGAGATCAAAGGCTATCACCTCTCCATATGTTGCTTGCTCCATACAACTGTGAGACATTCCTCCCAGGGAATTGCTGGTCACTTCCCAAGGCCAGGGAGTCAAACTCAAAATTCCATTACAATGCCATATCTTACAGTCATATTATCACAAATAAAATACATAAGTGAGGAATATGGATACACAAGTTGAACAAGGTTAGCATGAATTAAAAAAGCCTTTGCCTCTATTGAGTCCTGGGTATGTCATAGTATAGAATTTTGTAATAACAGTCACATAATCCCAATTAAAATAAATTGTGAGGAATGTGGAAACAAAAGTTACATAAGGTTAGCATGCATAGTGAGATAAAAAACCTTTGTCCTTGTTGAGTCCAGGGTATGTCAAAGTATTGAGTGTTGTAATAACTTGCATTTCTGCAATCTCCCTTTCTAGCCTGTTCTTGAAGTTTCTTTGTAATACAACAGCTACTTTTAAGTCCCTTATAGAATGTCCTGGAAGGTTGAAATGTTCTCCTACAGATTTTTCAGTCTTGTGGCTTTTGATGTCAGATTTGTGTCCATTAATTCTTTGGCGGAGGGTTTGACCTGTTTGCCCTATATAGAGAACAGAGGGACATTGTTGGCACTTGATGACATATACCAAGTTTGAAGATGAGCAGGTGTATAAGCCTTTGATGGTATAGGTGACGTTGTTAGGTCCAGTAATTGTGGCATTGGAGTGTATATGGTAGCAAAGTTGGCATCTGGGTTTGTTGCAAGCTCTAGTACCAGTGTCCGTGTTCCCATTCGATACTGCATTGTTGTGGGTGAGGAGTTGTTTGAGATTGGGGGGCTGTCTGTGTGAAAGAAAAGGTTTACCCCCCAGTGCTTGGGGAAGAGAACTGTCATTATCCAGTAGGGGCTGTAAATCACTGATGATGCGTTGTACTGTCTTGAGCTGAGAGCTGTATGTAACCACTAGTGGTGTTCTGTTGTTTTCTTTTTTGGGTCTGTCTTCTAACAGGTTTTCTCTTGGTATCCTTCTGGCTTTGTTAATCTGTTCCTTGACCTCCCTGGCTTGGTATTTTAGTTCCAAAAAGGTTTGTTGTAGATCATTTAGATGGGAATCTCTGTCTGTGGGATTGGAGCAGATGTGGTTATAACGTAGGGCCTGGCTGTATACAATGTTCAGGATAGAGGCATGTAGGTACGTTTGCCGGTCAGTAGGCTTCCGGTATAAGGTAGTCTCTAGGCATCCATTTTTTATTCTTACAGGTGTCCAGAAAATGTATTTCTTGCGTAGATTGGTTCATTGTCAGGTTGATAGTGGGGTGAAAGTCATTGTATGCCTGGTGGAAAGTATCCAGGGCTTCTTTACCATGTGTCCAGACAATAAAAATGTCATCAATGAATCGCAGGTAAACGAGAGGTGTGAGTGGGTGAGTATTCAGGAAGTGTTGCTCCAGGTCTGCCATGAAGATGTTCGCATATTGAGGCGCCATGCGGGTACCCATGGCTGTACCAACTGATCTGAAGGAACAAGTCATAACCAAATCTGAAGTGGTTATGGGTAAGAACAAATTGGCACAGTTTGGTGGCTGGGTCAGCTGTGGTGTTGTTAGAAATTGTATTCCTAATGGCTTGCAATCCATGTTTGTGTGGGATGTTGGTATATAGATTCCACATCCATGGTGGCTAAAATGATGTTCTCTGGAAGGTTGTTCAAAGATTGTATTTTCCTCAGGAAGTCTGTGGTGTCTCGAACATAACTAGGAGCCTTGATGGCATAGGGCCTTAGAACAGAGTCCATATAGCCAGATACCCCTGTGGTGATAGTGTTTATGCCTGAGACAATTGGGCATCCTGGGTTGCCAGGTTTGTCGATCTTGGGTAGAAGATAAAAGGTACCTGGACGTTGTTCCTTTAGTGTGTCTGAAAAGATTTCTTCCTGAATGCATGGGGGTAATTCCTTGATAATCCTGTATAGAAAGAGACTGCAAGTGCAGAGTGCTTCTCACTGACTATAGAAAACTACCTATCTAGTATTAAGGGGAGTTTCTGTGTTAGAGAGAACTACCTGAAGGCAGTTGGATATCTGATATTTCCCAGTTTAATTTTAAAAATAACCGATGTTCCCAACTCCCCTATTATGTAGGATTGCCAGGCCATGGCTGCTAACAAGAGACTGGGAGGCGACAGTGTGATGTCACTTCTGGGGCAAACCCAGAAAGAAGAGCACTTCTGCTGATTCCAAGAGATTCCCTCAAAACTGATGCCATACCAGTGGCCCAACTGCCATTTTTGTATAATTTTCTCCCTCCAAAACAGGTATTGAGGCAGGGGATACCCACAATTCTGGTGAGAGTTTGACAGCTCTACTAGTACATATTTCACATAACAGTTTGGAGTCCTACTTCATCAGGATCATCACCTGCTATACCTCGTAAAAGAACAGGGCTACATCATGTGAATAGACAAATATTTCAGAATACAATTCTATGAAAATAATTTTTCTTTGAGTAACCAATGGCATGACAAGATATACATTTTTAAGCTTCAGAAAGCCCAAAAGCATGATCTAGGTTTCTACTATTGTGGCTTTATAACACTATATTTCTCCATAAATGCACACTAAAAATTAAAATTGAATAGTAAAAAAATGTATGAAAGTTCCAAAAGATAGGGGGTATTTTTAGAAAGAGAAATTTCCATTTCTACTTTGGTATCAGTCCTCTAATTGTTTTTGAAGTAGCTCATGAACCCTTCATGTGCAGGTTTACTTATAATGGTCTGGCTCAGGAAAAGCCGGCTGAAACTCAACCCCTCCAAAAGTGAGGTCCAGTGGTTTGGTAGGTATGGGGCAGATCAAGAAGTGTGTTTACCCTTCCTGGGTGGTGTGCAATTTGAGATCTCATACACTGCAAGGAATTAGGGAGGCATCTAATATCACCTCCAATCTATGAAGCCCAAGTCACTAGTGTAGCCCAGCTGGCATTTTTATTTATTTATTTATTTATTATACTGTATTATATTAAATTGGCCGAAAGCCTGTTGCATCCAGGAATGCAGCAGATGCTAGCGGAGGATCCCTTGTACAGCACTCACACTACCTGGGTGTACCACTGGCGGCATGGTCGAGTGGTGGGGTATCCTGGGTACCATGGGAGCACCCTCTGTAATGGCCAAGGAGTATCTGGCTGCGAGGCAGCTTGTGCACCTTGTGGCTGGCTTCAGGGGGCAGATGCTCCAGGGCCCTGCCCAATCTGGGAGCACCCAGCTTTGCTGGACATGCCCAGATTTGCCTGTGTGCTAAGACAGTTCCAGACACCACTCCCCCCACATTGGCTTTTACAAAATATTAAGAGCCACTAATGGGTACAGATATGCTGCCTTTCCTTTCGGCTCAGGGCAGTTTATATTATAACTCTCATATTTGATAAAGTACAGTTAACATTCAGTATGAAACTTATTTAACAGTGAACTGCTAGGCCATCTGGCTCTGCTGGGAACTTTGTAACTTTTTGCAAATGTATCTTTCCCGCCATCCTGATCCCTCATGCCCCCTCCCCTGTTTGGTCCCTCCAATAAGTACACCCTAAAGTCTATTGTATCTTTGTCTCTGCCAAGAGGTTTGTTCACTGAGTCTTGGCACGTATTAGCTGTTGTACTGTTCTGTTTAATAAAGAGTTTCTTTTGGATCTTCACTCTGCTTGAGATCTTGGAAGCTCCTTTATCACAGACTTTACTTGCTGACTTCTGCCTAATTCCTGACACCACCTGTTGAATACTTGATCAGGTTCAAGGTGTACTGCTTTTAACCTTTAAGGCCATCTGCAGTCTGGGCCCTGTATACTTAAGGGACCTCCTAACTCCACGCAGAGCCTTGCACTCTGTCAGTGCTAATAGGCTGCAGGTCCCTGTCCCATGGGCAACACATTCCCAGGCAAGTATCTATAAGCCTTCAGCCTCAGTTACAGACTACATCATTTGATGAAAAACATTGTTATTTGTGGGGTTGTCATTTTATATCTGGGAAGTATAGCAAATGCTTAATCAAGTAATGCTGCATGGGACAATAATAATATATTCATCAGTGGCCAACTTAGACTGAGCAAACAATCTACTTCAGCACTTGGGTACCTGGCACTTATATGCAGTTCTATTTAAATTAATAAATTAACATTATAATCCTAAACAGAGTTATACCCTTCCAGTTCCACTGAGGCTAATGAATTTAGAAGAATGCAAGTCTGCGTAAGCATAAAAAACAGAAAGGGGAGGGAAAATACAACCCAAAATGGAGTTGGGAACCTGAAAAGGTTGAGAAAACTGCTACTTTATATAATAAAAACGAATTACATTCGAATTTTGTTTATGGAGCTCAAATATATAAAAGTATTAAAAAATAAAAACAGCAAGGAGTAACACAAATCACATGTATATAAGTTACTTCTGTCCTAAGATCCAAAGACCTAATGCGTTTCGACCTATACAGGTCTTCCTCAGAGGTTAATATTAAGTATGCACAGTTGTTTTAAAAAAACACATAGATATACATAAAATATGTTTTTATATCATTTTGCAATCACCATGGTGGTAAACCAACTTCTGTATTCAAGTGGAGGTCCCTTGCATATCCACTAGATGTCAAATGTTCATATACAGATAAGGGTATCTCAAGGGGTTATCTTCAATAACCATCCCTGGTTTTGAACAACACCTGCTGTGTGTTCTTGTGTGCCTATCAAAGGATAAACTCTTGCCATTTCAGGTTTACTTATGATGCCTCTTTTAAGTACTTTCACTATACAAATTCTGGCTTTGGAACCGAATTAGTGTTATACACATACAGTAGACATTTCCTGTCTTTTGCACTGCGAACACGAAAACATTTTTCCATGAGCCCAACCAATGAAGAAATGAACAAAACTAATAACATGAAATGAAAAATACTACCTATTTAATATAAGGCAGTGAAGATAACAGTCTAAATATTACAGCAGTTCCCTAGAGCAAATTGTTCCTTCCAGTGCAAATAAAAGCCATTCAAGAATTATCAGGGTAAATGAGATTCTTCTGCTTTCAGAATTACATACCCTATAGCAAAGCAGCCTTCTGTAGCATCACAATATCAATATATCTGTTGCCCGAAATAATAACAACACATAAAGAGTCCAATTTGGGAAATAAGTTAGCATGAACATGGCACATGTTCCTTGGACTGTGGGACTGGTTTCTCCTGAAAACCCATATATAATTTGCGGAAGACCAAAAATAGCCCATCCCAGTATTGAAACTAATTTTCAGTAGTAAGCAATTTTCTAAGTTATGTTTATTATTATTGTATTATTTATTTCTTATATTTATATACCATCCTCCCCTGTGGCTCAGGGTGGTTTACATGAAACAACAAGGGTGATGAGTAACAGCGATAACAAGAGAACAGAGTTTAACAATATCAGCATGGTAACAGTTTAAAAATCAACATTTTAACACTCCCATGGTCAGTCAGTTCTGGATATTTGCTTCATGGGGAGGGGTTCAGGGGGCCCATAGATGCTGATAGTTTTGGTTGACCTCAACCAAATGCCTGGTTTGCAGGCCCTGTGGAATTGATCTAGCTCTGGCAGGGCTCTGATCTCCACCAGGTGGGGCCAGGACAGAACTCACTGTAAAACAAGCAGTAAGAATCACATTAAGCATAAGGTAAAGGTATCCCCTGTGCAAGCACCGAGTCATGTCTGACCCTTGGGGTGACGCCCTCCAGCGTTTTAATGGCAGACTCAATACGGGGTGGTTTGCCAGTGCCTTCCCCAGTCATTACCATTTACCCCCCAGCAGCAAGCTGGGTACTCATTTTACCGACCTCGGAAGGATGGAAGGCTGAGTCAACCTTGAGCCGGCTGCTGGGATTGAACTCCCAGCCTCATGGGCAAAGCTTACAGACAGCTGCCTTACCATTCTGCGCCACAAGAGGCTCTACATTAAGCATAACCCACAATAACAGATTTTTGTAACAGATTTTCCCTTTCAGTATTTCTTATAAGAAATTCCCTTTTGAGAACCAAGTGATGCTTTTTATTGTGCGTTATACATTAAGCATAACCCACAATAAAAAGCATCACTTGGTTCTCAAAAGGGAATTTCTTATAAGAAATACTGAAAGGGAAAATCTGTTACAAGTTTCCGGTTCCTATGAGCATCAACTTTCATATCATATCTACCCAGCATAGTTGGCCTGTGCACACTGTTATTACTGGAGTTCCACTTTCTGTGCAAACAGTAATGATGGAATTCTTGCAGTCCTAAAAGGGAGCAGCACTTTCTGCATCCGATGGGAGGTGTTAAGAGTTTCTGTTGTGAGTAAATCTACAGGGAAGGTGCTTTTCCTGAGTAGATCATTTAGATGGTTAGTGAAACTGATAATCAATTATCAGAAAACCAAAATAATGGTTTTCAGCACTTTCCCAAAAACTAGAAAGTGGCATATAAACAACCATAGTATAGAACAGGTAAAACGTTTTAAATACCTTGAAATGGTTCTGCAGGCAAATGGCTCAGAATTTGCCCATAGTAACCATCTTGCTGACATAGGAAGCAGGTCTGCACACAACATTCTTAAGTTCCTACAGAATAAGGGTGGTCACTGTGTCCCGGCTGCCCTTAAGGTCTATCAGGCCAAGACTGTAGTCCAACTGCTTTACGGCACATTCCTAGGCCCTCCAGCCACCTGCTTTGCCCCACTCAAACGGGTACAAACCAACTTCCTGAGAGCAGTTTATAAGTTCCCATGTGTGTGTCAAACTCCCTGGTCCGGTTGGAGACTGGAATGCTGAAAGTTGAGGCGAGGATTGTAATTTCCTCTCTCCATCTCTGGCTAAAGCTGATTTTCAACCCCAGTGGTCTACTACCCTTAATTTTAGAGGATAGTTTTCAATCTAGCTGGTTAGTGGCGGTTAGACGTAAGATTGAATGTCTTGGCTTTTCCTCACATGCTTTACTTTTGGCAGGTATGGACTCAGCTAAAAAAAATGATAAAACAAAGAATTCAAGATACTGAGCGGCAAGCAGACCTTTCTAGTTCCCCCATCTTAAGGTCACCGCTCAGTAACAGATATATTCTTTATCCCACCTCATATCTTTTTATTCTGGAAAGTAACACTCAAAGAAGCCTTTACCCTGGCTAGGTGCATGACACTACCCTCAGCATTATTGGAAGGGAGGTATAAAAGGGAGGTATCCCCTTCTCTGAGAGAACATGCCCCTGAAATTCTGGCCAGGTAGAAGATCTTGAACATGTTTTTCTGTACTACCCCAAAATCACTAAACCTGTTGCTAAATTTTGTTCAATAGTATGTAGAGTTTGTGGAGCTAGTAAGGTCCGCCATGAAAAATGAAATATGAAGATCTTGTTTCAGGCGCAAAGCTATTTCTGCTCTAGTTTTAAAAATCCACTATACATTTTATTGCCAAGTTTTAAAGTTACATACATACATAGGTACATAGATACATACATACATACATACATTTATTTGTATTTTAACATCATGTTTTGTCTGGGATGCACTGTAAAATTTCCTCTGGTATATGTCTGGTGCAAACCGTAATAAAATTCTTTCTTTCTTTCTTTCTTTCTTTCTTTCTTTCTTTCTTTCTTTCTTTCTTTCTTTCTTTCTTTCTTTCTTTCTTTCTTTCTTTCTTTCTTTCTTTCTTTCTTTCTATCTATCTATCTATCTATCTATCTATCTATCTATCTATCTATCTATCTATCTATCTATCTATCTATCTATCTATCTATCTATCTATCTATTATTACTGCAGAAGCCCACAAAAACCAAATATGTACTTGAGTTGTCACGTGCAAGCTGGGAAATTCCTGGAGATTTTGGAGATGGAGTATGGGCAGAGGTGGAGCCTGGAGGAGAGGAAAGACCACAATGGCATACAATGCTATAAACCGCCCCAGAGCCGTATGGAAGGGCAGTATAAAAATCTAGCATGGGTGGCCAAACTGTGGCTCTATAGATGTCCACGGACTATAATTCCCATGAGCCCCTTGTCAGCACATGAGCATCTGGAGAGCCACAGTTTGGCCACTCCGGCCACAGAGTCTACCTTCCAAAGCAGCTATTTTCCTCAGGGAAACTAATATATGTAACCTTGAGATCAGTCATAATTCCAGGAGATTTCCAGATACCACCTGGAGGTTGGTAACCTCTATGTCCTAGACATAATCATACACAGACAGTGAAGAAGTTTTCAGGAGACTTGTTTGCACTAAGTAACAAAAAACAGGAACACATTTTCTACATTAATATTCTTTTTTTCTGAAAAATGCAGAATAGGCTTCATTAAATCATTAAAATATACATAATCAAATATTTAATTATACTTCCTGCTATCTTAAGGTGTTTAATTTGGTTAAACTAAGTTAAATCCAGGTATCATTGGCACAGAGGTACATTAAGGCAATTACTAAAGATTAACTTATGAGTGTTCAAGGGGAAGAATCCAGAAAGTTGCAAGTATTAGTTTCTGATCCTACATTATGGGCAATATTGTGACTCAAATTTTAAAGATGTGCAAAATCGGAACAGTGGAAGATTTCACTGTTGCATGTCAAAACATCCAGAATGCCATCCTCCTGGATGGAGAATGGTTTGGACACAAACTGCATTAATCCCCCAACAAAATCATAGAATCATAGAATCATAGAGTTGGGAGGGGGCCATACAGGCTATCTAGTCCAACCCCCTGGTCAACGCAGGATCAGCCCAAAGCATCCTAAAGCATCCACTTACAATGCCATTTACAATGGCACTTACAAATCCACTTACAATGCCATTGAAAACAAAGTTACATCCCTCTAAATCCATGGAAGTCAATAGGCTTAGAAGGTGCGATTCTATTGTTAGTATTTCACCCAGCTACATTAACTCAGCATCACATCTTTAATGTGTCGTTGTCAGTCTTTGCTCCTGATTCTAGTATCATAGTGTATTGTTTATAGACTACTCTGTTCCTATAAAGTCCAAACACACAGTTCTACTGAGTTTAGCTCAATGGTTCTCAACCTTGGGGTCGGAACCCCTTTGAAAGTCGAACGACCCTTTCACAGGGGTCGCGGCAAGGTTGAGCAGCCCTTCTCTCCAAGGGGGTCCCAAAGTGGCCGACATGGCTCCTCTTCCATTTCATCCACACAACAGCCTTGCAGGGTAGATTGAGATAGAGCATTCATCTGTCTGGAGCAGCGCAAAAGAGTGAGATCGGCATGGTGGGACAAAGACGCAGAACTGAACTGAGAAACCCTGGAAAACAACCAATTTATATACCATCATGAACAATGGATCTTCACGCCAATGGTCAGTTTCGGTTTAATTTCTGTGAAAGAACACTTGCATAAATGTATGGTTGGGGGTCAACACAACATGAGAAACTGTATTAAAGTGTCGTGGCATTAGGAAGAGAACCACTGGTTTAGCTATTCCTGTGTAACTTTGCTTTACATCATAATAAATTCTATGTATCTTCTGACACACAGAGGAGAGAGAAGCATATATCCAAGAAATGAACAAACCATTAAAAACAAACAATAAAAAAACATTAGCCAGCTGCCTGGAAGCAGTGACAAGATGGTTCAAGCAGAGTCATCTGAAGCTCAATCCTTCAAAGACGGAGGTCCTATGGCTGGGTATGAAGGGTCCATGTGAGGAAACACGCCTGCCAACCTTGGATGGTGTCCAGCTCTCTACAGCTCACTCCACCAGGAACCTGGGCATGATCCTGGATGCTTCCTTCTCAATGGAAGCCCAGGTCGCAAAGGTAGCGTGGCTGGCATTTTACCATCTCACAGAATAATAGAGTTGGAAGGGACTTCATGGGTCATCTAGTCCAAACCGCTGCACTATGCAGGACACTCACAACCATATTGCTCAACCACTGTAACCTGCCACCCCCTTAACCCTTCACACAACCTCTCCGTCAGATGGCTATCTAGCCTCTGTTTAAAAATGTCCAAAGACGGAGAATCCACCACCTCCTGAGGAAGCCTGTTCCACTGAGAAACTGTCAGGAACGTCTTCTGGATGTTTAGACAGAATTTCTTTTGAAATAATTTCATACCATTCGTTCTAGTCCATCCCTCCAGGGCAAGAGAGAACAACTCTGCTCCATCCTCCATATGGTACCTTTTTAAATGCATGGCTTTTGTTCATTTGATTATGTTCTACCCCTCCATAATCCCTTTCAGTATGGAGGTTTTGGTACCTAAAGACTTATATGCAGTCAAATTTGCTACTAAGTGCAGGGATGCATGCACACACATGCACATATTTTAAACCTACGTTGTCATTTCATAAAGACAACAGCTGAATTTGCACAATGTTATATTAAAATATGCATATGAATGCAAATTGAGGAGTCTGAGAACATTTCTCACATTCAGCTATACCAGATAAAACATTAATGTATGCACAAAATCATTCTGCATTGCCAGAAAACAACTAGAGGCAATATTGCCATCTCCAAGGAAAAAAAATAATATGATGTTGAAATGGGGCTCAAGACCAGTACAGGAGTTTCTAAGTATTTCCTGTCTGACATGCTTGGTAGCTCTCTGCCAGGTATCTGAAAAAGCCTGCTTCTTCTTTCTTCTTTTCTTTTTGTCACAGCATGTCCATCATTACTTGCGTATGTATTTGCCCCAGCACTTACTATCCATTTTAACATCAACAGTCACCACTGTAAGCCTATCATCACTGGCTGATATATCTGGGGGCAAATTATCCCAGATTTGATGTCCTTGCTAGAACTAGAAGAAAAAGGAAGATGTGCTACTGAGTTGCAACTGACTGATGACAATCCCAACCACATTGTATTTTGGGTAAAAAATCATAGAATCACAGAGTTGGAAAGGATATCCAGGGTCATCTAGTCTAACCCTCTGTAGAATGCAGGCAACTCACGATTATCAGAATACAGGATGATCTTGATAGGCTCGAGAACGGGTCTAAACTCATTAAATTAAATTCAATAGGGGCAAATGTAAAGTTCTGCATTTAGGTAGGAAAAAACCATCTATACCAATATAGGATGGGGGAGAGTTGTCTTGGCAGTAGCATGTGTGAAAAGGATCTAGAAGTCTTAGTAGACCACTCATGGAATATGAGTCAACAGTGTAACTCAGTGGCTAAAAAGGCAAATGGGATTTGGGGCTATATCAAACAGAGTATCGTGTCCAGATCACAGGAGGTGATGGTACCACTTTACTCTGCTCTGGTTCGGCCTCATTTGGAATACTGAGTTTAGTTTTAGGCACCACACTTGAAGAGGGATGTAGACAAACTGGATGTCCAGAAGAGGGGGGCAATGAAGATGGTGAGGGGTTTGCAGACCAAGACATATGGGGAAAGGTTGGAGGAGCTTGGTCTGTTTAGCCTGGAGAGGAGACGACTGAGAGGGGATCCAATAAGTATTTAGTATCTTCAAATATATAGAGGATGGAGCAGAGTTGTTCTCTCTTGCCCTGGAAGGATGGACCAGAACCAATGGGATGAAATTATTTCAAAAGAAATTCTGTCTAAATATCCGGAAGACATTCCCGAGAGTAGAACGATTTCTCAGTGGAATAGGCCTCCTTGGGAGGTGGTGGATTCTCTGTCTTTGGACATTTTTAAACAGAGGTTAGATAGCCATCTGACGGAAGGGTTAAGCGGGTGGCAGGTTACAGTGGATGAGCGATATGGTTGTGAGTGTCCTGCACAGTGCAGGGGGTTGGATTAGATGACCCAGGAGGTCCCTTCAAACTTTGACTACAGCCTAGCACGTTCAGGCTAAGCTGGGCTATTCAATCTGCTGGAGGGGAAAGGCAGGCTACAAGAAACAATAGATGCCCTTTTTTAAAAAAGGTTCAGAAAGCGTGAGAACGGCTCTATCCTCACTGTCTTTCCTTCTGTCTTCTCTCAGCAGAGCTCTCATGCACCCTCAGAATTTAGGAAGGGTGGACAAAGTACAATAATTTTTACTAAACTCTGTTGCAATGCGAAGCCAACATTTCCACTGTTCTTTATATTGTCTTCTTATGAAGCGTTGCTAATGTTATGGGCCTCTGTTAAACAAATTCTGACTTTTCCTCCCTAGCAGGTTGGGAGGGCATGCAGGTTGGGAGGGCACCCCGCATCGAGGTGCAGTCTCCCCATTGCCTCCTTGATCCAGGATTGACACTCGGACGGGCGAATCAGAAGCAGCTTCGCGGCTCCTGATTCGCCCCTCCAAGTTTTTATCCCGGACAGAGCCTGCCCTAACTCCTCCGAACTTGCCCTTACTGCTTTATTTAATCCACTCCGCAGGAGCGGATACCCTTGAGATGAATACTTATCTTAATTTCTGGTTGCCAGGTATTATTGACTAAGAAAACGAAGACCGTTTTTCTCAAAGTGCATGTGGCAAGAAGACTGCAGTCTCTCATTGTATCTGACATACATTTAACCCAAAATACTTGGTATTAAACTGAATACCAACATTTCACTTCCACTGGATATATAGCATGGTAGAATTACTGCAATGGAAAACTGTCCAGCCATAATGCACAGACACCCACACATTTTTTACTTTAAGCAAGAGAGGTTCTAATTGACTCTCTCTCTCTCTCTCTCTCTCTCTCTCTCTCTCTCTCTCTCTCTCTCTGCCTTTCTTGACTTAATTTACCCCTTAGCACCCTCCCCCCCACTGTCTACTGGTTCCTTCCCCTCTCTCTTGACCATGCCTCCACTTTGCCTGAAGGTAAAACCTCCAAGATTATTTTTTCTTTCTGGCTAAGTTTGAATCTTGCCCTAATTCATTAAATTTATTCAAGAAGTAGAAGAAAATGAGAGCAGCTAGGGGAAAATGCTTAGGTCAGGTGTCACTAGAGTAAGCATAGTAATTGTTTCACATATAAATATTTACAGGTGCTTTGTTGGTATCTGGCTTTAGCAGGGAGGGAATGGATGGAAGTGAGCAGAATCCAGATACAACAGCAATGCTGATGCACAGCAGTTCTTATAATATTATAATTGGGACCCTCATTTTTAAGGTAGTTCTAGTCTTCTTTTATATCTCATATAATGTAATATATAATATATATGAGGTGGCTGGATGGAGTCATTGAAGCAGTCAGTGAGCTTAAATGGACTCCGGGGAATGGTAGAGGACAGGAAGGCCTGGAGGATCATTGTCCATGGGGTCGCAATGGGTCAGACATGACTTTATAACTAACAACAACAACAACAAAATATATATGTACCTGCAAAACATTGTAAAATGCATTACTCACATAAACAGAAAGGTGTGTTAGTACATTGCATTATAACTGTCAGTATTACCTACTCCAGCTGGTGTTGACTCTCTAGGCCACGGTCTCATTGAAAGGTCTTTAACATCACCAGGTCCCTGATCCTCCCATCACTTTGTTTTTAGAATATAAAGTGGCCAGCCTCCAGGATGGGCCTGGAATTATGAATGACCTGCTGATTATAGAAGTCAGATCCTCTGGCTACTTTGGATACTTTGGTTTATACTCCACTCCTGTCCCTCCTCTCCTCAAACTCTGCCCTTCACAGGCTTCACTTCCAAATCTTTAACCGCGGATAAAATAAAGCCCTAAGGGCTAATGGGGAGGAGTTAGGACGGGCCCTGTCCGTGATAAAAACTCGGAGGGGCGAATCAGGATCCGCAAAGCGGCTCCTGATTCGCCCCTCCAAGTGCCACTCAATGGCCAAGCAGCCTCCCCATTGGGGAGCCTCCCCATTGGCCGCTTGGCCCGGCCTCGCCTCAGCCGCCGGGGGACTCGCCACGCAGAAGGACAAGCTGCCTTCCACCACGGTTAGTCCTCCTGCCGCCTTCCCCTCGCCCTAGGGAAAGGAGGAGGGACGCCGCGTTGAAGTCCCTGCTCCTTTCACGGCCCCGACCACCGCTACACACTCACCCAAACCCAACTACCCCCACCAGGCTCCTGCCCCACTGCCGCTTCTGACACAGCAAACAACCACACACACTCACGCACCCACCCGCCACCTCCTGCCCCCCCAGCCTCCCCAGGCCCCTTCCCGAGCCACCGCTTCCAACACTGCACACAGCCACACACATGCACCCACCTGCCGCCTCCTAACCCCCCCAGCCTCTCCAGACCCCTTCCTGAGCCACTGCTGCCGCTTCCAACACTGTACAAAGCCAGACACACACACACACTCACGCACACCCCCCCCGCAGCCTCCTCACCCCCCCAGCCTCCCAAGACCCCTTCCCTTGCCGCTGCGGCTTCTGCCGTGACATGTGGCCACACTCTCACTCTCACCCCCCACCTTCCCCAGACCCCTTCCCGCGCCACCGCCACGACACCCCTACACCTATGAGACGCCTCTCGCCCCACCGCCGTTCCCACCGTTCCCACCCCCACCCCGACTGCTCCTTTCCCCGGCCGATCCCCGGTCCCAGAGTCCCTAATTACCTTCCCACCATCGTCCCAGGCGCCGGCCTTCCCTTTTACCAGCACAGCCCCTAGGCTGCGCAGCCGCCACTACGGCGCTGCAATGAACCAGGCATGCGCAGACTCACATGCATGCCTGGTTCCACAGCCCACCATGGCCCCGCCCCCACATTACAGCATGTATGGCCGGACTACCGCCGATACGTGCTGCCCGTCCCCGTCGCCTATGCCGCCCCCCGCCCCTAGCTACACCCCTTCCCCACCTGATACCCATGGCTGCCGCCCACCCCGAGACCGCCTCCCCCCACCTACGTGAGGGGAGAGGACATCCCCCAATGCCCCACCTCTGCCCATTTTCATAAATGGGCTTTTCCCCTAGTCATCAAATATTTCTCCATCTGAGACCATTGAAGATTAGCTAGGATCCTTGCTCCCAGTTTCTAGACCTACATGCTGAACAGGGTGGGGGTGGGTGGAAGTTGATGTTTTATGGGTTGCCATATTGTTAGTGTGATCTTATATTGTTTTTAAGGGTGTTGTTGGGGATTTTATTGTATTTTATTCATTCTTTTAAACTGCCGCAAGACATTCATGAGCGGTGGTATATAAATATAATTGTGTGTACATTAAACTGGGGATTCCGTGTGCAAGACCACTAAGAAGGTACATTCCATGCTAGGAATTAGTAAGAATGGGACTGCGAATAAACAGTACCACAATACCATTATATAAATCTATAGTCCCACCTTAATTGCCCCACTGTAGTCACTCCATCTCAAAAATAATATTATAGATCTGGAAAATAATGATAGGATTACACTCCCTTTTTGGTGAGGAAAATCTAAAGCATTTTAGGGCCTTTTAGTTTAGAGAAAAAGTCCAAAACTTGTGTTTGCAATATTTGGTGGGGAAAGAAATGAACGCCAAGCAATCAGTAAAGAAATTATTAAGGGGAGGTGGATGACAGTATGAGCTAGCTTAGTGTAGTGATTAAGAGTATAAGCCAGCTTAGTGTAGTGATTCTAATCTGAAATTGGGTTTGATTCCCCACTTCTTCACAGGCAGCCAGCTGGGTGACCTCAGGTTAATCACAGTTCTGTTGGGGCTGTTCTCACACAGCAGTTCTGTCAGAGTTCTCTCGATCCCACCTACCTCACAGAGTGTCTGTTGTGGGGAGAGGAAGGGAAGGTGATTATAGACCACAGAGACTCCTGTGAATAGTGAAAACCAAAGTACAAAAAAAACCCTCTTCTCCTTCTGTGATAGATCTTTCTAAAATTAAATATGAGATGGAAAAAGTAGGGGAAAAGACTGTCCCATAACTCATGAACCTGGACCAATTAGTTAAGCTGATTAGCAACAGAATAAACAAATAAATAATTACCATATGGAATTCACTGCCACAAGACAGACTGATAACTATTACCTTACATGGCTTTAAAAGGGCATTAGACAACTTCATGAAGGATAGTGCTATCAACAGCTATTAGCCATGTTGGCTAATTCAGTTCTTTATATTCAGAGGCTGTGCCCCTCTGAACATCAGGTGCTGGGAGGCAACAGCAGTGTGAAGCTGAACTAGACAGACCTTTGGCCTGATCCAGCAGGGCTCTTCTTATGTTCTTAAAAAGGAATGACAATATGAATTATGAATTATCCCAAGTGGGAGAGAAAGGGACAGCTCATTAAATCAAGCTGTGAACATTTTCTCGTTGCCTATTTTGGAATAGATTTGAATGCATTTTTTTTTAAGTAAGAAGAAGAAGTGGTGTGCATATTATAAGATATAGCAGGCCTGCAGGCAGTATTAGCTTGCATGACTGGTTCTTATACAGCAGATCACTCTGGGTCTTGTTGACCTTGGCAGCTTTATGGGGGTCATATTAGTACACAGATGAAATGTTCCTGAGCAATTTCAGCAACACATTAGGCTCAAAGAGGTTTCATTCTTCTGCAGTCATATCCTTTTCTTACAGATTACTCCCAATATGTATTTAGGAAACATTTACACTGCTTTCGATCCCATTGTTGACCCCATTACTGAATACAACTCTTCCAGCACAAGTTACAGACAGAATACAATCCTTACTTGTGGGTTTTGTTTTTGAATATTTCATCTTCCAGTATATCAATATTATGCTTCCTGCTGGCTGCTACCAGAAGCTTCATATCTAAGGAGGTTCAGATTAATTATCCTCATCTTGGCATGTGATCATCTGCAGCATGCTTTCCCCCCTCTTACCGGAGGGATACCGGCATCAGAAAGCACAGAGGTAATAGACTCCAGGAAGCAAAGCAATGGTTATGCCATGATAAGAGACCTATTTCTCAATTAATTCAAACAGTTTCTGTTCACTACCTGCTGATTAAATCTGATGCTTTTTTCTTTTTCTTTTTTTTTGCTAGGAACCGTTTCAATGGAATATTTCTATCATCCATGCTGTTCTTCAAGATAAGGGAGCAAAACCGAAAGCTATTTAAAAAAACCCCCAAACCCTAACTTCCTACAGGAAAACAACTGTGCTGGTAATGAAACATGATTCTCAACACACTGACAGTCATGTGAATATCAGACAGGATTTAAACACATGAGTTCCTATACAGAAGGAGCTTATACTAAGATAAACAGCTGTTTTGTAAATTAGATGGAGCTGGTAACTTGATAAATGTTACTAAGAATAACAGAAAGCGAGTGCAGCTTGTCATGTCCCAATGCTGCCATAGTTAAGAAAATATGCATATGCAAAATCCCCTGTTCCGATCAAGTGGTAAAGAAGTACATGAGCCCAATCCCCTGTTGCTTTGCTATATCAAAAATCCTTCACAAACAGCACACGTTCAACAACGTTCAAGTGCAGTGGCACATTTAAGACCATCAAAGTATTATTCAAGGTATAAGCTTTCGTATGCAAAGGGAAGAAGGGATAAATAGTTGGAATATAGGAAGAAATGGATTATTTGTCAGGAAGAGCTGGTTAGAGTCAAGATGCATAATGGGCAATTATGGCTGAGATTGGATTAAGGCCCTAAGATCTGTGAACGGCAATAAATTAGCATACAAAGAATTAACAAAAGATATGAGAAAAAAGTTTGCCTCCAGTGGCACTTCCAAGATAACAAAGTTCAATTCTGGATATATGCAAGAGTTGAAAGTCTTATCACATATAGATGTACACTCCTTCAGATACACAGATTTCCGCAATTGTTACACAGAGGTAGGGGAGGTTAGTTTCCAGGGAGGGCTAATTAGAGTCAAGATGCATAAATAACTGAATAATAAATATAGCTAAGATTGTAATAACAGATTTGTTAAGACACATGAATAGCAGCAAACTGGCATCTGTAACCATTGGTGCCTCTTCCATTTGTGAAAAGGCACTAAGGTGGGAGTGCTGTCCGGGTTGGTTTCTGGGACATGTCTGGTGTCCGGACACCGCTTCCAGATCAGCGGGCCAATCTGCGTGTGCGGATTGGGCAGGCCCCTATGGCGCCAGCCCCAGGAGCCGGCTGTGAGGCGCACTCCCAGCCTTGCGGGCAGGTGCTCCCCAGCCGTAGAGGGTGGCAGATCTGTGGTGCCCTGGCCAGGCTGGTGCAGCCGCTTGGCGCCAACCTTACTCATGCTGCCAGCGCTGTGGGCTGCTTGGTGGCAGAGGCCAGCGGTCCTGCACCGCCCTGCCTGGCCCTGCAGGAGCCTGGGACTGCCACGGCCAGCTAAGCCCGCCACTCTGGCCCAGCCCGCCAGCCCAGACACCTGCTGCCCTCCTTGCCCACACCTACACTGCACCACACAGGTAGGGTGATGCCACAACCACTGTGCCCTCCCCCCACTAGCACCTGTTGCATCACTGGGTGCAACAGGCTTTATGGCTAGTACAGATAATAAAGGAATGAACAACAGTTGTAAGAATTGAATCTGAGTCCAGCATCACCTTTAAGATCAACAAAATGTATTGTCTGGATCTACGTGAGCACTAGGTAACTTAACGTCTAATGAGATATCAAGCCAATATGTCTGTTAAACCCGAGACATTCCATTGTCCTGCCTCTGCAATCTCTCATCCCAGTCTGTTTCTGAAATATCTTTGCAGTAAAATAGCTGATTTGAGTGCCCTGGGAGGTTTAAAAGTTCTCCTAAAGGTTTCTCAGTTTTGTGATTATTGATGTCAGTCTTGGGTCCATTCATTCTTTGGCATTAGGTTTGACCTGTTTCTCCTATGCAGAGAAACGAAGGGCCCTGTTGGCATTAATGGCATATACAGTGTTAGCATATGATCAAGTGAATAAACCTTAGATGATGTAGTTGATGATGCTTGGTACAGTGACTATGTTGTCTTGGTGTATCTGGCAGCAAAGTTAGCATCTAGGTTTACTGCAAGCTCTGGTATCAGTGTCCATATTCAAACTAGATGTTGTATATTCAAATTAGATGTTGTAATCACTCCTTCCATGTGATATATTACCTATATTTTCAAATCATTTTTCTTAATGGACTTTATTATCAATCCTGCACCTTTCCATAGCTACTTGAATCTGCCTACTCGCTCATACAAGTGCTATTGTGGAAATGCTGGAAATGCTATTGTGGAGCTAGACATAGGCAAAGCATTAAGGGCTGGGTTCAGCCTTGCCTTATTGCAGCTCCTGTCCTACATGGCTTTTGGCCATGCAGATCACATGTCCCCCAACCTTTTTGATGACCAAAGGGGCCCTCCTCCTCCTTTGTAACCAGCATAAACCTAATCTGGGATCCAACTCTGAGACCTGTTGGAAGGTAGTATTCTGGTTGTTTGACCTCCTTCAACTTTCATGACTGCAGCTAAAAAACATGCAAGGGAAAAGTTTCCTTTCTACTGACGATAATAAAATTGAGAAACAACTGAACTATATTCAGCTTTTATTTGTCAGTATCACGAATGGGATTGCCCTGACCTGGATAGCCCAGATAAGCCTGATCATATCAGATCTCAGAAGCTAAGCAAGGTGGACCTTGGCTAGTATTTGGCTGGGAGACCTCCAAGGATTTGGATGGTAGATCCTCCAAGGAACACCAGGGGTCATGATACACAGCCAGGAAATGGCAAACCATCTACGAATGTCCCTTGTGAATGTACCAGCCTATCTATACTACATACACTATACAATAAATACAAATAAAAACTAATAGGGTTAATTCTAACAATAGCAATAAGCTTTAATTTCTATATTGCCCCTCCTGATGCGGGCTCAGTGTGGTTCACAATAAAACATTCAATAAAATCACAATAATAACATTGCAATAAAATACAATTTAAAACCCCATCCTTACCACCTTCACACTCTCCACCAACCACCCCAGATTGGAGATGAAATCAAAGTAGGGGGAACTAAGAACTAAATAAAAACTAATAGGGTTAATTCTAACAATAGCAATAAGCTTTAATTTCTATATTGCCCCTCCTGATGCGGGCTCAGTGTGGTTCACAATAAAACATTCAATAAAATCACAATAATAACATTGCAATAAAATACAATTTAAAACCCCATCCTTACCACCTTCACACTCTCCACCAACCACCCCAGATTGGAGATGAAATCAAAGTAGGGGGAACTAAGAAGGAGGAGGTAGAGTAGCCAGTGATTTTTGTTTCTCCAGGGACTTTGTGATTGTGAGATGTGACATCTGAGTTCTGGGAGGAGAATAGTAGAAGCCCCAAAGGAGCAATGAGTTCCCAATGGTGGCTACTGCTGTATGTTCCCTGGTAGTCAGCATGGCACTATGTGGAGAACATCCTTTACTCTGTATGTTGGACAACTGTTAAGACACAAGAGTGACATGACTGCAGTGATGTGTAATGGGACAGAACCTGGAACTAGATGCTTATTGAGACTGAGTAACTAAGAAAGTATATTTCCCATGTAACATACTTCAGCTAAATGGCCCACTCTCCTCTTGGGGGTGTACTTATAAGATAAGAATATAGAGCAGTCTTTCTCAACTTTTTTACCACTGAGAAACCCCTGAAACATTCTGCAGGTTTTAAGATACCCTAAAAGTGGTGTGATCATGCAGAATATGGTTGGGAAGCATAGCGGTGTACATGCCTACATAGGCCCTTCCCACCCCCCACCCCCATTCCCATCATTGGCCATTTTGGAAAGGGAAGGGAGTTGACACAATCAAATATGGTCATATCACATGATACATGTTTAATATATAAACATTAATTCATTCCAACCTATTTGGGAAACCTTTCTGGGGCCATCAAGAAACCCCAGGGTTTCACAAAACCCTGGTTGAGAAAGCCGATATACAGCATGCTTTATATGTTGATATTTTACAGGAAATTGTCACAGATCCTGTTCCTGGTTCTCATGGACTGATTGGTTCTTTGACATAATGGAAAATTTCCATATGGGCTGCTGACCTGGACAGGTGTGAGAAGCAACAGGAACCTCAGTGACGCTGGCAGCATGAAAGGGCTACTTGACCCAATAAATTGACATCAGGAATTGTCAACCATTGCCTCCTTCTGCAGTGCTGCCAGTTGGGTCAAGCCAAAGAATCACCACACTGCTGTACCTTGGCTAGGGTTGCCAATCTGCTGGTTGCACCTAGAGATCGAACAATAATACAATTGATTTCCAGATAACCAAAATAAGTTCCCTTAGAAAAAATAGTTACTTTGGAGGGTGAACACCATAGCAGTGTACCCAGCTAAAGTCCCTCCCTAAACTAAAGCTAAAGTCCCTCCCTAAGCTAAAGTCCCTCCCTCCCTAGGCAACCCTAACTGGCTTAGACCCATCCACTGGTGTTGATTATGGTTATCGGTTTAGTCACTGCCTCTACTGACTTTATCACCAGCTGGGTCCAAGCCAAATATCCCTGTGGTGCTTGCCAACATGATAGGGGTCATTTGGCTCACCTTGCTCCTGGGTGGGTTTAATTTCCTAGTCTGTACCTGTTGCTAATTCAAAAGCCCCAAGAATCAATTTATTGGTGTGGATAGCCATACAAAGCAATACAGATAATGATAGAAGATCATTATACTAAATGTGTTTCAAGTAAGGAACAGGAATGAATTATAAGCAATGAAGAATGTTGTTTACTGTTGAAGATAAAACTGCATTTAGTTTAAATCCCACTGAACTACTAGCTGTGTGCAAGAGTGCAGCCTAAAATGTCTGTCAAATTTGCTGTTATTCAGTTCAGGGCCATTTTCCAGGCCATTTTTTTTTAGTCTGAGCTCTGGAGTGAATCTTATTTGCTTTTGTTATCTAGTCCCTCCTGTCACAGAAGCATCAGAAGTCTATGAAGTAATTCCCAAATTGTTTACGCTTCCAGCTCTGCTGTCAAAGATATTTCTTCAGTCATATATTCTAGATTAGCATGTCTAATATATGTATCATTAATTAGGGACTTCATGGATCATTTTAGGCAAACCACCTCCAAGCAGTTCAAGTACAGGTTCAAACCAGTAAGAATGGAAGCATAACAAGGTACATGTTCATATTTCTGATTCCAGAGATGCCCACTTAGATTTTAACAGCATCGGGTTTAAAAATATTTGAGTGACTTCTGTTTCAACCGTAATGCTGCAGCTATTTCAGGGTTGGACATATCATATTACCCTAAATGTGAATGTGATTTTCCTCAGAGAGAAATATCAGGTATTTTTATTGTCTTATGAATGTACACTGAATGTATTCAGCATGCTTCTAGTAGGAAATAGTACTAAAATTAAGTATTCTCACAATTTCATACCAATGTGTCACATTATAATAAGAAAAACAGTAGTACAGCATGCCACTAAATGTAAAGTGGGTTGTGAACTCCCGGGCTAAGAGGCAAAAATGCCAGCCTAATATTATATATGTTAGTTTTCATATTTCATACTAGTGTTGTTAGGAGAAATATCAATTTGTGGGGTTAAATAACATTTCCCTTACTGTCATAATCAATTCTGCTGTAAGGGTGTTTTACTGTCAAATTAGCAAACTGTATTATTAAGAACACTGCTTATTGTAAATGTAATAATACTAAATCTGAATACTGCATTATGAAATTCATAACATCTATGAATTCCACATAGGTTTTACAATAATGATTTAGCATTTGGATGATTGGCAAATGTTTTCCAGTGAAAACATTAATATTGCAGACTGAGCTTTTCAAATTATATCTTTAGATTTTCCTTGACCTACATATCAACTAAATGTTTATTGAATGTTTAGGTAAAAATACGTAATAATTCAGTAATTTCTTTCAAAGAGTAAAATTCTATCTGAAATTGGTCAATCTAAAAGGCCTGGGATAACAATGATTAATATGGAAAGGTCATATGCTACTCTTGAATAAGGAAGTTCAAACAATGAAAACCTTTTGATTCCAAAGATACTCTGGGGTAAAGGGAAAGAGATAAAGTAGAGGTTGTGAATGCAAGTTCATATGCACACAATTTCTTTAACAAATAGATATGCAAGTGAAGCAAAAGCAAAACCTCCTCTCTCTTCCAGCTAAATACAGGGTCAGTGCCTTCAGCTCTGACCAAGATGGATATTGCAGTTTGCAAGGGAGATGTCAGATTCAGTCCAGAGCCCAAGGAGACAACCTTGATCATTCCCTCTATCAGGTTCTCTGTCTCACTCACAAGCCAATAGGGAAGCCCTATTGTAAAGCCTCCTTTACAAACAATTTCTTATTCATGCATTATTATCAAATCCTGTTCCATTCACATACTGTCACCATACTGTTTCAAGAAACCCCAGAAGTGATGTAAGCAGGCCTCACCCCCCTGCCATGCTTATGGAAGTCACAAGTCACCAACACCCTCACTGGATGTGACATCACACTCCATTGGCCCCTGCTTCCCCAGTGCCAAAAATGGCCCAATGACCAATTCCTTTGGGCTGGGAACAGGGCTGGGAGAGTCATCCACAATTCTGTCACCCCCCCCTGCCGCTGCCCCCCCAAATTAAGTTAAAATGAGAGTACTTTCCCCCATTGAATCCACTCTCTACCAAATGCTACGAGCCTCGGTTAGCAAGGATTATTATGACCAAGGCCCCTCTCCTTTCCACCCCCTCCAGGCCCATCATTTACCATTTTGGGAGGGGGGGACAGACATAACCATATATGATCATATCACCCAATCGATTAAAAAATTACATAAAAATTAATTAACCCCCACTAAATCAAAGAAATTCTTCCAGGGCCGTCAAGAAATCCCAGGGTTTCACAAAACCCCTGTTGAGAAAACCTGTTTTAGACACACAATCCATAAAGCTACTCAAAATAAGAAATTAACTTTTATCTATTGTATTACCATAACACTGAGGAAAATTATTAACAACATTTCACTTCCATTGAACTTCTGACCTGAGATCCTATTCCCACAACTGGGATCCTTTAGTTAAAAGTTGACTATTTTCAACATGTTCTAAGCAGCTCTTTTGCACAGTTTCACTTAGATAGACATCCTCCCTTTTCCTCTTAACTCTCTATTTGCCAACTCCCAACTACTGTTTTTAACTGCCATTTTCCATCTTTCACCCCAACATCCCATCAGCTCTCATTGGCTGCTCTTAGTGAGAAGCAGCACCTACCTTATTTGTTTCACCAACAATTCCTAGAGAGATGTAAATTAACTTCCAGAAAAACCTGGAAGTGATGTCATACCATCATTAATGGCTGATGGCCAATGTCACTATCCTCCATGAAATCCAGCTGGTTACCAAACCAGGCCTTACAACCCTTACTGGCAATGAACTCCTTCCTTACCTAAACTACCCAGGTCTTTGTTTAGCAGAGATCCTTTACTTCTTGTAGTCTCTTCTCAATCAGCTTTCCAATGTACTATATTCTTGTCTGCTCAATAAGCATACTGCTTCTGTGTGTGTGTGTGTGTGGTGTGTGTGTGTGTTTTTTCAGTCAAACTGACCTGGTACTGGCTTTATGAAAAATGTGGAGTTTCCTAACAAAAGTCACTTCTGTAGCTTCATCAACTCCCCTGATAGTTTGATGTGGGAATAAACTGACATATACACAATCAAAAACAAAAATATCATAAAATTCTTCTCAGGGTAACTTCAGAAATCTATTTACCTTTGAAAAATATAGAAAACAGAAAAACAAGACATATTAAACATCTGATGAAATGGGCTCTTGCTCACAACAGTTGATGTACAAATAAATCTGTGTCCCCGTACCCCCCCCCCCGGCTAAAAGATTCTGTACTGGTCTTGACATGCTCTTACAACACGGTGATCTTGCGGGAACCCATGTGCTTGACAGAAGCATGTCCCACTTCTCATTTGGAAAAATAATTTTTATATTTTAGTTAGACACACATAATAGATATTTATATCCACATTTTGAAAGAATGCAATCATCTAAAGACTGACAGAATTACATCAGGGTCCACGTTACTATCAAGGGAAATTGGGGTTTGAGTGTAGCATGGTCTCTTTTATTAGTACCTCTACACTTTGAAACACTGACCCAAATATGTACATGGTTCTAAAGTTCCCAAGGACAAAAATGAAAAGTACTTGCAGCTGTGGAAGAATATCTATTTTATTCGGTGACGTCAGTGAGCAGATTACCATGTGCATGCAGAGAAATGTTAAAGCAACAGGAGAAATATACTGAAAATGACAAATGATTATTTAGTCACAGCAATGGATACAAAATTATCAGGAATGCACTAAGTACTCAGTTTGTTCCCGAAAAGGAAATTCTTCTCTTTCAGTTAGTATAAAACATAAGTAACAGTTGCATTTTCATTAAAAAGAATTCTTGCAGACTGATGGTAAAGACATGACTATATATTTATTTATCACAGATATGTATACCTTATGCATCTGTAACAAGCATTTACCTGACCTGTTCATTTGCCATACGAGGCTCTTCTGATCTGTAATCTGATCTGGTTCATCTATACTGATCTATGTTTGACCTAACCATCTATATTGACAAGGCGTGAAAATCGAGCAAAGTCAGTCTCATACAATTTATGGGTATTTAAAAATGTGTGGATAAAAAAAAAACTACACATGTTGCATATTTAGTTCCTTACCTGACTATTTCTTTTCAGTCATAAGTTGAACTTTGCAGTCATTTTTGCCTTATGTTCAATAGAGCCCCAGTGAATAGCTGGATATTCAAGGTTCACAACAAATAATCATCAGTTCAAGTGAACATTAGAAACTGCATTTAAGATTCTGCAGAAAAATGCTGGACTCAGAATCACTGGTCCCAATCATGTACACAAGCCTTATTCCACTGTCGTTCTCATGATTTTCAGATCTATCAAACAATGTGAGTGAGATACTGCAGAGGTAGTGTGAAAAGTGGACTTTATATTTTGACTGCCAGAGAGCTATTTGCAAAATATGCCAGTGGGCTATTTAATGGGCTAAAAAAGCTTCAGGTCACAGAAAACCACTCAGATCCTTGATTGCCATACTTCTTTGTCCCCCAGGGGTTGCCTGTGCTGACCTGGTTTAAGGAGCTTTTTAATAGATATTTTACTTCAGTTACCCTGCTATGACATAATGGTAGATTCTTAACAGTTAAATAAAATTAGTACACCTTTTACATTAAGAATTTCTCAAGTCACAGCAATATTTATTGGTTTAATACATGGGTTCTGATCAGAAACCTCATTTCTCTATATTAATACTGGTACATAGAGAATCCTTGGGGAGAAAAAGAAAGAAATCTTCTATACATTAGATTCCGGCTAAGCATTTCTGTGAGTTTTATTAATACCATGATAAATTTAATATCCTGAGGCTAGCAGTAAAATAGTTATTAAGCTGAGCACTCAAGCTGGCACAGTTGCAAGTCGGATATGCTCATAGTGAAGTAAACTTGACTGCAGTTGAGAAGAGACTCATTTATTTATTTAGAAAATGTATATGCTGCCTATCCAGAGATCTGTTTGAGGTGGCTCATGAAATACAAACAACAGAGCAACAAAATTATAAAAGCACAATGCACAAATATAATAAATACTAGAATTTAAGCCCGCTGTAGAGAAAATACAGTGGGCGCTAGCAGGCAGTGGGTGCTTGGGGGAGGCCTAGGAGGGAGGGAAGGCAGGCAGCCCAGAACAAGGGAGAAAGAGAGAGGGAGAGAGAAAGTGAGTGAGTGAGTGAGTGAGAGAGAGAGAGAGAGAGAGAGAGAGAGAGAGAGAGAGAGAGAGAGAGAGAGAGAGAGAGAGAGAGAGAGAGAGAGAGAGAGAGAAAGAAGGGGAGACAGGAGAGTAAACGATGGGAGCAAGAAAGAAAGGCAGAAGAGAAATGGGCGCATAGGAGGGAGAAAGGAGATTAAGGGGTGGGTGAATGGATGGAAAGAAGGCAGGAAGAAAGGGAGAAAGAAAGCAAAGGAGAAAGACAGAAACAGAACAAACAAGAGGGAGAGAAAGAGGCAGAGAGAGAGGGGGCGAGGGGTGGGTTGTTGGGGAAGAGAGTGGTGGGTGGCTGTGTGTTTGGGGGGCCAGGAAGCAGTGGCGGAGCGTGAGGGCAATTGGGGAGGGTGGCGGGGGATCACAGCGGGGCAGAGAGGGGTGGTATAGCTGTGGCTATAACAGCAGTATTTATTTGCTTACTTTAGAACCTGCCTTTCTCACTGACACTTAAATTGGATTGTGGAAATTGAAACTTGAGATATGAAAAATATTTGGACACTTCTTAAAAAGTTCCAGTTTTCTTTTTTCAATTCAAATATTTTATTGTGATATCAAACAAAATATCCATACTCATCACTAATCCATCAATTCATCAATCTAACATTCAATCACAAATAAATACAAATATACATTCAAGACTTCTCTCCTAGTCCTAACAAATGAGATAGTAAACCTAAATCTGTGCCATAAAAATAGTTTCATTTCTGTCTGGTAGCTCACTGCATATCTGCTGGTTTATTCCATGGGATTTAATCTACTTGCACTGAAAGATTCTGTCTATGTACAGGAGAAACCGGTTGACTGCAGTTCTGAAAGAGGTCTGAAGCAGTCTCAATATGCCATTGACATCTAGCCTTGTTTTTTATTTTCATCAAATTCAGGTAGGCTTAACATATACCTGCTTCTGGTGGGACTTCTCCCACCAGCCACCTCCACTGCCTGCTGCAGAAACTGGCTGGGAAATCTGGAGTATGTTCCTTTCACCTGTGTGATAATGCAGCTTCTAGCATGACCCAGAAATGACAGCATCACACCAGGTGTAATGCTCTAATATTTGCCCCTACTCCAACTTGGACAGCTGGACACGTTCCACCTCCCAGGCTGTTTCACAAATATATAGAGGAACCATGGATAAGGATTTCAGGCCCCACATGGGTTAGGATATGGTTTTAAATAATTATACAAACTAACAAAAACACATTTTAAATGACCTATGCAACTCACTTGGGCTTAGCCTGCAATGAGTAGCGACATAGCTAATAAATCTTATTTTTCCCCATAACCAAGGCAGCGTGGATGTATTTATACACCATACGCTCAATGATCTACCACCAGAGGCGCCAAAGAGTTCACTGATAAATGGTGATTTGTTGCAATAACATGTTTAAAATAAACAGTCTTTATTACAGTCCTTATGGGGCCTCTCAGTTCAATCAGTAAAAGCTTTATTCTAAGATGGAAGGAAGCCAGCTCTTTTGTCTTCCACAAATAGCTTTTGCTGAATTCCAATCCAGTTCCTTTTTCAATTATTAATTCCAGTTTAAATTTCATTTATGGACATGAGCCAACTTTGCTTGTTTGCAGGCCACAAATACAAAAGTCAACTTTACTGTCAAGTCAAAGACAAAGCTAGCATAAATGCACAAAGGCAACTCAGTTTTATGTTAATTTAGCAGAAAAATCTGACATTAAAAAATAGTATATCCGATACACAAAAACTTAATGGCAGGATACATGATTTACGCATAGAAGATCATCTGAGCAATCCTTTGCATTTTATATTAAAGGATCAGAAAGATCAGAGTCTTTAGAGACCCACTGATAGTTATAACATATAGTTCTTGCTTTGATGAATATATGACAACTCTTAATAGATTATTTCCCATATAGTATGCTTTTAAAAATCTTTGAACGGACAAGTATATAAAGCACAGACAAAAGCAAGAGTGCTCTTATATTAATTAACTGGAACACACTTAAGAGATTCATATAGTAAAAATATTCTCTAAGAGGCTCTCCATCGAATAAAGTAGATTATTGCCAAGCAGATTTTGTTACATAGCTGGCATACTAGTATCTAAGCTGATGCAGCATTCTTTATATTTTTACTGTACTGGACTACTCATTCAATTTTTGAGTGATTTCTTTTGTGTCTATATGGGACAATAAAGACACAGAGGTTCCAGTGTGACACTCACTATCACATCGGAAGGGTTGTGCTTAGGGTTGTGTTGCAAGTCTCCTCCCTGGATTATGAAACTGCCAATGCCACACGGGACAGTGAAAGACGTAGACCTCTACTGTGCACATTAAAGTCCACTGGTATAAAGGGGTAATGGTCACAACTGTATTGGTCACACCTTTATCTACATGTGATCAGCCACTGATGAACAAGGAATATACTTGTGAAGGAAATGTATATGCATAAGCTTCCTTCCATGTATCTGGAATACAGCTTTCTCAAACACTTGTGTTCAGGGAATTCCTTGCTCACACGCAGGTGATTGTGCATTGGCTGGGGGCAGATCCAGTCCACTCATGCCAGGGTTGACAAAGCCAACTTGAGAAATTCCTGGAGATTTGGGTATGTAGTTTGATGAAGGCTGGGTTTCAGGAATGGAGGGGCCCGTGGGGCATAATGCTATACAATCCATCCTCCAAGGCAGCCATTTTTTTCCAGGGGAACTGATCTCTCATAGGGTTCACATATACACCATGTATCATTTAAAATGTTTTGTTTTCCACAAGTTATATCTTTACATATTTTCCAGTATCACCTTCCACTGAAGCAATGACTTTTATTTGCCTGTTCCTTGACCTCCATTATATCATCCTTTGCCTAGCCTTATTTCTACAAAGATAGCATGTGTATTTCATTGCCTTGACCCCGTATATACAAGAACAAGTCAGGTGGCTCTATATGGACTAATTGACAAAGCTTCCCAGTATTCGGGAAGTGCAACAACACAATGAAAGGAATAACTCCTCTCTTTTAAAATAAACAGCTGCATTTGGTAGTTCTAAAACTTCAATTAATATATATAATTATTAATATATAATATATAATAATTAATATATAAAATTAATAATATATAACACACACAATAATCAGGAAAGTAACAGAAATAAAGAAAACTTACAAGTATTTCAAATATTGGTCCCAGTGGTTTGTAATTAATAAGGTCTGTTAGGTTAGCCATTACCGCTAGTTCTCTGAGTTTTGTACACCATAAATTCATATAAGGAGCCTGCTGTTGCTTTCAGCTGGAGACGATAACTCTTGCTGCTGTTGTTGCATGAAAAGAGTATTCAGCACCCTGTTTTGGTATAGCTGTGGCTATAACATATTCTTTGGACCCAATGTAAATTTACATTTAAACACTGTTTGCAATTTATCATGAACATTTATCCAAAATTTCTTAATCATCTACTTTAGCTACTGATCACCCATTCAATTATTAAAAACTCAAGGCAATGATATTCAGAATAATTCCAACAGCCTACCAATGGTCAATTAGAAAGCAATTCTAGAGAAATTAGAATTTTGTTTGGAAATTTCTTGAAACTCTTCATTCTGCATCACTGTGTTCTGTCAATGTACTATTCTTCACTTGGAAAAGTCCTGGAACACTTCCTGAGACTTCCATGCAGGAAGAGACCCTCACTCACAGACTGCCAGAAGCCATCATGCCAAGGACCAATAAAGCACAGAGATGGCAGCATATGCCATGACCAGATGTTTTAGCACTACCAAGGCAGAAATTGTGTGCCTTGCCAATGGTTCTCTCAGACTGCTTATGCACTGGAGGTTTCATTCCGGGCTGCAGGCTGGAGTTTTAGTCGTGGCAGGTTGCCCCACCTCTTCCTGCACCCACACGGGAGAGCATTTGGCACGGTGTGCCTCATTTGCCCCCAATTTGTGCTCCTGCATGGGAGCTGGGGCAGTGAAGTTCCCAGTGCGTAAACAGTCTCAGTCTAACCTACCTCACAGCATCATTATGGCAACAATATAAGAAAGGAAACAGCCATTTATGCCATCCAAAGCTCCATAGAGAAAGGCTGGGATAAAAATGTGATGGATAAGGGCTCACATATTATAGGATAAATGAATGCCATAGTTTCCTTGGTGATTTAGATTTTGAGCCCTTGCCAGTTGGAAGCACCTGCCTGATCATGTAACTGATGCTGCTGACCAATAATTTCTACAGCTAGAATTAAATGACCTGCACTCTTAGGTAACAAATCATCAACTGTTGGAATCCTAGCAGATTTTCCTAGCAGGTATTCCTCTTGTGTGTGTTTTCTTTAATTTCAGATTTTTAAGCTTCAGATGTTTAACAAGCTCTGTTGCAATTATCAAATATTTAAATTTAAGCTGGCAATAGTAAAATGCATTCTGCATCCAGAAACAACTAGTCTTTGTCTGGGATTTTGGGTTTTTGAGGCAGTATGCTAAAATATATGAAAAATTCTACCAATTTCCCATGGAAACAAGCTGTGTGGGTCCTGGAATGTCTTCAATATGAATTTGGAAAAGTCATTCATAAATGTGACTGCTGATTACAGATTGCCTAGCATATCCTGTCGAAAAGCAAAGTGTACAAATACGGAAGTTGCACACTTATCTGAGTTTTAAAAGGATTCAGTGATAATTATTACCTCAAATATGAGCTACATTAAGTTAAAGGTAAAAATAATTCCTAGGAATCATAAGATGCAATGAATCTCATAAAAACCAATCTATTAATGTATACGTGTCATTCAAAATGTGGTCTGTAACAGGCAAGCTATTACTGGTTTGTTTGTTGCTGAGATTCTAATGATACAGCAGTGAGTGATTAATAGGGATAGTAATCTACTTAATGGAGACAGACACGTTTAAGTGATTTAGAAATGCTTAGATCTTGTTGTCTCCTTTTTGGTAATTCTGTCATTAGGTTTTTCTGGCAGCAGCTTCCACTGTTGTAATACAACCAGAAGGTGGAAAATATTGCTTCAATACTCGCAGTTTGCAGAAGTTTGCCTGTTAACAATTACAGTGTCAGAAAGTTAGCAGATACCTCCATTTCAGGTCGGGTGTGCAGGGTAGGAAGGGGATAGCACAGGTGGTATATTGTCCTAGGACTCGACAAGTTCCCCAACAGAAAGGTAAAGGTATCCCCTGTGCAAGCACTGGGTCATGTCTGACCCCTGGGGTGATGCCCTCTAGCATTTTCATGGCAGACTCAATACGGGGTGGTTTGCCAGTGCCTTCCCCAGTCATTACCGCTTACCCCCCAGCAAGCTGGGTACTCATTTTACCGACCTCGGAAGGATGGAAGGCTGAGTCAACCTTGAGCCGGCTGCTGGGATCGAACTCCCAACCTCATGGGCAGACAGCTTCAGACAGCATGTCGCTGCCTTACCACTCTGCGCCACAAGAGGCTCCCCAACATACTGGGTCATATTAAAGTTAGAGGGCAAAGTTGCATTCATCTAAGCTTTCACCTTCAGGACACTGGCTTACAGAGTCAAACAGGAACCTATTTGTCTAAGTGAACTGGCATTGATAGTTATTAATAAATTCATCATCATTAAGTACTACAACTTAATAATCGACATCCATTACTAAGCATTGTTAATTCCAACTGGTTTTGCTTCCGAAGGAGCATGTGTAAGGTCTACAGTTTAAAAGCCCATTCAAACATGATATATTCCTTCTGAGTAGGAAAAGGCTCCCATGTAGCATAAGACCCATCATGTGCTACAGTTGCATTCATATTATTTCAAATCACGTTAAAGTTTCACCAGTTAGCAAACTACAGTTCTCTGCTCTTCTAATATATGTGTACCATATGTAAACACAGCAAAACAGACATGGATACAATTGCTATAGGCAATTTAAAATATATATATATTGAAGTTCATAAGCAATTATAAGATTTGCATTTAATTTTTCCATAATCAAGAGATGCAATGCCATTCCTCATAACATTACTGATTATAAGGTACTATCTGTTAATCTACACTTCCTGTTAACAGGACAAAAGATGTGTTAATGAAACAGCTTCCCAATTAAGACAGTCGTATTATCTACAACACGATTAACGAAGAGGAGGCAGAGACTTATAGCAGGATACTCTGGGAAATGTTTTAGGAAAGTCTTAGTGGTCATCTATCTAATGACAATAAGATAATAGGAAGACACTGAGGACCTACTGACTCCCTGGGTATCAAAAGTGAATTGCAGGCAGAACAGGAATAGAATCTAGAAGATACTAGGAAGGAAGGTAAGCATTCAAAACCAGGTTTGGGATGTTGATTGTGTGCTTTATGAGTCAAAGGAAAGAGAAGAAGAGGATCTGGTTTTTTATACACTGCTTTTCACTACTCAAAGGAGACCCAAAGTGGCTTACAAATACCTTTCCTTTCCTCTCATTACATCAAACACCATGTGAGGTAGGTGAGGTTGAAAGAGCTCTAAGTGAACTACTCTGTGAGGACTTCTTGGGACTGACATTTTGGAGAAGGTCCTGGATATTGTGAATTGGAGAGATAGAGAAAATATAGTAACACATGCTGGTCAGAGATTTCCAAAATTTTCTCTTGAGCTGGTAAAAGTACAATATGTCTCCAAGCAAATGGTCAAAGAATACAGATTCTACTAAGTTTGGAGGGAGGGAGATGAGGAGAATGAAGGTGGCAATTTAATCACATTCAGCATTTTCTAGAGAAGATCAGCCCAGACTGCTCCTTAGAAGGCCAGATCCTGAAGATGAAACTCAAATACTTTGGCCACCTCATGAGAAGGAAGGACTCCCTGGAGAAGTGCCTAATGCTGGGATCGATTGAGGGCAAAAGAAGAAGGGGATGACAGAGAATGAGGTGGCTGGATGGAGCCTCTGAAGCAGTCGGTACAAACTTAAATGGACTCCGGGGAATGGTAGAGGACAGGAAGGCCTGGAGGATCATTGTCCATGGGTCGGACACGACTTTGCACCTAATAACAACAACAAATCATTTTCTAGAAGCTGCGGTATGTTTTATAGGGGAATATCTTTTGCTGAGAAATTTACATATCCATAAATCAGGGATTCCAAACCAGAGGTCCATGGACCCCTAAGGAGCTCAGGAGGAGGTCCACAGCCTTTCCCCTCCTGCCTTAATGGACTCAGCCACAAGCTAGGGAACTAGACACTTCCATTGCTCCCCCTCTCCCCCTCCTGAGCATGAATGAGCTCTCTTGTGGTTTATATGCCTGGCTGGGGGTGGAGCCTATGTACCTACTCCCACCTTAAACCATCTCCTGTCTCTCAGACCCCCAGTCCTTCTCAAGCATGCCTGTTTACACAGGTGGTAATGTCACTTCTGGTGACATGGCAGGGAGGCGTGGCCAGCTGACTTCACTTCTGGGGTTCCTCAAAGCTTGGAAAATTATTTCAGGGGCTTCTTGATGGTCAAAAGGTTGAAAAAGGCTGCTATAAACAATAGACAAAATAAAGATGAGAAATGTATATGTAACTTCAATTGATTGTTAAGCACTATTTAACAGGCTGGTTGTTTGCTCAAAACACTACCCAAGGCAGTGGTAATCCATGGCTCATGGAAAGTAACATTTACATCATTACTTTATGTCCTCTGTACCACTGCAAAAAACACACACATACAATAATATACAATACAGTTATTCTTTATTTTGTAGCAATGATCTTTTAATTCTGCTGTCTCCTGGGGTTACAACAGATCTCCAACGGAGCATATCACAGGATCAACCCTAAGGGGAACTGATCTCTTCAGCTGAGAGAGCAGTTGTGATTCCAAGACGTCTCCAGGCCTCACTGAGACACTGGTGATACTAGAAGGAGAGAAGAAAGCTGGCTTTGAATGGGGTGCTCTAGCATTTGAATTGCACAGTAGAGTCTGACAAAGAGAAATAAGATTTACCTTTCCTGAAAGTATCCTCTTTCCAATTCCTGATGACATTACTTCTGGGTCATGCTGAAAGCGGCATCATCATAGTAGGGATGCCAGTCAGCCCCCCTCTCATTTTCCTCCCACTGCTCAGCTAAGCAGAGAGCAGGAGGTTTCCCACCACCAGCAGGCAACTGACTACCCTAAGCTAAAAAGCATCATTGCCCAGAGGACAGCATGCTAGCCATCATCAACCCCCTGTGACCAGTTTGTTTCTTGAATGGCTTTGATATTGGAGGTTTTACTCTCTCTCCTCTAGAGTCAGCTTGATCTCCTCCCAACACCACCTTGATGCAAGAATAAGAGTGCAGAGGCTGCAAAGAAGGGTAGTGAGGTTTTTGGAGAGGATGGGCCTTTACTACTAGGGTAATGGGGGCTCACGGCTTGCCAGTCTTCCAGTCCCTCTGGCAGCAGATGTTTCAAGGTGCAAATTACCTACCAACCACAAGGCTTGCTCAACAATGTCCTTGACCACCTCTCATGAGACATGGGCAGAAGAGCCACAGTTGGTACGTCAGAGCCATACGTGACCCCTAAAGCCAATGACCAGTTTAAAGTGTATCAAAGATCAAGTCGATATTAGTCTTTCACGCCTTTACTGTTGTCGTTGTAATTGTGAACCTCTGCCCTTCTCTGAACTGGAGGTTGTCACCATCATCTCAGCAGCAGCATCAAAATGGGGATAATTATTGTGAATCATTCTTTAAGCTTCAGCATTTCACCAACTATTTGCAACAAAAGGATGGCAATATGTTACTGTAAGGCTTTCTGAGCCCCAATTTGCCTTAATACTCAGGCAATAACAACAATTAGATAATGATTTTAATTAAGCATGGTGCAGACTAGGATCTGGGAGAGTCACATTCGAATCCCCCTCTGCTATGAAAGCTTCCTGACATTGGCCAGTCACAAATTCTCAGCCTGATCTACCTCAATGGGATATTGCTGTGAGGATAAGTGGAATTGAATGAGATAAATCAGTTGGTATCATCACTGGAAAGGTCAAGACAAATGATTTTTAAAAGAATTCTTAATTTGAAGTACATGCCCATTACAAAAAGAGAAAGAGCAGAAAAGGTTTTCCAGTATATATGTGTGAGGCTGATTCTGTGAAGGTTCAAGGAGGTGGCAGGTTACAGTGGATGAGCAATAGTGTTGTGAGTGTCCTGCATAGCGTAGGGCAGCTGTCCCCAACCCCCAGTCCGGGGACCGGTACCAGTCTGTGAATCAGTTGGTACCGGGCCGTGGCTCCTCCTTGTCCTCCTCACCGGCTTCTGCCTCGGGGGCTGCTCTGCCACTCTGCCACCAGCTCACCTTTGGTGCTTTCGGGAGGCCACCATGGCTTGGGCTCCCCCTCAGCATGGCACTACACAGCTGCTGCTGGCAGCACCTCCTAGTGGGCAGCGGGAAGTCAGGGGCAGGAAAGCAAGCGTAGGCAGGGACTCAGGCGGTGACAGCGACATCCCTCGGCAAAATACTTCTCCCCCCCCCCCGGGCCTCAGTAAAATTGTCAATCGTTGACCAGTCCCCAGTGATAAAAAGGTTGGGGACCACTAGCGTACGGAGTTGGACTAGATGACCCAGGATTTCACTTCCAACTCTATGATTCTAAGCATGCAGGCACATAAGAGTGCAGGCACATAAGAATGTAAGCCTCTTTGAGACTCCTTTGGGTAGAGAAAAGCGAAATATAAGAACCAACTCTTCTATTTTTGTTGTTGTTTTATGGATAGATAAGTATGCTTTTCTACCCACTTCTATACTTCTACCCGCATTCACTGAGAACTAAGTACAGTTGATTTCAGAAGAATTTACTTCAGAATAAAAAGGTTAGTATTGAATTCCTAGGTCAGGAATTTTTTTTTAGTTTCCAGGTTGTAAGCAATTCCTCTACAGCATGAAGTGTATACTGAAAAGAAAAGATAAATAAAGTGTGCATATTTTTGGGATTCGTTATATGAGAAACCAAATCATTATTTTCTCTGCATCTGCTTCCTTTTCCCCCTCTCTCCAAATGTACATCTCTGCCTCCAGTGAAGAATTTAAGGATGCAAACTTTAAAGATAGTTAGTTATTCAAAATCAGTTAATGAAGCTACTTGTTAAAGTACAGCAAATACGGTTGCTGTCAAAAGCTTTGGAAAGGGTTTTTTATTGAAATTAGGTTGTTTAAATTTTAAATTTCAACAGCAAGTTTTGTTTTTTTTGTAAAAACACACTGGTATAAAATGCATGGTACAAGGGCTATTTGCCTTTGGGGACTCCATGGTATTTAGATTGAGAATTTATTTCACTGGATTTTTCTAATTTGCAGGATAAAACCAAGCAGCTATGTTAGTCTATCAGAACAAAAATCAGGCACACCAGAATTACAACTTTATTAGAACCAGTCAATACTGTAAGTAATAAATGGAACAATGCAGTATGCAAGTCTTTGAGTTATACAGAAATCCTTGGTATTTTGGTTGCCACCTTTCCCACCTTTTTGCATGAACGTAAGTAACAAAACCTTACTTATGCAAAATTTCTTTAGCACACCCCACCTTGCCTTTTGCTTTCTCCACTGTTGGGCTCCAGCCTGGAATACCAAATGGTTGCAGCTGCATCCATCTGAGGTCCACCCACAGTTAGCCCTCAGATATCTTCAAAGTTGTTAAAACACACTCAATGATGGACTAAATCTGTGAATCTAAAAATGGAGGGGATCCCAGCCTCTTCCATCTAATTTGTGTTACTGGCCCCCAAGAAAACATCGGATTCTCCCAGATTAGTTGGTTAAAAGGGGATGGGATGAGCACAAAGCAAAAAGCTAACTGAGCATGTTGGGGATGCCTTAAGTCTATGGGCTCGGTAGCACCACATATGAAACACATTACACAGAGGCATGCTTTATCTAGATAACAAAGAGGGAGACATCTGAGTCTCAGGTCGTAGGTTAAAATTTGCTATTTTCATGTTTAGTCTCAACTCTTGTGCTGCTTAATTTGTACAATGGCAACGATATAATAATAATAATAATAATAATAATAATAATAATAATAATAATAATAATAATAATAATAATAATACCCCGCTTTTCACTATCCAAAGGAGTCTCAGAGAAGCTTACAATTGCCTTCCCTTCCTCCCCCCTGTGATGTAGGTGGGGCTGAGAAAGCCCTGACTGGACTGCAAGGTTAGAACAGCATTATCAAGACAGTAACGAGCCCAAGGTCACTCAGCTGGCTGTATGTGGAGGAGCAGGGAATCAAACCCAGCTCTCCAGATTAAAAGCTGCCGCTTTTAGCTATACCAAGCTGGCCTTATGAATCATTTGGTTATTTATACACACATTCCCACAGAACCTGAGCTTCTTGGCACACACAGTATCACAGAAGCAGTACAGGTCTCGAATTTGTTCATGCTTTTATGTGCAAGCCAGTGTTTTCAGTATTAACTCTCTTTTGTATATTAAATACTCTTTTCCCTAACACTCCAAAAGAGGACAACAAAACAAAATCAGAGTCCAGTGGCACCTTTAAGACCAACAAAGATTTATTCAAGGCGTGAGCTTTCGAGTGCAAGCACTCTTCCTCAGACTATGAACTGACCATCATGACAGTAGGAATATATAAGCAAAAGTTAATCCTGTTAAATTAGTAAACTGTCACAACATCCAAATACAGCCATATGATAATTCTTTGCTTAATCAGCCAATTAGTTCCCTCGAATTCAGTTGTAGTTCACAAAAACATAGGAGAAATGAAACTGTCTATGTTAGTGACTAACGGCTTACAATTTACTATTTGTTGCTGGCCCCATCTGTCCACTGGACTCTGATTTTGTTTTGTTGTGCTGCTTCAAACCAACAAGGTTACCCACTTAATCACTCCAAAAGGGGGACACACCTTGCCTTTTGTAGCCTCCTGGCTTCTCTCGCCATAGTTCTGTACCCTGGAATCTATGATTGTCAACAACCAGACAGAGCAGACATTGTCATCTACCCTTTTAGTGTTGCGCTGGATAACAACTAGGGTTGCCAAACTCCAGGTGGGGCCCAGAGATCTCTGGGAATTACAGCTGATCCGCACACTTCAGAGATAATTTTCCCTGGAGAAAATGGTTGCTATACAATTACATCCTGCTAAAGTCTCTCCCCTCCCCAGGCTCCACCTTGAAATCTCTGGGAATTTCCCAACACAGAGTTGGCAACTCCTGTACCAGTCCATCAACCAAGCAGCCTCTCTGGCAAGAACTCTCAAGGGAGCTCATATACTCTGCCCCACTCTGAAAGTCATATGGAACCCACTTCTCTTCTCACTTAACCATCTCCTATTTTTAACCTCCCTCAAAACTGCTAGGTTACATACTGCCCTCTAATAGTGTAACCAGGCATTTAATCAATCATTCCTTCTTGAGAAATAATGGATTTAGACTGGTGTGACTCCACATAAGATTGCACAGTCAGGATACAGCCTGTAGGGATGACAATTACGGCATTACAAATGGGGGGGCTGAGAGACTCCTGAGGGAGATCCTATCCTGAGGTCTCTGGCAGCTACCACTGGGCCCTGTGTGGCCCTGGGCTGTTCAGCAGCCACTATCAGGCCCAAGATGGCCCCTGTGTTCTCCAGGGATGTGCTACTGCAGGGTTATATGGCTGCCATTGCTAGGCCCAGGGCAGATCCCCAGAGTCTGCTCCTGCTATTGGACCCATTGCAGCTCCCACCTTCCTCCAGCTGTCAGAGGTAGGTACATTCTCTGCGCTTGAAAATTTAAGTACGCTTTTTGGGTTGTTGTATGTTTTTCCCTGCAAACCTAGGTGTTCCACCAAGTCCACAGAATGTTTTCCTTAGTGTAAATGTCCCCCAATCTGTAGATTCAGATATCGACAGATGTGGCCCACATGTCACTTATAGTTTATATGTAAGAATAGTGGAAATAAGAGTACTATATGCCACATGCAATGCAACCAGGCATGCAAACAGATTAATCCACTGCTATATAATGCAACCAAAACAAAGCAGTCTATAAAGACATCCTCATTTCTCCCCAAGGGCAGGAGTGACCCTTCGAAAGGGCTGGACCACAACCCACTTTCAGCAGCTTTATGACTCACAGCACCTGTACAGGAAAGAGCATACTTTTAGCCTTGATCTTCACAGAGGGGGAAGCCTATATCTGGGGTGCACACTTTAGGCTCCTGTCAGGTTTTCACTTGCTTCTCCACATAAAAATTTCCCTCCTCATAGAAAACAATAGAAGAGTTCTAGGCCAGCCTTCTCTAGGTTAAAAATCGGATTATCTTGTTCTCTATATGTATGGATTTTTTACAGAAGAACACAGTCAATTGTTTAAAATAAATCTGAGAATAACAGAAAAGCACTTTTATTATGACTTTTTATGCTTTGAGTATAGGTAAGTCAGCATACAGAATGAAAGTCATGCATACAAATATTATCCTTTTTTTACTTTGTGTTTTCTGCAATCCTTTTATCTCATTGAAAGGAATTTTTTCTTCTTGTGCCAAATTTACTGGCTAAGCAATTTTTCTATTGACTTGAATGCTTTTAGAGAAAATTAAATTTACCAAAACCTTTCGGCTGTGGCATTTTCATTTCAAATCTTTTATAATGTTTATAGATAGATTATTCAGTATAGCAAGGTACCTCGAGACATCATAGTAAGGGGTGGTATATAAATTTAATGAATAAAATAAAATACTATATGTTCCAAAAAATTCTACCACAAACCCAAGATTAGCAGACTTCTAAAAGGCCATTTACATACATAAAGAGTGGAGCATAATGTATTATTCAAAACAACTACATGTGCCACAAGGAACTGTTTTCAAATGCATTATCTGTAACCATATCTCAAAGTTCTGCCTTCTGGCATGTACATTTGTCTTTCATGAAAATAAGCAGAAGCCTCCAGAAATGGTGCAGAGTTTTCTGATATTTGTTAATACAAATAATATCTGTAGAGGAATCAAGAGAAGTAGGATTATCTAAAGATATGAAAAGATATGAAACAATTCCTTTCACTTTCAGAATTAAAGCTTTAAGAAAAAAATATTTTTTTAAATTTAGGGCAGACTGGAGCATCGTCATTTAGAAATGGGAGAGTGGGTAGGGCAGAGAGAAGGGGAATTGGCTGGCAGTGACTGCATGACATCATTTCCAGTAAAACCCAGAAGTGCTATCATGTCTCGTTATGGCATGCCTTCCTAAGGCAAAATTATTTTTTAGTAAGACCTAGATGGGGAAGATATGACGATATGATGCCGGAAGATGAGCCCCTCAGGTCGGAAGGTGTCCAATATGCTACTGGGGATGAGCAGACGGCTAGTACGAGTAGCGCCAGAATGAATGAAGTGACTGGGCCAAAGCCAAAAGGACACTCAGTTGTGGAAGTAACTGGTGGCGAAAAGATCCATGAATCAAGGCAAGCTGCACGTGGTCAAACTAGAGATGACAAGACTGAACATCAACATTTTAGAAATCAGTGTACTAAAATGGACAGGAATGGGTTAATTTAATTAGGATGACCATCAGGTATACTACTGTGGACAAGAATCTCGCAGAAGAAATGGAGTAGCCTTCATAACCAATAAAAGAATAGGAAAAGCAGTCTTAGGATACAATCCTCAAAATGACAGAATGATCTCAGTTCGAATCCAAGGCAAACCATTCAACATCACAGTAATCCAGGTCTATGCCCCAACCACTGCTGCTGAAGAGGATGAAGTTGACCAGTTCTATGAAGCCCTACAACACCTTCTAAAAGCAACGCCAAAAAATGATGTGCTTATCATCATGGGGGGTTGGAATGCTAAAGTAGGAACCCAAAAGATGACCGGGATAACAGGCAAGTTTGGCCTTGGAGTACAAAATGAAGCAGGGCACAGGCTGGTAGAATTTTGTCAAGAGAATACAATGGTCATAGCAAACACTCTTTTCCAACAACCCAAGAGACGACTCTACACATGGACATCACCAGACGATCAACACAGAAATCAGATTGACTATGTGCTCTGTAGCCAAAGATGGAGAAGTTCTATACAGTCAGTAAAAACATGACCAGGAGCTGATTGTGATTCAGATGATCAGCTTCTTATTGCAAAATTTAGGCTTAAATTGAAGAAAGTAGGGAAAAGCACTAGGACACTCAGGTATGCACTAAATCATATCCCCGACGAACATACAGTAGAAGTGACAAATAGATTTAAGGAATTAGATCTGATAGACAGAGTTCCTGAAGAACTATGAACGGAGGTTCACAACACTGTACAAGAGGTAGCAACTAAAACCATCCCAAAGAAAAAGAAATGCAAGAAATCAAAATGGCTGTCTGAGGAAGCTTTACAAATAGCTAAGGTGAGAAGTGAAAGGCAAGGGAGAAAGAGAGAGATACACCCAATTGAATGCAGAATTCCAGAGAAAAGCTAGAAGAGATAAGAATGCCTTCTTAAATGAACAGTGCAAACAAATAGAAGAAAACAATAGAATGGGGAGGACCAGAGATCTTTTCAAGAAAATTGGAGATATGAAGAGAACGTTTCATGCAAAGATGAGTATGATAAGGGATCAATATGGTAGGGACCTCACAGAAGCAGAAGAGATTTAAAAAAGGTGGCAAAATTATACAGAAGAAATATACAAGAGTGAGCGTAACATCCCTGATAACCACAATGGGGTAATTACTGACCTGGAGCCAGACATCCTGGAATGTGAAGTCAAATGGGCCTTAGGAAGTCTGAGCAACAATAAAGCTAGTGGTGGTGACAGCATTCCAGTTGAACTATTCAAAATCTTAAAAGACGATGCAGTAAAAGTGCTACACTCAATATGCCAGCAAATTTGGAAAACTCAACAATGGCCACTGGATTGGAAAAGGTCAGTTGACATTCCAGTCCCAAAGAAGGGCAATGCCAAAGAATGTTCAAACTACCACACCATTGCACTAATATCTCATGCTAGCAAAGTTATGCTAAAAATGTTACAAGCTAGGCTCCAGCAATATGTGGACCGAGAACTTCCAGAAGTACAGGCAGGATTTTGAAGAGGCAGAGGAACTAGAGATCAGATTGCCAACATACGCTGGATCATGGAGAAAGCTAGGGAGTTCCAGAAGAACATCTACTTCTGCTTCATGACTATGCTAAAGCCTTTGATTGTGTGGAGCACAACAAATTGTGGCAAGTTCTTAAAGAGATGGGAATACCAGAGCATCTTATTTGTCTCTTGAGAAATTTATATGCAGGTCAAGAAGCAACAGTGAGAACTGAACATGGAATCACTGATTGGTTCAAAATTGAGAAAGGAGTTCGGCAAGGCTGTATACTATTGCCTTGCCTATTTAACTTGTATGCGAAGCATTTCATGAGAAAGGCGGGATTAGAGGAGTCACAAATCGGGAGCAAGATTGCAGGGAGAAATATCAACAACCTCAAATATGCAGATGATACCACTCTACTGGCAGAAAGTGAAGAGGAACTAAAGAGCCTGTTGATGTGGGTGAAGGAGGAGAGTGCAAAAGTTGGCTTGAAACTCAACATCAAGAAAACAAAGATCATGGCATCCGGCCCTCTCAATTCCTGGCAAATAGATGGGGAAGAAATGGAGATAGTGACAGATTTTATTTTCCTGGGCTCCAAGATCACTGCAGATGGGGATTGCAGCAAAGAAATTAAAAGACGCTTGCTCCTCAGGAGGAAAGCTATGGCAAATCTAGACAGCATCCTAAAAAGCAGAGACATCACCCTGTCAACAAAAGTGCATCTAGTCAAGGCTATGGAATTGGGTTCAGTGATGCTCTGCCAGCAGAACAACCACTGTTGAAAACAAGATTTTGAATTTATTGGTGACTCAATTATGCTGAACTTTGACTGAGGCCAGTGTAGCACTGCAATGTACCTGTAGCACTGCATGGGATCACAAAGTAGATCACAAAGGGATCATGCAAAGTTTCAGTGAGGAATTGAATTATAAAAGAAACAAGAAAAAAAGAACAAAAATCCTAAGCTATCCTGGACACCATACTCCGCTGTAGAAGCCCTCTCCAAATATATGAAAGCTTGCAGTGGTGGCTAAGTGGTGAGGAAAAGGCAATATGGTCACATATTCCTTACTAACCATGTATTTGCAAGCTGAGCCCTAACGAAACTTGATTCAAATGAAGCTCTAAGTAAAGGGCTTCTTATCTAAGTATCATGCACATTTTGATATGTGAACTATGGGAAAGAATGGCACATTTCTTAGGTTCCAAACATGGAGTTTTCAGTACTGCTGCTTTGTATGCTTCTTAATAATGCCTCTGAAAACAGTATGAAGCAACGGTGCGTACTGGCCTCATCCTTATTCAATCTGTTTCTTTCAGATATTTTTGCTTGTATCTTCAAGGTTGATGGGCAGGTACCCAAATTAAATTATCAGCTGACTCCATTATTATTATATGCAGATGATGCAGTGCTACTCTTCATTAGTCAAGTAGAATTAAAATGTCTTCTAACATCATTTAATTCTTATTGCATGCAGAATTCCTTAACTATTAATAATGAAAAAACAAAGATACTGTTTTTTTCTAAACCTTGGAAATATATGCAATGGAAGGTTGATGGAAAAACTACTGAACACATTAAAACCTTTAGATACTTAGGTATTCTCTTTTTTATAGATGAAATTGGGCATTGCATAGGGAGCATGCTGTCAGTAGCAAAAAATCAAGCATTAAGCTCCTCTCATTTTCACTATCAAAGTTGGCACCAATTTGTACCAGCTGCAATTCAAGTTAAGGTGATTCTGCGATTATTATCTGGGATTCCTGTCTGGATCCAAGTTCTTAATGAAAAGATTGAACATTCTTGTGCCTTTTTTTGGTGCCGTATTTTAGGTGTCTCAAACTCTATTGGATATGCCATTTTGTATGCTGAGTGGGGACAGCATTTGCTGGAATCCAGAGCATGGATCATTACATTTAAAAGCTGGTTACACCTTCATTTTTGACAACAACGTAACAGTCTAATAGCTAATTTACTTCCTGACCCTCATTGTTTCCAATGGTCTTAACATATCCTTCATAAAATTAATACTCTTGATGTAAACATTGACTCTCTAGCCCAATGGTCCGCAACCTTTTTCAGGTTGCAGCCCATTACTGAGGTGACCCGGGGCCCCAAGCATGTGTGGCCCTACGCATGCGCGAAACTGCAGCTCGTGTGTTAGTTCTGTGCATGCGCTTTTGCGCCGACAGCATGCCGGCGGCCACGCTTCCCTCTCCCACCCCCCCTCACGCAGGAAGAAGCTTACTGGGCCGCAAGCTAATCGACTGCTTCAGCACTAATCAACCGCTTCAGCAGCCAATTTGTTCATGGTCTGGTGAGCTTCTCGCTGGGGGGGGGCAGGGATAGGGAGCAGCGGCCCACTGCCAAAGCTCTAGCGGCCCGGTATCGGGCCGTAGACCGGAGGTTGGGGGCCACTGCTCCAGTCAACTCAGGAGAGAACTATAGTCTCCAGGCAATAAAAAGGATATGGGAAACTGAGAAACAGCTCATTAAAGTGAGGCCGAACCAAATATGCTCTCCCCGTTTCTTTGGTCTCTCTTCTACTCAGAACTCTATAGGCCAGTATTTCTCAAATTTAATAGATCCAATTCACTGTCATACATTCATGATGGCTAGGATGAATGTTTTTCCATTAGCTGTAGTTAAGAGATATCCAAACATATCCTTGGAACAAGAGATATGTGCCTGCCATCTTGGTGAAACAGAAACAATTACACATATATTATTAATTTGCCTACTATTCCTCAAACAGTGGTCTTGCCTAATCAGGCTCATTTTGCAAGCCCAAAATGATTTAATTGTAGATGTGACACAGTATTTATTAGCTGATGTGATTCCCAAAATAACTGAGTGTGTTGCGGAATTGTTAGCTGCTGTTAACCAGAGAAAGATTCAGTTACATTGAAAGAGACCATAATTATACATTAATTTTATCTTATGTATCTTAATCGGAGGAATTTCTGAAGTTTTATTTCGTATACTTGCTTATATATGGTATTTGGAAATAATTGTTATTATTCATCATTACATTTTATTTTTAGTTTGCCAATAAAGGTACTGTACTTTGTGTGTGATATGTCAAGAGTCAACTACTTCCATTCAACTTATTGACCTACTCCATATTCACATACACAAGCTGTTTTAATTGAATTTCAGGTAATGAACAGGCTTTTCCCATGGCTTGTAGGCCAGCTATAAAATCAATCAATCTCATTCATATATCTCTTCCTACAGGTTGACTCCAGCCCCAAAAACCACAAATGGAGGTAATGCAGACACTATGGTGGTCAAAGGCCCAACCCACCTGCCATAACATTTACTTTGGGCCTTAGGACAGGCTTTCTCAACCAAAGTTTCTTGATGGCCCTGGAAGGACTTCCCAAATGGGTGGGAGTTAATTTTTATTTTATTTTTAATTTGTTAAACATTTATCAGGTAATATGACAATATGGTCATGAGAACCTGCCCCCCCCAATGATGGGCCTGGACGGGGTGGGGAGGGAAGGGGCCCAAGGTGGGCATGTACACAACTATCCTTCCCAACCATATTCTGTAAAATGGGGCCACGATCAAAGCCTGAAGAATGTTTCAGGGGATTCTCAATGGTAAACAAGTTGAGAAAGGCTGCCTTAGGAACTATGGTTGCAGGCTAGTTAACCTATTAAAATCTTGGGAGAATCCTTATATTTTATACCATATATTTGCTTAAATATTTATGTTATTGATGAGGAACACATCTTCTGGCGCACTCAGTGAAATGGAAGTATTCACGGATGTCACGTCTGTAAGTCCCAGCCACCCCAAGTGCACCAGAAGACTCAGGGAGGCAATTGACATGGAGGTGGTCAGTGGTGGTGGTAGCTGCCGAGGAAGCTGGCAGGGCCATCTACTGGGCCTGGGGCGGCCCATCACAGCGGCACAGGCTAGACCAGCCACGGTAGCATCTTCTATCAGGTCCGGGGCAGCTGTGGTGGTGGTGTAGGCTAGCCCAGCCACAGACCCACCAAGTCTGGAAAGGAGTCTCTTTGTGTATGCGTATGTGTGTTTGAGGAGGGGGAGGGACAAGGGATGAGGTTGGTGAAGTGATATGTAAGGGGGGAGAGGATAGGGGGGAAATTGTCTGTGTCTCTGTGTGTATGTGTGTGTCTGACACAAAGGGAGGGGGAAGAACCAGGAAGGAGAGGCAACAGAGGAGTGGCAGGGTAAGGAGTCTGTGCCAGCTGCCTCCCCATGCAGATGTGTTCCACATTAGGAGCAAGAATCCTGGTTGGTAGATTTCTTAATTAGTTGATACATGCTATTATTATATAATTATAATAATAATCATTATTATATAAATCAAACATCTCACTTTGAAAATAAAGCCTCTGAAGAAACAAGAAGTCTCCAAATTTTCTCCCTGGTTTAAACTGATTAAAAGGGACAACCATGGCAAAGTCTCTAGTATTTGTTACCTTTCACAATATGATAATTGCTTTCGCATCTATTCCATTCCAGACCACCCCAATAGCTCTGTTTGCTGGTCATTACTCCTACAAACCACTTGGTTCACCTTCATGTATTTGCAGAACTCCAGTTTCAGGATCTGCCTCATTAGATTCTGCCTTTACTCCTCCATACTGAGCTTAGAATCAAATCTCAGACGGTTCTCTGAAGAGCTTAGACTTTACCTCAGAATCAAAAACTGATGTTTCTTTTCTCCGATACTGACTTTCTTGTTTCATATGGAGTATTGTTGTTTGCCTTCACAGCTAAAGAAATATGGGTTGAAGATGTATCTGAAGAATGAAAAGTTTTTCATTCAATAAGCTACTTCAGGTCAGGTCATTTTAATGATGTTATTTATGATTCATATGTTATGTTCTATGTGATTAATGGTAACAGCCTCTGGCCATGTACAATAAATATGTATTCCACGCATTGTGATGTACAGTAAAAAAAATAACTTACTATGCAACTTTGCCTACTATAACAGAATTACAAAAACAAATTACCCTGAGTCATTAAATATTATTTACATGCTGAATTATGATCAATTGCTTGTGGTTCTAGAAAAGCTATATTTCACTCAGAGTGTGTTCTGCATTGTCTAACTTCTTTGCAGCAACATTGTTTTGTATGTGTATTAATGCTCCACACATCTCTGCTGGTCACAACCTCTACCAGGAGCATGAATTGAAAAGCACTGGAATGGTACGGAACAAGATTAACCATGTGGAAAGTGAATTGATATGCCCACTGCCCTTAATTCTCTATATATATAAATATGTTTCTAAAAAACCTTTCCTGATTCTTTACAGAGATTATTAATTCTGCTCATCATAAATGAGGATAACCTAGAAGGGGTGATGAAAAGGTTGCTAAAGCAGCAGCCCACTAACTTTAGTCATGGCAAAACAGTTATCTGGAAGTATTACATAACTGACAGTATATATGGCACACATCAGTAGGATTTACTGTATGGCGCAATCTAATATATCCCATATCTTGACAATCTGATGGGGAAAATAAGAGCAAACATGATGTTCCTTTATAAAGTCATACTTAATTTTCTTAAGAAGAAGAAGAAGAGGAAGAAGAAGAAGAGTTGGTTCTTATATGCCGCTTTTCCCTACCTGAAGGAGGCTCAAAGCGGCTTACAGTCGCCTTCCCATTCCTCTCCCCACAACAGACACCCTGTGAGGTGGGTGAGGCTGAGAGAGTCCTGATATCATTGCTCAGTCAGAACAGCTTCATCAGTGCTGTGGCGAGCCCAAGGTCACCCAGCTGGCTGCACGTGGGGGAGTGCAGAATCGAACCTGGCATGCCAAATTAGAAGTCCGCACTCCTAACCACTACACCAAAGGAATAGAAGTAAAATTACTACTATTTCACCATTTTCCCTTTGCACAAATATATTTATCTGTTCATATTAGATGCAGGAGTGATGGTGGTTACACACTTGCTGTTTTTTATATCTCGCTTTTCACTACCAAAGGCATCCCAAAGTGACTTACAAACACCTTTTCCTTTCTCGCCATGCATCAGACACCTGTGTGGAAAATGGGGCTGAGAAAGCTCTAACAGACCTGCTCTGTGAGAACAGAGAGAACTGTGACTAACCCACAATCATCCAGCTGTGGAGGAGTGGGGAATCAAACCCATTTCTCCAGATTAGAGGCCAACACTCTTAAACACTATACCATGTTGGCTATTTAACAGTAAAGTAACAATAATAGCAATGCATAAACTTTCAGCTCACTACCCCCAAGATACACACACTTTTAAAATACACAGCTCAATTTCCACAAAATACAAATAACTTTGTCTAGGATTACACCATTATAATTCATCAACAACTGCATAAGTGAGAAAGGGAACCTGATTTTCAAAAAATGCAACTGTGTTCTGAAAAAACTGAACTATCTACATAACATCCATTAACTTTGTCATATTTTGCCCATAAATGTTATGATATTAGACCAGAACTTCGCTGTTCCTTAATAATCCAAAGACCTTTGTAAATATAAAACTCTACATTTTCCCAGCTTGTAACAAGCTCTTTTTTAGTGATAGGGAAATACCATGGCCTACAATATTTTAAATGTAATCCACCACTTTTTGCCAGAAATTTTGAACATATTTACAAGACTACTACATATTTGGAAATTTTAAACAGATGCTAGATGCAGGTAAAGGGGTGGCAGGTTACAGTAGATGAGCGATTGGGATGTGAGTGTCCTGCATAGTGCAGGGGGTTGGACTAGATGACCCATGAGGTCCCTTCCAACTCTATTATTCTATGATTCTATATGCTTAAGAGTCTTTAACCCGACATTCTAGCTAACAAGACACATTACTCTTTTATCTGTGCCCAATCTATACGTGCTACATACCTTAGCTAAAAATGGTGATATTTATTATTTATGGAATATCTAGTTATTTTCATTCCACTTTTCTTTCATCTTGGAATTCACTCAAGATTCTTAGGTGGTCCCTCATCCTGGCTTTTGGAAGACCAATATTTACTTAGTTTCAATAGGTTACTGTTAGGTCAATCCTAACAGGAACAAACATCCTCCCAAGCTTAAATTGATTTAGAAAGGTACAAGTGTTCACCCTGGAATTGTCTACATACAATTATTCAGTATCAATGATATTTTTTACTTATTTCTGCTATTTAAGTAAATGCAATAAGAATATAGATCGAACACAACACTCAGCTCATGGTGAGTATTCAGAAAACCTGTTTGCTATATAAATAAAAACCTGAAGGAAGAAAACCATGAGTCTTAGCACTTCCTAGAAGTAATTTCTTCTATATTCAATTGGATTAAGTAAACATGATACTGATTATATTGTCAGTTTTTAATTATGCAAATTTAGTAAAGAATAAATTCAAGTACATACAAGCTTACTAATCAGGAACTAAATCAGGTGTTCATGGCCTTGCTGCTCCACAAAATGTAGCACATGTTTTTTATTGGCTGCTATAGTTGCTTCAAAACATTGCAGGCTTTCCCTTTTGAAATGGATTTCCCCCATCTCCCAGTCATAGGTCTTAAACTTTTACAACTTGTCTTTAGAAAAATAGGATTGTGCAGGAATATTTTCCTGTAACATCAGCATAGTGTTGCTCCAATTATAATTTGACACTCTTTATCTTCTACATCTTCCACCTTGGAATTTTAAAAAATTATATACCACGCTCTCTTTAGCAACAGCTATACTAAGATGAATGGATGGCCATTATATGAAAATATAATTACCATATTTGCTGGCGTATAAGACGACTGGGCGTATAAGACAACCCCCCAACATTTCCACTCAAAATACAGTACTATGGGCCACGATGGGCAGCTATGTCTATCCCAACTGAAGTGCACCCGGCATATAGGATGACCCCCCCACTTGGAGACATGTTTTTCAGGGGGGGAAAGTAGTCTTATACACCAGCCAATACTGTATACATGACCACATTGATGAGAATAGTACAATTTTCGAGTTCAAACTATGATATAGAATCATAGAATCATAGAATCATAGAGTTGGAAGGGGCCATACAGGCCATCTAGTCCAACCCCCTGCTCAACGCAGGATTAGCCCTAAGCATCCTAAAGCATCCAAGAAAAGTGTGTATCCAACCTTTGCTTGAAGACTTCCAGTGAGGGGGCGCTCACCACCTCCTTAGGCAGCCTATTCCACTCCTGAACAACTCTGACTGAGAAAAACTTTTTCCTGATATCTAGCCTATATCGTTGTACTTGAAGTTTAAACCCATTACTGCGTGTCCTCTCCTCTGCAGCCAGCAGAAACAGCATCCTGCCCTCCTCCAAGTGACAACCTTTCAAATACTTAAAGAGGGCTATCATGTCCCCTCTCAACCTCCTTTTCTCCAGGCTGAACATTCCCAAGTCCCTCAACCTATCTTCATAGGGCTTGGTCCCTTGGCCCCAGATCATCTTCGTCGCTCTCCTCTGTACCCTTTCAATTTTATCTACGTCCTTCTTGAAGTGAGGCCTCCAGAACTGCACACAGTACTCCAGGTGTGGTCTGACCAGTGCCGTATACAATGGGACTATGACATCTTGTGATTTTGATGTGATGCTTTTTCAATATCTTCAGATGTAAGAAAAAGCCAATAATTATAAAAACAAGATTTATTCTATTTTGACCTTTAAAATATGCAAATTTCAGACCTGTATTCTTCTAAATCAAGTAGTTGCTCTATCATCACACCTAATAATGTCTCACGTCTAACAATGCACCTCCAAGGAAAGATTGTTACTACTTGAGCTGTTCCAGAAATTTTAACTGAACATATGCAAAGTATCAGAACTATAATCTTTTCTAAAGTGGGGTGTGGAAGGTTATTTATTTTAGCTATATCCATCTATGTAGTCACACCTTTTCAAAAAAAAATGTGTCATAAATTATTCTGTGCAATTAAACCTGTATTTAAAATTATAAAATAACCTTGTAATTAAAGACGAGTGTTTGCATATTTCCAGTCTGAATATAAACCTGAAAAATACCTTATCCCTTATCAGTATTTTAAGGTATAGTTGGGTATCCCAATGGATATTTGAGATTTTTGAGAAAACTGGTATCAGGGTCCTGAATATTTACAGAAATATTTGGAAAGAGTGAGAATTTTAAGGATCCCAGACCTCTTTTTCCCCATATAACAGGTTTACCTAGCCATGGAAAGGAGAGAGGAGGTATCTCCCCCAGATAGACCTGTCCACCCATTTCCAAACTTGAAACCCAGAAGTAGAAAGAAGCATCAGGGAGGTAATCTGATTTGATTGGCAATATATAAAATCCACATTTGAAATTGGGTTCTAAAAAAACAACCCTCTACTGAACCTTAGCTTAAGGGAATGTTAAGGTAAAGGTAAAGGTATCCCCTGTGCAAGCACCGGGTTATGTCTGACCCTTGGGGTGACGCCCTCTAGCGTTTTCATGGCAGACTCAATACGGGGTGGTTTGCCAGTGCCTTCCCCAGTCATTACCGTTTACCCCACAACAAGCTGGGTACTCATTCTACCGACCACGGAAGGATGGAAGGCTGAGTCAACCTTGAGCCGGCTGCTGGGATTGAATTCCCAGCCTCATGGGCAGAGCTCTCAGACTGCATGTCAGCTGCCTTACCACTCTGCGCCACAAGAGGCTCTTAAGGGAATGTTAGTGAGGCTCAAATCTTCATTACATCATTATGTGCTAAAAATAAACAAATAAGGTGCCATAAATTTTGTTCTTGCCATGCTCCTAAAGGGAAAAAATAACATTGGAATAAGAGATGTCAGGAAACTAGATGAGTATGTAATTAAAACAAGAAGAACCCAGAGAAGTACCTACAGTAACACTTATGTATGGTCCATTGGTGTCCTGTATCTTCTTTACAGGGCTGAGAGGGAACAAGAGCACCAATTATGAAGTTCACCTGCAGCTTCCAGGGCTCCTGTGATTCAGTGATATAGGCTACAGGTTGTTTATAAGGCTTTCCCTGGGGGAAGCGATGTGGGTGGAGAGGCTTGCTAGCTGGCTGCCTTGATACAAGTTTGTGTTAGATTCTCTGGTTTGGGATTGGTTATGTTAGGCATGCCACTTTGGCCTTGAGTTCTGCTTGTTGTCTATGGTTTGGCTTTAGTCCTGTCAGGCTTAGAATAATAGAATCATAGAGCTGGAAGGGGCCATACAGGCCATCTAGTCCAACCCCCTGCTCAACACAGGATTAGCCCTAAGCATCCTAAAGCATCCAAGAAAGGTGTGTATCCAACCTTTGCTTGAAGACTTCCAGTGAGGGGGAGCTCACCACCTCCTTAGGCAGCCTATTCCACTGCTGAACTACTCTGACTGTGAAAAACTTTTTCCTGATATCTAGCCTATATCGTTGTACTTGAAGTTTAAACCCATTACTGCGTGTCCTCTCCTCTGCAGCCAGCAGAAACAGCATCCTGCCCTCCTCCAAGTGACAACCTTTCAAATACTTAAAGAGGGCTATCATGTCCCCTCTCAACCTCCTTTTCTCCAGGCTGAACATTCCCAAGTCCCTCAACCTATCTTCATAGGGCTTGGTCCCTTGGCCCCAGATCATCTTCGTTGCTCTCCTCTGTACCCTTTCAATTTTATCTACGTCCTTCTTGAAGTGAGGCCTCCAGAACTGCACACAGTACTCCAGGTGTGGTCTGACCAGTGCCGTATACAATGGGACTATGACATCTTGTGATTTTGATGTGATGCCTCTGTTGATACAACCCAAAATGGCATTTGCCTTTTTTACCGCTGCATCACATTGCCTGCTCATGTTTAGTTTACAATCCACAAGTACCCCAAGGTCTCGTTCACACACAGTGCTACCTAGAAGCGTATCCCCCATCCAGTAGGCATGCTTTTCATTTTTCTGACCCAGATGCAGAACTTTACACTTATCTTTATTAAATTGCATCTTGTTCTCATTTGCCCATTTTTCCATTGTGTTCAGATCTCGTTGAACTCTGTCTCTATCTTCCGGAGTATTTGCCAGTCCTCCCAATTTGGTGTCATCTGCAAACTTGATGAGTAGTCCCTCCACCCCCTCATCTAGATCATTAATAAATTTGTTAAAAAGTACCGGGCCGAGCACCGAGCCCTGAGGTACCCCGCTACTCACCTCTCTCCAGTCTGATGAAACACCATTGACAACAACTCTTTGAGTGCGGTTCTCTAACCAATTCCCTATCCACCTAACTATCTGAAAATCCAGATTGCAGTCCTTCAACTTATCCATCAGAACATCATGGGGAACCTTGTCAAAAGCTTTACTAAAATCCAAGTAAATGACATCAACCGAATTTCCCCGATCCAGCAAACCTGTTACTTGGTCAAAAAAGTAAACTAGGTTGGTCTGGCAGGACCTGTTGGAGACAAATCCATGCTGACTTCCTTGGATCACCAAATTGTCCTCCAGATGTTTGCAGATCGCTCCCTTTAATATCTGCTCCATTATCTTCCCCACAACAGAGGTCAGACTCACTGGTCTGTAGTTTCCTGGGTCATCCTTCCTCCCTTTTTTGAAGATCGGAATAACGTTTGCTCTTTTCCAGTCCTCCGGGACATCTCCAGTCCTTAAAGAGGTTCCGAAGATGATGGACAAGGGCTGTGCAAGTTCTCTGGAAAGTTCTTTGAGTACTCTCGGGTGCATTTCATCTGGACCAGGGGATTTGAACTCATCCAGTGCAGCTAAATGCCTCTCGACAACCTCTCTATCCATGTTAACCTGCCACCCAGACACTATCCTTTGGCTACAGCCATCTCTAGATGTGCCTAAACACTTTGACCTGTGGGAAAAAACTGATGTAAAATAGGCACTAAGCCTTTCTGCTTTCTCTGCATCTTTCGTTAGAGTTTGTCCATCTGCACCCAACAGTGGGCCTATTGCCTCCTTGACTTTACGTTTGCTCCTCACATAACTGAAAAATCTTTTCTTGTTACAATTGGCTTCCCTGGCCAATCTTAGCTCACTCTCAGCTTTGGCCTTTCTGATGATTGATCTACAGTGCCTAGTAACCTGTAGGTACTCTTCTTTAGAGCTCTGTCCTTCCCTCCATTTCCTGAACATTTTCCTTTTCTTTCTTAGTTCCTCTTGAAGTTCTCTGTTCATCCAAATAGGCTTCTTAGAGCTCCTGCAGTGTTTTCGTATTTCTGGAATAGTCATCGATTGAGCATGCAATAGCTCTTGTTTGAGTAGCGCCCACCCTTCACATGCTCCCTTCCCTTCCAGCATTCTCGTCCATGATATGACACTCATCATGTCTCTGAGTTTATTAAAGTTTGCCCTACGAAAATCCAACATCCGCGTCCGGCTACAAGCTTCCTTGGCTCCCCATCTCAAAAGGAATTCTATGAGGACATGGTCACTTCCCCCTAGGGTCCCCACCTCCTTCACCTCATCCACCAACTCTTGCCTGTTGGTCAGTATTAAGTCCAGTATGGCTGAACCTCTTGTGGGTTCATCTACCATTTGATAAATGAAATTGTCAGCCAGGCAGGTCAGAAACTTGCATGACTGAGGACGCTTCGCAGAGTTAGTTTCCCAACACACATCTGGGAAATTGAAGTCACCCATGATGACAAGGTCCTGCCGTTTGGATATTTTCTCAAGCTGCTAACAAAGTGCAGCATTGCAACAGTTGGTTTAGACTGGATTCTCTGGTTTGCCATACTGGCCTGTGGTTCTGCTCAGATTCTCTGGTTTGACCAGGTTCTGTTGGACTTGTTGATTTTAGCTGTGTTTGAAGGTTTTGACTACTGGTTGGTTTGGCTGTGCAGCACAGGAGAATGCATGGATCTTTTCCCAACAGGATACAATAAAAACAAGTAGGATGGCTATGGAAACTTGGTTCAGGGGCCTTGATCCCCTTGATTCAATTTATTTGAAACTTAGTAAACCTTTCCTGGAGATTCTCTGGCATTTTTGAATAATTTGGTTAAAAATAGCACCTCCAATTCCCTAGAAAATTCTTCTATGAATAATAGTGCCCCTCCATGTTAGAATTTTTTAAAAATAAAAAGCAGAATCAGAATTGTGAAATGACATTGATATGGAAAACATTCCACGAATCCAAATCCATTTTGTCCTAAGTGTAGTTCCCTACTTATAATCAAAGAAGATACAATTAAAATCATTAATATCATCTGGCAATAAAATTCTATGCATAAGTATTCCAGTCTAAACCCACTGAAATTAATGGGAATAACTATAGGGTTGCACTGTGAAATAATTAAAAACAGTAGTACAAATTTTAAAGTAACAGCAATCAATTATAACCTACACTGTGTAACATCAGATTGTATGTATTTATCTAAGAATGATCTTGTAATAATATTATTCGATGTGTTTCCCAAAACTACTCAAATAACCAACCAACAAAATAACAATTAAAACTCTAATGTTTGGTGACCTAACACAGAACTTCCACGGTTGTAAATGCTGTTATACAAAGCATCATTTTTGTATTTTATTTATTTATTACATTTTTATTACAGTACTACATTACTATATTACATTTTTATTACATCGTTTATTACATTGCTGGGGAAGGTGAGGAAAGCAAGTGAAGGCAGCTAACTTTCATGCACTGCTTGGCTGACTACTTTCAAGAACTAGAAACTAGTTCACCAGAGCTCATGTTAGCTTCTTTTGCTGAAAGGTTATAAAATAAAAATGACTTTAACTGACAGTGGCAATTGTTCAAAATGTTAGATGACTTCTATAGGAGATATTCCTCAAATAGTAATATAAATAGTTTATGCACATGCTATATTTAATAATTAGATTAGATATAAGTTTTAGTTCAAGAAAAATCTTGTGTTCACTCAACACATAGGTTGTTTGCAATTGCAAATGCTGCCCTCATTCAAGATTTCTACACATTCAGCTGAAAGAAAGCTTACATACAAAGGACCATTCTTGCAAGGCCAGGAATTCTGAAAAGAATATGTGAATAGGGTTATTATTTCCCTTGCTAAAGTTGGATCTATACAGGGAGTAGGATTAAAAAATGGAATAAACTTCAGATTATAAACTGGAATTAATTTTGAATTTTTCCTTATACAAAAACAGAAAAACTCTGCAAACAGATACCAAGAACATCAAAGAGAAGGTGTCTAGCTCATTCTTTGCCTGCTGTGCTGGCTTTTTATTTACAAAGGTATTTAATGCAAGGGAACATTTTAAACAGTGCCCCTTCCATGTATTCAGCAAGGATAGCATGCATCCTATCAACTCAACATTTTGCCATCTTATTCTGCTACATATGGGCTTTGTCTACACATGCAGTTCATCACATGTTACAATCCTGCAGTGATGGAACAAACTCTAGAACTTCAAGGTTCAAATGGAGCATCTTGCAAGTAAGCATTTTATAATGCTCACCTATGTAAACAACACCCAAGTTAGCTTCCTACACCATAACTAATACAATTTTGACTAAGAACAAATAGAGATTAAAAGATGACACCAATAAGTGCTTTAATATCGGTGTCATTTCTCACTCTACTACTAGAAAAAAATGATAAAACTAACCATGCCTAACCCAAGATCATCAAGTATAGAACTGTGGATTCCTCAATGTAGACTCAGAAGAAAAGAAATCCCGAGGCATAATGATGTAGTAGTTTTCTCTATATTTATAAGTGAAAAAGGTTATAACATAAAGTCCAAATGGTCAAACATAAAGATTCAACCAAAATGGGATCCTAGGTTAGGTAACCCGCTTTCTGTTCTATCTTCGTCAGTGGTTGCTCTTCCAATATATTGTTGTAACTAGTTTCAAAGCCCCTTTATAAAAAGGGGTTTTGAAAGGGGGGTTGCCTCGGGCGGCGGTCTGACGCTGCGCGAGGCGCTTCGCGCCTCCCGCAGCGTCAGACCGGCAAGGAGGGAACCCCCAGCAGCCGCGCTTCGCGCGACTGCTGGGGGTTCCCTCGGGCGGCAGTCTGACGCTGCGCGAGGCGCTTCGCGCCTCCCGCAGCATCAGACCGGGAGCAACTGCGAGCCGCGCTGCGCGCAGCTCGCAGTTGCTCAGCCTGGGAATCGGAGGGACCAATCGGCAGGCGCTTCGTCAGTGGTTGCTCTTCCAATATATTGTTGTAACTAGTTTCAAAGCTAGTTTTGAAAGGGGGGTTGCCTCGGGCGGCGGTCTGACGCTGCGCGAGGCGCTTCGCGCCTGCCGATTGGTCCCTCCGATTGTCTGTCGTGAGGAAGGGTCCAACCCGGACCCTTCCTCATCACGGACAAAGCCCACCTCTAGGGGGCTTAACGAATTATATAGTCCGTGGCGCCCGTGGCGCCACGGGCTGTTTAAAGATATTAATCGTAGTATCACATTGGCAAAAAGCTCATAATAGTCTAGGGATTTCATAAAGTAGCCCACTTTATATTGGAGAGAAAACACACAATGCAAGATGGGTAAGCTTTTTTGAAGTCATTATTTGTGAGGATAACAACACCACTACACAGAACTGAGATGTGCAGAACTTAATCTGTAAATCAGACTGCAGTATACTATATACTGTGATATTGGCACTTGGAATGTCATCCATTCATTCACTCTCATTCATTTAGTCTCTATGTCCTATTGGGAACTAGAATATACCACTGATTTCAGTTTTAAGGTAAATATATTTTTCAAGTTTAAATTCAGATGAGTCTAGCAAATAATTATTCATATGTAGTTCCTGTGATCATGGCATCCAGCCCTCTCAGTTCCTGGCAAATAGATGGGGAAGAAATGGAGGTAGTGACAGATTTTATTTTCCTGGGCTCCAAGATCATTGCAGATGGGGACTGCAGCAAAGAAATTAAAAGACGCTTGCTCCTGGGGAGGAAAGCTATGGCAAATCTAAACAGCATCCTAAAAAGCAGAGACATCACCCTGCCAATGAAAGTGTGTCTAGTCAAGGCTATGGTCTTCCCAGTTGCAATGTATGGCTGTGAAAGTTGGACCATAAGGAAAGCCAAGCATCAAAGAATTGAGGCTTTTGAACTCTGGTGCTGGAGAGTCACTTGGACTGCATGGCGAACAAACCGGTCAGTCCTAGAGGAGATCAGCCCTGACTGCTCTTTAGAAGACCAAATCCTGAAGATGAAACTCAAATACTTTGGCCACCTCATGAGAAGGAAGGAGCCTAATGCTGGGAGCGATTGAGGAAAAAGAAGAAGGGGATGACAGAGAATGAGGTGGCTGGATGGAGTCACTGAAGCAGTCGGTGAGAGCTTAAATGGACTCAGGGGAATGGTAGAGGACAGGAAAGCCTGGAGGATCATTGTCCATGGGGTCACGATGGGTCGGACACAACTTCGCAACTAACAACAACATAACAACAAGTTCCTGTGAAACTAACAAATTATACAAACTCAAGATTTGTTATAAAAGCTATTCAGCTTATTAACTTAAATAATAAATGTTGTCCTTCTTACCCTACAACTTAGAAACATAAAGATGGTAGCAAAGAGTAAACCTTTCAATAATTCAAGACTCCTGCTTCAAGAGCCTAGCTTTTTTCTGAGTTTGCCCAAAGGAAAGCATGGCTGACAGTTACAGTTTTTTCCTATATGGATCTTTTTTACAGACCATGTGGAAAACAGTGGGATTCAAAGTACTGCCAAAGGAATTAAGTTGATGAAGCGAGCCATCTCCACCCCCTCCCTCTGCAACACACTGATTTCTCCAAAAATTCTCTCCTGGGAGGTCAAAGGAATAGTGCAGATTCTACAGTGGGAATGAGGAATCAGTGAGGAACATCACCTTCTCCTCTGGCAAAAGAAGTGCCATTCTGCTTGCATAATAGCACCTTTGGATCCAGTCCAGTGTATTTTAGTACACAATTCTCTTGATTTTCCAGAATTGTCAGACATACCTCCAGGCACTGACTACAAAAGCCTATAAGCTACTGGGATTTTCTTGGGGTCTTTTTTTTTGGGGGGGGGAGGTCTGGAAGCATGATAGTATCTATTACTTGTTTATATAGAGTGTGAAACCACAAAAGCAAAACTTCTCAAACTGATAATTTCACTTAAAATGCTGTCTATTTTGTGAGATGTTGTATCCTGTAAAGATAATTTTTCTGTGTGTGTGTGTATGTGTGTGTGTGTATATATATATATATATATAACAACAAGTGTTCACCATTATTATATTTATCATTAAAAATGTGAAATTGCCTAGTGTCAATACTTACATCATTTCATTTCCTATTCCACATACTCTCTTTAGCCACTGGCCCTAGAACACCTCGCCACAGTGATCCATGCAATGATCATCTCTAGGCTGGATCACTGTAACTCGCTCTATGCCAACTTTCCCTTATCCCCGGTCCAGAAATTACATCTGGTCCAAAAAGCAGCTCTTTGCATCCTTACTAGAACACCATGGAGAACCCAATCCTTCAGCAGCTACGCTGGCTACCAGTTGAATACCAGATCAGGTTTAAGGTATTGGTAGTGACATTCAAAACCATATGTGGTTTGCATTCTGCGTACCTCAAGGACCATCTGCTTCTCCACATCCCCCAAAGAGTGGTACGCTCCATCCACTCTCAACAAGAGCCAGGGCCTTTTCGACCATGGCCACAACCGGGTAGAATGAGCTGCCAATGACATCAGGACCCTGACAGAATTTAAACAGTTCCATAGGGCCTGCAAAACAGAGCTTTTGGCTTTTGGCTAAAGACTAATGATGGAGGACCTCCTGCAGCCTGGATCCATTCATGTCAGGCCCCTGCCCCAAACTCATAGTCTCCTCCTTCTCAATGGTTGCAGTTGCTCATATAAATAAATAAATGTCTCTTAAGTTTCTAAGTTCTAATTGTTCTAATCATAGGAAGTTCTAATCATAGGAATCCAGGGCTTCGCTTTTTGTGCTTAAAGGTTAAGCTGGTCTTTAGTGAGAAGGGATACCTGCACACACTGGGACTGGATCTTTTAAAATATTATTGAGTAAATCTCCTTGATGAAAAGTTGATGGCCCTTGATATAACATCAGAGTTGATGAAAAGTCATGGGAAACATGAGATTTATGCTCTGGTTATGAAACATAATATGAGCCACGACGATCAAAGTTCCAGGTTAAGAGCACATCACGTCTGCTCCTCTAGTACTTTGGTATTTCCCCTCCAAAAAAATCTTCCATCATATGCATAATATTTGGCTATCCCTTGATGTCCAAAGGCCTTCTGTTTGGCTAAGTTAAAATGCCATTTGCCTGGTTATATTTATTAATATCCTGTATTCTGATTAACACTCTCCATATTCTTAGCTGATATCTCTTTTAATATTCTTTTCAAATGTCCACTTTACGAAGAGCTCTTTTTATCATCACATTTTAAGCTTGTCATTCTGAATTTTCAATTTCAGCTGCTCTGGATTTTCAACTTGGTGGTGGAATCCCTATTACTTTATCTGTAACCTATTTTTCCCCAGTTCTTTCATCCTTTAAATGATAACTATTTCTGGTGTTCAAGAGCTTTGTCTCATGAAGCTTTGAGGGGAGAAAGGAAATAAAAGATACCAGTCATACAATCAGACAGAAAGCCAATAAACTATACAATGTGAAATCAACTGTATACTAAGAACTGTAAATATTTCACTTCTATCACCAAAGCTGATCACACCCAAGAACCTATACATTGTTTTTTACAAACTGACATTTTGTGTTGGACCCATATTAAAAAAACAGTCAAGTATTGGTCCATATACTATGTATTCCCAATCTTATCAAGGACAGTTTGAGCAGGTCATAAGTGAATTACATTGCTCTCATTGCTCACATGTGCTTCAGAAACTTCAATTCCAAACCACCATTTGGTCATTTTACCAACATTTGGTGAGTTGCTATACCAACTTAGGGCCATAGTTGGCAGACATATGGATGCGTTCCAACCCCTCATGAGTAGCTGCATTACAGGCATGGTTTTGTACACTTAACAGCTGTCATGTAGGAATTCCTACCGAACATTGTATGCTCACATATATGACATCCTACTATAGAATCTAGCTTATAAGAAGCTGAGCTACACTGACAACTAATTTTTTAACACATGTACCTTCCATACAACTAATATTATTGAACTTCCAACCAACAATTTAATTTGGTTCCAAAAAAACATAATATACAAATATAATTGTTAATGTATGAACAAGCCACTGGTGCACTGTAAATTTGTACTTTCCCTTTGCACTATGGCTTCCTTTAACTTGTTTTATATTTCTTGTTTATAGTAAATACAAATAATGCCCAGCAGAATACTGTTGTAACCTTTATTTTATTCCAATTACAACAGAGTTACAAAAGAACAGCTAAATCTCAACTTGAGATTTAAAGAGTCACAACTACTTTGAATCTGGATGCTTTCACAGAGCCTGTATTGTATGACTGGGGGGAAAAAACTTAATAAAATTAATTCCCTTGGAAGAAAGAATTCTTTTCTGAATAAATTACTTGCTGTACATTAAAATGTTAAACAGATCATTCTCCTACAAATTAAAACTGAGAATTGAACACTATAATGCTGATAATTCCAGATGATAATATTAAAAATAACATGAGAGAATTGATAAAGTCATTTGAAAACCTAATAAGAAAGAAATAAAAATACTTCATACAAGATTTTACCATGCTGCTGTCAAGATTTGGTAAGTACAACTGCCTTAACAGTTTGGTGGCAGTTCTTAAAAGCAAATTAGTAAATTGTGAATTAAAAATGTGAAGCCACTATTTTCTTATTTAGCCTTTCCAACATTTCCTTTTCATTCTCTCAAAGGAATCAGGCACAAGATACTCCAGCAGACCCACTATCATGCAATCTAGTACACTTTATCATGCAATCTAGTACACGTTTTGCTACTCAAAGAAATTATACAGCATCTGTTCAGGCTACTGGAGCAATAAAAATGAAGACTTAATTATTCATATTAGAATCAGGAGAGTACCAAAATCAAAACACTACATTGATGGGGAGAGAGAAAACTATTTCCCAAGATATTATATGAAACAAGAGTGCAGAACTGGGATCAATTACTTCTCACTAAGGACCTAATTATCTTCTGTTATAAAAAGGGTGGTGTAGTGCTTAGAACTGAATTAGGATCTGGGACAGCCAGGTTCAAATCAACACACGATCCTGGCCAGCCACACACTCTCACCCTAAACTACCTCACGTGGTGACTGTAGGGATAAAATGGAGGAAAGGAAGATGATATTAGCTGCCTTGGGTTAGGGGAGAAAAGGGGGGATATAAATGAAGTAAACATTTTTTTTAAATTCAACAGCCAATGAATATTTTCAGTGAGCTGTATCAATGAATACCTTCTGATAAATGGAAGCTTTGTTCCAAAAGAGGAGGCCTCAGTAAGACCCATTATGCACGGGGGTTTTAGCGCACATTCGGGGTGGAATGGCGGCGACTAAAATCACCGATAACGCACGGAGCCGGCTGCAACCGGCCGCAGCTTCGGTGCATGCCGCCGAAAAAGCCACGTCAGTGAAACGCGGAAGAAAGCGCAGCTTCCGGGTGACCGGGGCGCAACCAGAAGCGGCGCCAGGATCGCCGCGTGCATAATCGGTTACTCTGGGTTTTGCCGCCGTCGCGCCCCGCCCCGTACATAACCGGTATGCGTCGCGTCTTCCCCCTCCGCGTTTTCCATGTGACCCGAAATCGCCGTTTCGGCGGCCGTGCATAATGGGCCTAATAGAGAACGAATGGGTTCCTCAGTAAAAGAGAACTAATGGGTTGTATCCAGCAGTGGATTTCTGATTCTTCCTTTCCATGGCAGACCTCTAAGTTTCCTTCATATTGTTTCTGGGGATTCCTGTCCTCTAGAGAGCAGGGGTAGTCAACCTGTGGTCCTCCAGATGTTCATGGACTACAATTCCCAGCAAACGCTGGCAGGGGCTCATGGGAATTGTAGTCCATGGACATCTGGAGGACCACAGGTTGACTACCCCTTCTCTAGAGGCAGCATTTGAGGGAATATGTCAGGCTGAGCAGGGTGGAGAGTGAGTGGTTAAAAGCCCAATAATCTGGTGAAAATCTCTTCTGTCACAGAAAATTGCCAATAAATGCAAGGTTTTGGTATAATTGCACATTAGGTGTCTTTCTTTCAACTGAGAAGGCCCCCTCCATGATTGCCACCTGCCCAGTCTCAGAAGTTAGAGACATTCAAAGCAAGCCTTGAAAGATGACTGTAGTGGTTGGATAGGACCACAACAGAGTTAGTGGCCATTTCAGTAGGTTGATCCAAAACTACATAGAGCTTTAAAGATCAATACCAGTATCATTAGTTGTCTCTGGAAACAGACTGGGAGCCAGTGTAGACAGATCAAGACTGGAATAATACAGTCCCTATAATGCACTTCAGTCAACAACCTTGCTGTAGCATTCTGCACCAACCGATGTTTCCAAACAGTTTCCAAGAGCAACATTATGAAGAACACATTGCTGTAATCTAATCCAGAAGTAATCAAGGCATGCACCATAGTGGCCAGAACTTTTCTGCCTCAGAAAGCCCACAACTGATTAATCACTCCATGCTGGTAAAAGACACTGCTGGCCATAGTTGCAATTTTCTTATCTAGCCATGGGACTAGATCCAAGAGCACTCCCAAGCTACATTTATGTTTCTTCAAGGGGAGTGCAACTCTGTCCATAACAAGTGACACAACAACCCTTGGGTCAGACCTTCCATTTGTCAGGAGCGTCTTATTGGGATTCCACATGTGAAAGTACATATTTTGTTCCAGCACAATTTTTGAAAAGACATTCTCTTGTTTCCTGAGAACATATGCAGGATGTTAATGTTTCTCCTCTCCATATATTTTGGACTGTGATCTTTATGAATCCAAATTTTAGATCACTCTAATTTAGTGATACCTGGTCAATGGCTCAGTAGCCCCAAGTATGTCTCTGACATACCACTTATGGTTCCTCTAAGGACAATTTTACAATGTGGCACCTGCCCCACATTTCAGGAAACTGGGCAAAGCATTGTTCTGTGGGTATTGTGATCAGCAAGTGGTTCCCACTCAGCACAGAGAAGGGGAGGTTCGCCCCCCCAAATGCCACCTTTCTACCAATTTGGGGTCCCACAAGGCAGCAAACAAGCTTTGGTGTCATGACCAGGAAGGCCTGTTCTCTGTTGACTATGTATCAAACTTCAGACAGCAGGTGTAACTGAAGCAGGGCCTCTGAAGGTGACTGGAATTTATGGGTAGGCTCATCGGGAAGAAAGTAGTCCTTAAAGAATGTTGGCCTTACATGGCTTTGAAGGTATACCTATACCTTGAATTAAGCCTGGAAACAAATTGTAGATAGAACAGGACCAGAGTGATATGGTCCCTACGAGCCACTCCATTCAACACTCTGGCTGTAGAATTTTATATCAACTGCAACTTCCAAACAACCTTCAAGGGTACCCAGTATAAGGTGCAATGCAGTAATCACTAAAGGTCACTAAAGTAATGGCCCTGATTTAAGTATCCACAGTTGAGGCTATGTTAACTATTAAGTATATTTATGATAAGGTTTTTTTGTACTAAAATTCTACATCTGAAGTGGATCAAACAGACCACAACTTCAGGTGTTTTGGGGGACAGACTTTGCAATCTATACTACAAGAAAAATTGTACTGTCTCCACCACTGATAAAATAACAACTTGGGCCTGTTAGCCTTCATCATGTCAAACATATAATCAGACATATAAACCAAACAAGCCTTTTCTTCTGTTACTTTTTTATTTTCTTATGGTTTTTCAAACTAATTATATGTCATGTATCAAACAGAAAGCCAGAAGTAACTGAAGATAGTTAATAGACATATACTGATTATACATACACTAGAAAATTATTTCATTTAAATGGTATAATTCATATGTGTCCTTTCTATCATATAATTCTCAAATTTCTAAGAAAACCATAATTAAGCACTGTATAAATTTGAAGACATTTTCAAAAAATGCTAAGCTGATGATAAAATGTACAAGTTTAGCATAATGACTCAATAGTAAAACTGAAGTATACTAAATGAGCACACAATAAAAAACAGCACCACACCCATTGAGAAAGAAATATTAATCTATATATTGGATCCTAGTAAAAAGATGTAGAAGCTTTGTTTTTATATGAATATGATATAAACATTTTAATTGCAACTTTCCACCCTAATTTGCTAATGTTATACTACTAATGACAAACCAGCAAGTAAAACACACTTGAAATAGAAAAATACATTTTCCCCAAAGACTGGGACTTCCATATTTTAAAACTACCCTCCAAAATCCAGTTTTCACTAGCTCTGCATTCAACTAGGTACACCGTCACGAGCACTGAGTCATAATTTCCACCTACGTCAAAAAAGAAAAATAGGTAGAAACATGTATTTGCCAAACATAATTGTCACCCACCCACATCTTCATTTCCTAGGTACCCTGTGGTTTAACTGGGATGGGTACTGAAAGAAGCATGTATAACAAGAGGAATGACAGCTCTTTTGCAATTAAAATTTAATTGTTCCCTAAATATAGCAGCTGAGGAAATGACACTACACTGCATAGCTTCTGCATTCAATGAATGGCTGTTCCATCTAAAGCTCTGTGGGAGGGATAAACCCCTATTTGCCAAAGCACGATAGCTGTCAGCCTAATCGAGAATACTTGAGAAAGAGGCACAGAATTGCCAACTTTGTTCCCTATAGTTGTCCCTATAGTATTTTGATCTGCAAGCAAATATCAGGTGATATTATTTAACTTCATGATATGAAAAACTTCAGCTGCCTGTTTCTACTTATTAACCCTCTATTAAAAGTAAAGGACTTCTTTTTCTCCCTGTCCAGTTGGCAACCTAGTATATAAGTCTATGTTCCGGGACATGAACATAACGGTTGCCAGCTGTCTTCAGCTTTAAGAAACATGCCTTGCATTAAAGGAATCTCCCTTTCTCTTATCCCCCAAGATGACAGCTGAATATATCATGGATGCTCATGCACTGCTCCATGGGATACACAACACATTTCTGAAGGGTAGCTTGATGTAACTGTGAACTGTAAAATGAAAGAAAGTGGTCTGGTAATCCACTACTCCCTCAAGACCACAGAAGCCCTAACAGCATCACCAATTGTCCCTCAGAAGAAGAAGAAAACTGAACCTGTATTTACATTGTCTTCCATTTAATCTTTATTATTATGAGTCAACAAAGAGCCCTGGCAGCCATTTGTCAGACTTTCCATCAATCCCAAGACTACTGTCATGCATCCATCACAAACATAACCAGTAAACTCTCTGTCAATCCACCAAACTTCCTCCAATTGAGTTAGCAGAAAACTGCCCTGCCAGCTGCTACTTTTCTAGAAAAACTGATCTTTGGGGAGTGTAGTGGGTGGGAGGAAAAGTGTGGTTTTCCCTGATGCCATCAAGAATGGGTTAAAGTCCACAACTGTTCCCAAAAAAACAATTACTGCCTTCAAATGCTAATAGGTTTCCATGTCTCTCAGACGCTTTCTGCAGTTTAATTGTCTTAATAGTCAGCTTCAAGCATAACAATTTGGGGGGAAATTTCTTATTCTAAGGGACATTAATTAGTTTTAAATGGTGTTAAATACCATCCCTGCCGTTACAAGGGCTTCTATGGGATCTTTACAAGGAACAAGCATTTGGGTAATTTAAAATCACTTTGCAGCCTTCATCCCCCAGCTGCAGACTATATCTGGAGAAACACTGACCCACAGAAAGCCAACACAAGTCTTGCTCCCATACTACTGTAACCTGTATCCCCTTTTTCACCTGCCCCCCCCTCCCCACCTCAGAGGCCACTAATCTTTAGCCTCCTTTAGTTTGAATATCGTAGTTAAAATACTCCCTCCCTGCCCCCATCCCTTAAGAGTATCTTTGGCAGCTCAGCGGTTAGAGCAGCTTCAGCTTTTCTTCTCCCACACCACACAGCCTTGGCTGCCTTTAAAGAAAATCCTCACAGAACAACGTGTCAATTTTGCATTCCTTTACAAAGGCAACTTCTATTAGGGAGACCGGCAGCTTGGCACTGCCTCCCCATAGACAGAGAGCTTTGTGACCATGTAGAAACCAGGGAGAGAGAAAACATTTCCTGCATTAAAATGCAACCTCCTTTAGCACAGGGAGCTTTGCTTAGATAGGGGGCAGATTCTCTCTCCCTCTCTCTCTCTCTCACACACACACACACATTCCCTAGTTCTACAATATTTCACAGGAAATAACCAGTCTCCTCATTTGTGCATTTTCTTAACCATATTAAATAATGAACACCTAGGTATTACATCGTATTTTGTTCATACTTTAGTATATTTAGTATTTTGCATCTCTGAACTTTAACAGTTCTATATTTTAACACCTGTTTTTATGTCCCTTGCACTTCTTTCCTATGTAGCTTTCAGGTCCCTAACATTATCCTACATCTGCTTCCTCTTCCTCTCTACATGTCTACAGACAGACTGGGGGGGGGGGGGGCAGGGAGGCACACAGAAAGAAGAGACTGAATGTATCTTTATGATGAACAGAGACAGGTGGCACCCAAAAACACCTGACAGTTAGTATCAAGACCTGGCATAGCTAACATTATTGAAATACACCCTCCATATCTGCAGATTTATTTAACTTTGATGATGATATCATCACCTCTCATGCAACTTTTGTTGCCTGTGTTCTGAGAGGAAAAGAGAATTGGCTCTCCTGGGACTGTCTCTCTATGGACAAGATGAACATTTGTGAATTTCTCCTGTGTGTGTGTGTACACAATTTAGGATTAATGGTCCTTTTCACAAGCCATCGGCAAAGATGCATCATAGATGTTCCTTTATTTCAGCATACCACAAAACACATCTCACAACCTATCTGATTTAAAAAAAAAACTATTTTAAGGCAACACTGGTTTAATGTATTGCTTCTGCACTACCTTTCTTCCATCATGGAACTCAAGGCAGCAATAGGAGGATCTCCTGCCCAGATGCTGACCCATCTCATATCTACTTGGCTTCAATGAGATTATGTACCTTGCTCTTGGACCAGTAGTGCCAGTGGCAATAGCTGTCTTTGTTTAGACCAAAATATATTTTAGCTATTAACTTGAACATAATCAGGATTGCTCTTCATCCTCAACCTTGGGCATCCTGAGTATTTTGAATGTAGAACTTTCTTGAGGTTACCCACATGCCTTTGGAAATATCTTCCTTGCAAAGCCAAAGCAACAGGATTATGTGTGAATAAACATTCAATATCTGGGTGGTTGCAGTGAAAACAAGAGAGTAAAAATTGATTTCCATCCTATTAGCATTATTGTAGGCAGGGTTGAGAACAAAAACAGAAGTCCTCAGTGAAAGATGAGGAAATATTAAAACAAAATACTGATATCAGATTAAGTTTTAAAAAATCAAATCCTCCCTTCTGGAAGCAGCCCAGATGATGAGTGTCTGCAAACCTTCAGAAATCCTTTGATGTGGGCAGCTGGTGTGGAGTGCAGCTCAAACCAACACATACACATACATATATAGATACATGTCAGGGGAATCAAAAGCAAGATAGGACTTGGGAACAATTAAGACCTACTAAACAGTACCTACCTTCCTTGGGTGGCCGCTTGGCTTCCCTGGTAAGATTGCAGACCTGGGTAGTTTGCAGCTCCTGGGTGAGACAGCCTTCCGTCTGCTCATTAAGGGGCAGTACTACATTATTGAGCAACACCAAGGAATGGTCATCTCCCCCCCATTCCCCCAAGTGCTGAGGGCAGGTGCATTTTGTATACATGATCCCACAAGACTCAGTTCTCCCATTCTCAGATTTCAAGCAGCTCTCCAGCCAAGTGCATAATACATGGCAACCAAATTGGCTTGGGCTCACCTTGTTCAACACCAAAAATTCAAAGAAAGATTTCTGATCATCTTCCTTTTTGTATAATCCTATGAAATCGAAGGGGTAGACCCGGCGTATCTGAATGAAATTCTTATCATATTGCAGAAATACAAAAGCATTCTTGGAATCGCAGAGCTGCATTATAGAATGGTTATTCTTTAAAAGATCCTTAATTTTTTCATGGGAAAAATGATCAAACTGATAAGCCAGGAGAGAAAAGTTAGAGCAGCTGAAGTCCTTTTTGGAAAATTTCAGGTAAATACTATATTTGGTCGGATCTGGATTTTCCAGCGTCCAAGTGCAGTTTGTAAAGTTTTTAGGAAACATTTCGCTTACAGAATATGATCCATAAATGACCCCCTTCACCAGCGTTGAACACCAGAAGTCTTGGGCGGCATTAAATCCAAACATAACCAGGAGATAGGTGGAAAATATATAAATCAGCAAATTACGAACAGCCTTCATCCTATGTCATTTGGCCTGCAGGAAAGGAAAGAAAAATGCAGGTCGAATTTTCCATGCAATGAAAATCAAACTCCTACCAGTATTTCTACCAGATGTTTTCAAGATTTCAGATAGATTTTTTCCCCAAATGGCTGGTAATTTCTTTTTTAAATTATATCACATGGAAAATTTGGATACTGTGTGAACAGTGCCACCATGTGGCCAATCTTACTGTCAAATTCTCCATATTCTATTTTTTTAAAAAAATAACATTTGTTACATTATTAATTGAAATGTCCCCTCTTGTTTGGTATATATTCAGCTTAATATGCCCTACTTTTTAATGCTTAATTAAGGTTCATACACAGTGATCTTTATCTGTTCACAACAGAAACATTAACTGATTTTTAAATTAAGGAACTTTGTATACCTAAAATAATTTTCACTCATAAGGAAAAACCAGGAACAGCTACTATTCTATTATATCTTCTCTATTAAGATTGAGAGTAATAGTGATGAGTTATATGGATGACTGTAAAATGCACATTATTTTTTGCTATAGACTATAGATGGGGCATTATTTCCCATGTGGTCACATGCCATTGCAGTAGTAACCTGGATGTACTAAGATCCCATTTTTAAAAATAAGAATATGGAATGATATATATGGCATGATCCAACCATTTATTAAAATATTGGCAGTATTATCTCGTGGAAGATATGGCTAGTTAGACAGCAAGAACTTTTTGCTGGCTCTCAGCAAGGCTGAGATTCACAATTTTGAACACTACCATTTCTGCATGATCCAGCCTCTTGGGATACATGAAGAGGATCTATAATACATGCAGCAAAAGACAGCATTGCTGTGCTTGGATGGTCCTCTGATTATGGATATGAATTAGGTCTTCTTGGCTATCCTTTGCCCTTTATTACTGTTGATTTTGTTCTGCAGCTATGTTGGTTGATGAAGAAGATTATCTCTTATTTTCTTTACCAGTTCTATCACAAATACAGCAACTGCATTAATTCCCTTTGTACTTACAACTGAGTCTGGATTTGCTTTCTCATAACAACGGTAGAATAAACAGACATTAATCTTGCTTGTATTTACTTCCAGAGTGTGACTTTTTAAAAATATCATGTACATGTTCAGCATTAACATTTGTGAGAAGTTGGTTCACCCTCATTCATTTATTACTCTCTGCATAAGTGGTAGCTGACATAAGTGAGGCCAGTTTAATAGTTATAAACACTTCACTTGATACTGTTTACAGACATACATATGAACAGTTACCTAGCTCTTGACATAAGTCCCCCCCTCTCTCTCTCTGTCTCTTTCATCTCCCCTTTGAATGACCAGGCATCTCCCACCCTCAATTGCGTAATGCTGAACAAATCCTGGGATACAGTTTCCTCAGAGATCTTGCACTTCACAGATTATAAATTGCACACTCTAAATGCAGAGAAGAGGAAACATCATCAGTTGTTCTCTTTAAATCAGTGATTTTAAAGAAAGATTTGGAGATGAGTAAAAGTATTGTTGTGGGAAATAGCATCTTCTGGTCCTATGGAAGCAATTATATTTTTCTCTTTTCTGAGAGTCACAAGAAACAATAAATGGCTTCTTTGCAAATGTTGGCTGCTAGGCCAATCAAGTGAGAAGTGAGAAACTTGCTTTTGGCAAAACCTACAAATAATCACCTAAGCTTTGCAAATGTAAAGCTGGAGCACACTGGAGCTCTGCACAGTACTATTTGGGAGGGTCTAGCAGTTGAAAGACAATGTGACATGAAGGATCTAAATTAGGGATTCCATTAGTGAGAGGGGATCCACTTCACCATCTGAAAGGAGTGTATTTGCTGGTCTTCAGGTGAGGCTAAGAGCCTGAGGAATGGAGTGTGTGCATATAGCGGTGTGTGTTATAGGGGGGCATCCCATCCCAGTAAAATAAAACACAAACATCTGCAGCACTGGATTGCTTTCCTTTAAGAAACCTGGTAAAGCGGGCAGCATTTTATCTGGTCTGAACACAAAAGAGACAACCCTCCATCAACTACAATCAGGGCTCTCTTGGGGGCACACTGGATGAAGCAAGAGAGCATTTGGGGGTTGCGACACAGCCCAAGGGGGCATGGTGGGAACTCGGAAAGGGTCCGGTCGCTATAAATTTGGGGATTGCCCACTGGGGGCTCAGTCTTTTTACCTGCTTCCCCCCCCCCACACCCACACACACATAGGTCTTTTCTTCCCCCTTCTAGGTGACACTGTAGTTTAATCGAACCTAGACGGCGCCATCACTCCACCTATCTGCTCCAGAACCGAAGACTTCCTTTAAACTTCGTATTAACCTCAGGATCTCCCCTCCTCCCCTCACAGTGACATCTCACCCCCCCCCCAAGGTACTCCAACCTCCCTGGCTTGGGAAGGCTCCCTGGGTGGTTTGGGTAACAACTGCTTTCCCCCCTCGCCAAGGGGACTTCTCTAACTTTTGGATGGTGCATGTGTGTGTGTGTGTGGGGGGGGGGGGAATGCACTTGGTTGCAGGGATCCTGTCGGGTTGCGTGTCTTCTCTCTCTCCCTCTCCCTTCATCCCGAGCCTAGCCTTTCTCCCCGCCATCCTGAGCTCCCTGCCCACCCGCCGCACAAGCGCCTTACCTTCCACTCCGAAAGCAGGCAGGCTATTTCTCTAAGATGATCCTAGCACCACAGGCACACGTCCCAAAAGCAGGCACGGCGAGATTCCCCTTCTGGCGGAAGCACCGTTGCCCATTTTCCTCAGCTCGCATTCAAAACCAAGGCAGAAGGGGGGGGGGAGGGGGAATTAAACCGCAGAAGCGCGGGGGGGGGGGCGGACGGAGAGAGCTCGGCGCGGCCAAAGGGTTGTTTCCAGATCCACAAAATCCAGCCACGGATAGAGGGGGGGGAAGCAAAAGCCCAAACCACGAAAGAGAGAGAGAAGGGGGGAGGAGGGGGAGACGCGGAATTAAAACGGACTTGTCTTAACAGCGGAGGTCTTCTTTCTCTTTTGCAAACTTGGAGATCAAGTCTATGCCAACGGCCGCGCGAGCGAGCGAGAGAGACCAGGCGCCGGGGACTGGCGAGGAGACGAAGTCCGAAAGCTGCGGCTGCCCCGGTGCAACCTGCTGGGCGGGCTCGGGCGCGCGGTGGCGGTGGCGGTAGCGGCCAGTCGGTCGGGTCTCCTTCCGCTCTGCGCCCTCCGCCTCCTCCCTCGCCCGAGCTCGCAGGTAACTGAGGGAAGGACACCGGCGGAGGAGGGGAGGGGGGAGAGAGAGAGAAGAGAGAAGAAAACAGCTGGGTAGATCCGCGGCCAAGGCTGCCGAAGGAGGAGCGGTGCGGAGGCTGAGGGAACAGGCAGGAGCCAGCGGAGGAAAGGACGGGCGACGAAGTGGTGGGAGAGCGCGGGAAGAGCCAGTCAGGGCGTGTGAGTGTGTGTGTGTGCGTGCGTGAGGGAAGGAGAATGAAGATGTGCGTGCGCTCCAGTGTGCGCCTGTGCGCTCCCTTCTTTCTCCGGGATGTGTGTGCGTGAGAGAGAGAGAGAGCGCGAGGAAGAGAGCGAGCGAGCACAGCACGCACTAACTACTCCCTCGCGCCCTCTCTCGCGGCGGGCGCCCCGCACTCTCCGGCACGCGCGCGCCTGCGGCTCTCCCTCGCGCGTCTTCCTTCGCCCGGGCAAACGGCGCCAGCCCCGCGCCCTGCTCTGCTCCGCTCCGCTCCGCGCGCCTTTCCGTGCGTTGCGGGCGTGTGTGTGTGTGCGAGGCAGGCTTCCCCCCCGGGCTCCGGCAAGTGGGCCCGCCGCGGTGCGATCGTTGCACGTCACAGCTACTCAATCCCAAGCACGTCTTCCCTCGCCCCCTCCCCGCAACTCCCCGGTCTTTTTCTGCGTCTGGGAGGTTTTTCCGGCTTCAGTCGCCGCCGCGGCTGGCTGCGAGCGAAACTCGGAGGCTGGGCGAGCGAAGGAGCGCGCGCGAGAGGAGAGCCCGCGCAGCCCTTGATCTCTCCCGCTCGCGCTTCCCCTCCTCGAGCCCTCCGTCTTTGCTTTTTAAACCGCCAAGCCCTCTGCCGCAGCCCCGAGAGCTGTCACTTCGCCACCGCCATGCAGATTTAAATGATCGGGCGCTCCAAGGGAAAACATCGCAGCTCGCCGCCGCTTTCAAAGTGCCGCCTGCCACTGTCGGGGACAACAGCCATTTCTTCAGCGAGGCTGCAATTAGCACTTTGTTTCTTCTTGGCCCCAAATCGAAGGGCTCTGGTTAGGATTGTGGCTGCATTTGCGTGGCTGGAGATAGGCAGGCAGTTGGCAAAAGACAGGGATTCCGGAAGCCTGTGATTTCTGCCGGCTACCTCTGCCCTCCTTCCCGCCCCCCCCCCTCACCCCACAAGTTAACGTCGATGGGAGGGTGGGGACATTTGAGGAAAGAGAATTTTGTACTGTTCTCTGCCTGTCTGTTCGGGTGGATAGGAGCTACAATTGCTTTCGTTTCTTTGTCACGATAGGGGATGCCTGATGGCTGTGAGAACGCAGTCGCATGTTTTTAACAGCTTCATCTCCCCCCCCCCCCTTGGACATTTTCAATCCAGTCACAAAAAACTGAATGGTCATTGAAAGTCGTATTTAGCCCATCCGGAATGATGCCTGAAAGCAAACGGAATGCAACTGAATGACAGTAGACATGAATGAGCTTTTAAAAATGCATCAGAAATGCACTGCAGAAGAAAAAGGGAACGCAGGTCAGCTGTAACTGAGCACGGGGATCTCGGTAGGATTCAAGGAGCCCGGAGGAGAGAGGGTTGGTGTGTGTGAGGGGGGGGATAAGAAGAAAAATGGAAGGACAGGACAATAAAGAACAGATAAAATACCAAAGACCAAGGAGGGATACATATTAAAAATGCAGTGATGGTGTCCAAAAGCTAATGGCAGAGTCCAAACCCAAATTATACCCTCTGACCTGGAACCAATGTAAAAAAAACCACAGAATAACAGTGGAATCAGAGTTCCTAGAAAAGAATGGAGAGATGATATCGTGCAGATTAGAAGGATGGCATGGAATAACATCCAGATTAAAATGTAGCAGAGTAGAGCCAACAGTAAACCAACAGTCAAATAGCAGAGTGGTATGATAGACGGATGAATCCCCAAAGGGCTCATGTAAAACAAAATGACTATAGCCATTCTGTGGCAGAACAACAAGTACAGGACAGTACTTAAAATAAAATGACAGTGGAACCAGGGAGAAAGAGATTCTTGGGTTAGAGAAGTAGCACAACATCCAAGCCTTTTGAATAGAGTATTAGGAGAACCTCCGAATAATTACTGGCCCATATAGAACAAGTGCAGTCATTCTGGAGAAGCTGCCCTGGAAATCAGGGTGAAGGACTGATGGGTGAGCTGAAAGCGAAAGCGGGGATTACCAAAGGCACAGTGAGTGGTATCTGATGACGAGGAGAACTTTAAAAACTTGCTGAATGGCAAGAGAGGAGATGACATTAAAAGCAGAGCTCTCACATGTAAGACAATGGTGGGCCAAGAAGGAAAAAGCGGAATCAAATGGGGGAAATAGAAGACCAAAAGAGAGATCAGAGTAAGGAGAAATGTCACATTAGGATAACAGGACATTGAGGTGTGGCTGTGGGAATGAAAAGGTCTCTCTTAGGAAGGTTAAAATAATTATGAGGGTAATAAGAATGTGCATGGGGGTATGAATGAAATGGCAGGGAGCTAGTAATGCAGAACCAGTGAAATTAATTTTAATAACTGTAAATGGGAAACAGAAAATAAATACAGGAACTCAGCCATGTAAATGATGGAATGACAAAAAGCACTGCATGGAATGATTTTTTTTAAAGGCTGTGAGGAACTAGAGGATTACTAGATGGTCCCATCAAGAGTTGATGGGCTGAGAAACGAGACTAGATTTGGTATAGGCTTGTTGAATTTGCCCTGGTGAGTATCCTGATGAATCTGGATGAATGAAATGACCATAGACACAAAGGAAGTGGTGGCTCCAGTAGTGGAGAAGGTGTGGAAATCTCCAGTTTCTACTGCTGCTCAGTTTAGAAAAGAACATTATAGGTCTACTATCACATCTTTCAAAGGTTGCTTCTACACTAGAAAGGGAATAATTTTGCATTCAAGGTAATTTTCTTTTCTGGTAAATACAGTGCCTATTTTGCAGACCACCACCTGCAAAAATATGGGATAAATGACCTGTGCATTGCTGCTGGGAATGTCTTTATATTTGTGGCAACAATGAGAGCAAAGCCGGGAGTTGTCCCCAACTGAAAGCAAGCATTGTGTGAAGCTTCATATCCCCTACTGAAAACTGGTGGAATTAATATAATGCACAAGTGACAGAATATAAAAGCACAAGCCCCGTTCTCATGTGACAGGAATAGGCTTCCTCAGGAGGTGGTGGGTTCTCCATCTTTGGACATTTTTAAACAGAGGCTAGATAGCCATCTGATGGAGAGGCTGATTCTGTGAAGGCAAAGGGGTGGCAGGTTACAGTAGATGAGCGATTGGGATGTGAGTGTCCTGCATAGTGCAGGGGGTTGGACTAGATGACCCATGAGGTCCCTTCCAACTCTATAATCCTATGATTCTATGATCTGTTTTGAAAAATTATTTGCCACTGCTGCATAAACTTGGTCAGTCAAGGCAGCTTACAAAGTAAAAGTAGTACAGTAAAAATCCCAGCAGCATCAGAAGAATTATCCATAATAAAAGAATCTACAAATGTCAGGAATATCATAACTTAACAACATTCAACAGCCTAGAACATCCAACAGTCATCAGGCTAGAAACAGACAGAAAGCTTGAATAGATGTAATCCCCCCCCCCATTACAGACTTGGATAAAAAGGATAGTGTTGGCCTGGAACCTAGAAGAAAGCAAAGAAGAAAACAGGTAGACCTCAAGAGAGAGAATATGGCATTATAAAATCAAGGAACCAACATTGAAAAGGCCCTGCTTTTGATCCATAATAGGAATGTACACATTGCATTAGTTACATTTTGATATTTCTCCTTGCTGATATGACATTTATGGATTCCCCACAATTTTATCTGTTATTTGGGCATTTATACCATGCTTATTTCCCCAATGTTAAATGTAGTTTACACCGGGGGTCATCAACCCCCGGTCCGGTACCAGGCCGCCGGCAGCCGCACCTGCCTCCCCCCCCCACACACAGCGAGAAGGAAGGGAAGAGGCAGGCGCGGCCGCCGGCACACCGGCGACGCAAACGCACATGCGTGTTTGTGCCCCCTGGTGGAGAAAACATGCATGTGTGGCAACTGTATGTGCGCATTTGCGTGGCACCCGGGCTGTCGGCTCTCCTCTGACCCCCGGAGGCAGTCCCTGTCCTCAGAAAGGTTGGGGACCGCTGGTTTACACCATTGTTTTTCTGTATGCCATTTCATACAAAAAACCTGTGAGGCAGGCCAAGCTGCAAAAGTGAGCCTGTTCTAAGGTTACCCAGTGAGCTTCCATAGCAAAGTGGGGATTTGAACCTGTGTCCCAGATCCTAACTCCCAAAATTCTAATCACTACAGTACTATCAAGAACAACTACTAGGCTGATACACAGCCCAAAGTCATCCAGTGAGCTTCATGGCTAAATGAGGGATTGGCCACAGATGTCCCTGGTCTCTGAGCAATATTCTCTCTGTTGCACCTACTTAAGATTACTGCATTAGCATTGCTAGGATGAGACCATAAAATAATTCTACTACTGTACTTTCAAATTCAGGCTTGTTTGTAATACAGCTCCAAGCCAGCTATAAAACCTGCACAACTTTTAAAATTGTAATCTAATAAAATGCTTAACAGTAAATGAATACTTAGAAATTGAATGCTTAAAGCAGAATTAAACTAAAAAGGTATCAGGGTTAGTAGTATACCTAAGCTATGACAGATTTCCAATAACATGCTTTTGGCATAATTTGCCTGTTATGGCACAATACTTGGTTATCTGTTTGGAAACTACAGTGTTTCCTCCAGAAAGGGGGCATTTAATTCTCCCTTCCTCAGAGTCAGTCGGAATCCAGAACGGGAAGGGGGGGGGCAATGATCTTATTGTGAATTCCCACATAGACATCTGAACAGGACATATATTCTACTGGTACAGTCTTCTGTATTTCTGCTTTGGGGACTGGTATTTCACAGTGCTCATGGTTACCTGAGCTCCATCATGGTTACCTGAGTGCTCATGGTTACTTGTTGCTCCACCTTGTATCATTCTATCAATTTGCTATGGCTTTCTTCTTTATATTTCTTTCTCTTTTTAATGACATTTTCTCCTGTCATTCCCATTTCTGCTTTTAACTGTTTCCTAGATCTACTCAGTCATACAACACAACATGGTTCCCTGTTGTTCAGTTAACAGTACTCTGCTTTCCCTTTTCTCTGTAGCACAGCTTTGATGACTACATATAAAAGCCCATTAACGTTTGCCTCCTGCTTTCTACTCCTGTTGGCTTTCTAGTCCCAATTTGTTTTGAATGACTATGCAGATGTAGCCATTGATATAATTGGGTGTTTGGCCATTTATAATTTGTACAGAATCTCTCTCCCCCTACCTCCCAAATTAACCCCAGTCTGTCTAACCTAGACTGCCTGTTGCAAGGCAGGCAAAGAAATAAAGCAACATGGTCAGGTATGGGAGAGGAAGGAAAGGTGGGAAAGAACGGATATGCATTATTATCTCTTTAAAGTTAGCCACTTTGTATGAAGCCGGGCATATTTGAGTAAGTAAGCCATTTCTCTCTGTTGTTGTGAGCTGATCTACTCACTTGCCAGTGTTTTACTTGTAAGGGAGAAAGTGCATTATAATTAGCGGGAGAAAGGTACATAGCCTTTTTAACAAATAGCATTCACCTAGCATGGGCATTATTGTGTAGCTCTCTCACCTCTGCTAAATTCTACAAAGAGAACAGAACATTTAGGGCGGGCTTTGCTAAATATGGCAGTGTCACTCACTTTAAAGTTCATTTGGCTAGCTGCAGGATGCATTTTTTTGCTGATTGAAAACATTGGAGGAAGATACATTAACATTCTGGACAGCATACAAGCCAATTATTTTTCGTAATCATAAAGGTTTGGAAGTTTTTTTTTTAAGGGAGATTTTATTGTTGCAATTACATGCTACTTGAATTTTGATCAGTACTGATCATAACTGCTTTCAACCCAAGGAAATAAGTGAAGAACATTAATCACTCTTCTTTGCTAGATATTCTATCCAGGTATGAAGTTGTAAATTACATCTGCTGTTAGAAATGAAGAGCTGGCAAGCCAGATCTTCCCTCCAAGAACTCCACTGACTTCCAGTGGTAAATAGATTCAATGCAAACTGTTAATTAACACATGTTTCACTGGATGGTTGGGAATCCACCCCTTGTTCATCAGCTAAGACTGAGCAGAATATGACTGCCTGTACAGAATCAGGCCCCTCATCTTTAACATTTCTTGTTTCCAGTCTCCATTACAGGTTTCTCTTTACTCATATCTAATAGCTTTAGAATCTTTGCCCAAATCTCTGGGCAAAGGAGGAGGAGGAGAGGGACAAGGAGAAGAAGCTTGCATTATTAGGGGGACAAGATGGTAAGATTTTATCTTTTTATTTTATCTTTGTTTTGTGTTTCCATAGTTACCTCCAGTTGTTACGCTAGGCCATAGATACAGAGGGTCAGTAATATGTTTATTTCATTATTCATTTGTTAAAGTAGTCTAATCTCACTTTTGTCAGGATTCTCAGAAGCTAAGCAGGGTAAGTCTTAGTACTTGGAGGGGAGATTGCTATGCAGATTCAGGCAATGGGAAATCACCCCTGTTGGTCTCTTGCCTTGAGAAATCAATAGGGTGATCATAAATGAGCTGTGACTTAATGGTGCTTTCCACCACCAAGATTTCAATAGGATTGTTAGCCACTAAGAACATATTCTGCCATTGAAATCAATGGTATGTCTAGATGGTGTCCAGAGTTTTTGCCCTTATATTATTCATATTCAGATTACCAATACTCACCATTCTGGGAAGCAAGCCAAGGAACTGTGGCATAGCCTGCCTGTTGGGAACAAGCATGCCTCTCATGGCAGTTATGTGTTTATCTGTTTATTAATGTGGAACATATCTTCTGACGCGCCCCCTGGAAATCGGTACAAATGTTACGTCCATAGTCGCACCCCAGGGAGCACACCAGAAGAGCCTGGGGCAACGACAGGGTGGCACAGCAGGAGGCAGAGCCAGCACCAACACTTCCCCAGGTGGCTGTGGCAGGAGGCAGGGCCAGCACCACCACTGCCTGAGGCAGCTGGGGCAGTCGCAGGGCAGCATGGCAGGAGACAGGACGCAGGACCAGTGCCATCACAAGAAGTAAGGAGAGGGGAAAGGGAGTAGGAGGGAGTCTGGGTGTATGTCTGAGGGAGGGGGAGGGACCAGGAAGAATGTCAGGGAAGCAAGAGATAAGGAGGGCAGGGCAGGCCAGGGCAGGAGGGAAGGAGTTTGTTTCTCTCTGTGTGGATGTGCCTGAGAGAGGGGGAGGGATGAGAACCAGGGGGGAGGTCAGGGAAGTGAGAGGTAAAGGGGGTGAGGACAGGTGGGAATGGGGGGGAGGAGTTTGTATGTGTGTGATAGAGGGGGAGAGGGAGGGACTAAGGAGTCCTGGAGTGTTGGGCTGTCACTAATTTTTTTATATGGCATTGATTGGAGCATCATGTTTTATGCAAACCTTTATGCATTCAGAAAAACTTAGTAATTTATATAGAAATGAAAGCTGGAATGAACAAATACCCTTGACAATCAGGATACTTTTCTTCTTGGCGACTTTGCTCTTCTGTACAAACAGAGTCATCTCATTAAGCAACCACACATTGATCTGCTGTTACAGTATTTAGTTTTGCACCTCTAGGAAAAGTGTGAGTGTGAATCCATCACTAAATACAGAAGTAAGATGATAGAAAACAGAGATCTAAGATGATGCCATTCACTACCAGGCATTTTCATGTCATCAGGATTTAAACAATTAACACAATCCTAAGTAAGCAATTTTAGGTCTCACAGATTTGAGTTTCAGAGAGTGAAACATTGTTACTTTGAGGTAAGCCCCATTACTTTAATAGGACTACCTTTAAAGATTTGTTTGGTATCAAAGATTCTCAGTTATCAGATTTCCAGTAGGCAAAGAAATAAAATAAAATATGATTTTAGTTAACTTCACCTGAATCTATCTTCGGGAAATAGAATAGGTAGTGTTTACTAAGGCACAGAGAGTGCAAGGACCCCAGTTGTAAACTCATTATCATGACATGGTGTATTAATGCTTCCAGATATAAAACAGAATTATTTTCATGACTCATATATGGGATGAGATCATCTAAGTTTGCAAGCTCATTAGAGGTTTGTATGGGGCCCAGAGTAATGATGGAGAACTGAATTATGGCACTGGTAGATTTTGTACAAAGTACAGACTTAATATGCCCATTGTTTTCCATTTGTTTTAAGAATATGATACAAACTAGCAGGGCAATACTCAACAGAGTTACACCCAGCAAAGTGCATTGACTTAAGGACAATGCATTAGTTGCACTGTAAATGCATTAGTAAGTTTTTAAAAACTTCGATTCTTCAATAGGAGCACAACCTTGTCCATAATAGGCTGACTCCCTAGACCAGCGGTATGATTGATCAGCAACAGCCCAGGCTTGTCTGGACAAACCATCAGCTCACTGGACCTCATACAACTTGTTTTAGACCCTTTCAGTCCAATTAGCCAGGCAGAGGGTATCTAGGAGATGGGGGAAAGGTATTTGTTTTATCTGGGTTTTAAAAACTTTATTGTAGATCACTTTAAGTCTTCTTGTGGGGATGAATGAATGAATGAATGAATGAATGAATGAATGAATGAATGAATGAATGAGAGGTAAGTGTCATCAGTTCAAGTGGCCAGGTACAAACATTCATCTTCCAGTAACACTTTCTGGAACTGATCTGCCAGTTCACTAGATTATATTATCCCTGATAGATAGCTAATCATACGCAACAAATACCGTAGCCACTATGGAATGTACTTTCCCTGTCTCTGTTTTTATGTTTGTCTCTGGTGACAGGGCTGCCAGGAGGAGGGGACTAGGGGTACAACGTTCTCAGGGCCTAAGTCAGCTTGAGGGATCAGAGAATTTAGACTCGTCCTGCATTCAACCAACACCTTTCAGGGTTTTTTTTTCTTTTTCTTTTAATGCAGTTCTAGACTTTGGCCACAAGCCAGAGTACACCAAACAGAAATAAATTCTAGTTTCCTGATGCTCTTTGCCACCATTTAATAGTAGCAATTTTTATGTTAGAAAATTCTCTTTTTAAAACTAGGAGGCTGAGTAAACAGGAAAATTCTAGTGGGGTAGCCATGTTAGTCTGTTGTGGCAAGGAATTGTGTGCCACCATACAAAAATAACCTGTATTCAGGCTTTCTTTCAAAGAGTTCAGGGTAAAATTTACAGTTACGCTATTTTATCCAAACAATGTCCCTGTGAAATAGATTAGGTTGAAAGAAACTGGCCCAAGATCAGAAGCGACCTTTGTAGGTAAACAGAGATTTGAATCCATGTCTTACTTGCCTAAGTCTGATAGGTGAAATTGCCAATGTCACCAGACACAGCTGCCGAGAACCACCATGCCCCCTCCAATCCCTGCTCAAAAATAAATACCATAACAACAACAAGAAAGAAACACATGACTTTCTGTTGCTGTGAATATAATAATCATGTCTTGGGTATATGTTCCACTGAATTAAGTGAGATACCAGCCCCTCTCAGTCCTAAACTACAAAAAAGACTTCAAAAATATTTTTACTAACCTGAAACAAAGAAAAAAAGAAAAAAGACTCACAGGATGAGGAAAGGAAAAAAGGGGGGGGGGGTTGTGAGAGGTTGGTTTTATCATCCAGGGAGAAGAGGCAGGTGAGACATATCTCAAGATGGTGTTGTCTTCACCAGCTTCAGAAAGATATTCAGTCCCCAGATGCTAAGACCCAACCTATTCCAGCTCTCTTATTATTCTATTCCATCCCATCCCATCCCTGCCTCTTCTACCATGGCCTCCTTAAACTGGAGAAAAGCAAGCATGAGAGCAAGGGCAGACAGGGCAACTGAACTTACCCTGGAAATAATTCTGAGTGGGCCAATCCTAAACAAGTATCCTTAAAAATCAGTCCTATTTTAATCAACAGGCCTTATCCCCAGTTTTCTATTCCTTGCATGTTCGCACTGAAAAATGTAACACATAATATTAATTAATTAAATGGTATTATGGCACCTTAGCATGCTTTCTATGAGAATTACAACTGCTTTTCATTCTTACTAATGGGCATGTTATCCATGTACATATACTCCATGAATCTGATTAAAGAGATTCTAACCATAAAACATGGAACGACAATATGAATATATATATATATATATATATATATATATATATATATATATATATATATATATATATATATATAAAATAAACAAAAGCATCCATTTGGGGGAAGTGAGACTCTGTTGCAATCTGTCAGTGTTTTCTTTTTGCTTTCTTTACACTCTACCCCCCCCCCCTTCTTCATAATGTTGAATTTAGCAGACTAAATGAAAAATTATTTTCATTTCCTATATTTAGCCTCTAATATAGGACAGAAGACTCCAGGCAGACTTTTGATTCGAACCTGGACCCAGTAATAATGCAATTGCTTTAACTACTGATATGTATGTCCTTAATGCTGAACTCTGTGTAGTATGTCAATGTTGAGACTTGTCCATCTATTGAAACATTATCATAGTGGGATGATCCAGAAAGTCTGTTTGTATAGCTTGTTTTTTGCAGAAATAGCAAGCTTTGTTCATTAAATTTATCAATATAACTTTAATCTTAATGGAATCACTAACTCTAAACACTGTTATACCCTTCTGAATCAACTCAGATGAATGGGGTTTAGAAAGATTTAGCTCTGTTTATAATTTTTCTGTAACTGTACAAATAACTGTTGCAATCCAGACAAAGTTAAGCATTTTTAAGTCCCATTGATTTTAATGGGAGGAAGATAAGCACATTCTTTTATGCTCTAGTTGAAGTCAATGTGATATAAAATGCTTTAATTTGTTAGGACCATGCAATTTGACAACTATACCTTTTACTGCATATCATCTAGCTTAGTTTTTTGTTTGCTATTACTATTAAATAGAAAGCACTTTTAAAAATATGAACTGTTGAGTTCCAATTGAGCTATGAATGCTCAGTGCCTGTGGAAATTAAACTATTAAAAATTCACAACATATAGCTCTGGAACAGCTGTATGTTGCCATTGTCTTGAATGCATACTATTAGAAAAACTTTATCCTTTCCATCCCTTTCTGTCTTTAAAAAAACTACCTTCCAGAACACAAACAAGATTGTCTGTATATGTATATGTACTATTATGAACACTGGATTATATTTTATCAATATTAATAAGGTGATTCTCAGGAAACTGTTGCTTTTATTGTGTACTCCGTATTTCTCAAATGCTTCCCTTTTCTAGCAGAACATTTTGCTATGTTGAATGTGCAACCAGTAGCCTTAAAATGAAGTAACGTTTAACTGGAAATGGGGTGGGAGGAAGGCGGGAGGAAAATAAGATTGATTCTGGAGTTTGAGTTAATCACATTCTCCACGATATAACTTTCTGTACAAAATGGTGTGTTGCTCCAATGTAGAACTGTCTAACTTATCACAATCATGAAGAAAGGCAGTATGGGAATGGCCTAGAGTGAAGCCTCAGCAATTACTATAAATCAGTGCAATTGGTGCACTTAGGGCTAATGTAACATTTTATGAGGCATATTTCTGTCACGTGTACACTGATATTTGTCACAGAGAGCACCATCAAGTGTGATGGAGAAACATGCGTCTGTGAACATGCGATGGACATTTGCCAGGGAGCCCATGGCCAATCATGGCATTTTTAGGTGCATAAACCCATTTGTGTGCGCGTGTGTTTTAAGAGATTTGTGTGTGTTTTTCAAAACTTCTATCATGACTATAATTCATTTCAGTACACATGGATGAAGCAATGAAAAAGTACAGGCCATTCACAATACTAGAATGCTTACTTGAATACAAAATACCTGCTGATGCATTTTATCATATTGGTATCAATCCTTAGCTAGTAATTTCATAGATGATGCAGGTAGCCTGTCTGTATTTCACATGGGTTCTTTGCAGACCTTTTCTTTTTATGAGCAAGGCAGCCTTATTTTAAACTTTTAAAATATAGATATTTCACAGTTCTGTTATTACAATTAGCTCAACATATACAACTGAGATATAAAAAACTAGTGATTTTTTTATTCCTTTAAGTTGGTTTTACTTTATTTTGCATCAGGGTTCCACAGCTGAACATGTTTTCTAGTTCATCCAAAAGAGGAATCAATCAATGAATTAGACAATTGCACCGTGTTCTATCAGCCATTATTTCCACCAATAAGAGCAGAATTTCAGAGCTACCTCTTAAGGTCTCTGAGATCAATGTTTTACTGTTTCACCTTTTAATCTTGACTCTTTGATCTACTGTATCAAGATGTCTTAAAATAAATTCAACATCTATTCATTACAGTACACTCAACAGTCTAGGACACAACAGGCTTCTCTGGTCATATTGGCTTTTGAAGGTGGAGATGAATGGCTTGCAGTTTGTAGATGTATGTCGTGAGTTTAATCTTTACCATATTGACTAAAGAACAGTTATGAAGAGATGGATAATATAAAATGGGGCCACTGTTTTCCTGTTAATTATCTAAATGCATCCAAATCCTCTTTATACTTAGCAGGGTACTAATTTTTAAAAATGCCCTTTCATCTCTGATATTATTAATCTTCTCTAAAATGTTGTCTGCCCATTAATCAAGCTGATATATAACAAATACACACACACAAAAAAAACCTCTCAGTGAGTTTGGCTCCAGCAAAACTTGAGAAATTCAGTGCTTATACTGAATGCTCATCTATTACTTTTCTTCATTTTGCTTATGCACTGTACAAGTCTATTTCATAAATGTGGTGTGAATTTTAAATCCCAGGTCACAAAGGAGAAAACCAGGGTGCTCTGTAGCCGGCGCCCTGGCGCGTCGGAGGCGCTTCGCGCCAGCCGATTGGCCCTGCGCTTGTCAGTCCAGAGGAAGGGGCCAATCAGGCCCCTTCCTCATCACGGACAAAGCCCGCCCTAACTCCTCCCCCCCAGCCCTTAGCGAATTATTTAGTCTGCGGTGCCCGTGCCGCGGGCGTGTTAAGGATTGTTTAAGCCTTAAAGCAGCCCTTTTCAACCTTTTGACCATGGAGGAACCCCTGAAATACTTTTTTCAAGCTTTCAGGGCCCCCTGACGTTACCAGAAGTGACATCACCACCCATGTTAACAGACAGGCTAGAGGAGGACTGAAGTGGGAGAGATAGGAGGCAGTTCAAAGCGGGAATAGGCATACAGGTTCCGCCCCCTTCCAGCCACAGAAGCCACCATGCTCAGGAGGGGAGGGGGGAGCAATGGAAGCTGCCAGATCCCTAGCTTGTGGCTGAGTTCATTAAGACAAGAGGGAAAGGCCACAGCCTACCTCTGGAGCTCTTGCAAATCTCCAGTTAGGAATCCCTACCTTAAAGGTTTGGCAAAGCTTGACCTCGTCCAATTAAACACATGATCTCATCCAAATATAATCCCGTGAACTTTAAAATGGCTGCCATGATGATGTACTTGCTGTTCTTTCCAGTTCTATTTTTCAGTAGTGGACAATGTTGCATTTGCTGTTTCTTTTCAGTATATCTTGCAGGTATTACAGAATGTATACAGTAAGCATTATCTCTTTCTTAACCATCTTAGATTTTCTGAGCTACTGTAAGAATTTCAGATTTTCCATCTGCTTCTGAGAAATTAATTTGGCTAGATTTAATATTGAAGCTATTGGGGGGGTTAAAATTGTTAAAAAGGGTTTAAAGGGTTAAATAGGGTTAAAAAGAAAGATCATGGCTAGGGTAAGGTGACCAGAAATCTGTGGTCACAAGGCGGGATGCGCCGCAGCGGCAGCGGTGGCTGGCGGGCCCTCCCTTCCCCCCTCCCCAACCCTTAGAAGGGCAGCCGCAGGCGGGCCCTCCCTTCCCCCCTCCCCGACCATTAGTAGGGCCTCCCTGACTGGCCTTAGGATGGCGGCCCGGGAGGCAGCAAGGTCTGGAGGCAGGAAAGCCGCCCGATGAGGCGGCAGCAGACTTGGCCGGGAAGCTGTGCCCAGGCGCCTGCGCAGGGGCCTCCTGAACTCAGGCGCCTGCGCGGGGCCCTCCTGAGCCTGGGCTGCCTACTCAGCTGCCCGCCGCATGGCAAAAAAAAATTAATTAAAAAAATTAATTAAAAAAATATGAGAAGGCTGCAGGACAAGAGGAGTATTCTTTGAAATAAGACTGTTTTGTAAGGCCTACAGAATGACGAAAATGATGGCACCTCTCCAGCTGTTGTGTTCCATACCAGGTGCTGAAACAGATTCATACCAGCTTAATGGATAGTTCTAGCACAGATGCAGACAACTCTGAGTACGACAAGTCTGTTCTGCTTCCCCAATCTTTTTTTCTGCAGGCCTATCCTTCTCCAGCTGTGTGTTGTCCATTCTGTCTTTCAAACACCCTACTTCTTGTCTACCTATCTTTAGCTTCTCTGGCTCCCAATTTGTTGCTGGATTGTATTATCTTCAGTTTTTATATGTTGCCCACGTAACACCTCTGGTACTGAGGCTCATGCAAGAGTTCTTCCACAGCCAAACTGTGCCCATTGATTACAGATATATATCCAAGAAATGAATTTAGCCCTCAACTTTTAAACTGTTTTGTATTCAGTTGACTGACAAATGTGTCTGAGTTTGAGACAACCTCAGACTTTTATAGCTTCACCCATCCCCACAGATAACAGTGGGATTCTGGATTTTGAGAAAAGGGCTGGTATTTATCATATCTCGCTTTTTGTTATTCTTCCTTATTAAGACTCAGTGCCTGGCAGCACATGCCTATTGGGAAGTTTTTTAAACTGAACATGTGTCCTCACCTAAGTAGGGGTGCCAGAGATACACATGCAGCATACACTGTATTACAGTTGCATAGGGAACCAGCTGCATAAATAGATTCTATACCCACAGGTCCTCCTGAAATCCAGCACAAAAGTGCAACTATAAGGGACACACCTAAGCACGTCTGTCAGATGCAAAGTGAGGACATCAGTGATACTGCTAATCTTTAATCTGGGAGAAGGGGAACAAAGATTCAGTTCAGCATTGCATCTGATAAGTTTATGGAAGTTGCAGGGACTATGTGTTCCTACTCCAGGATGGTGAACTGGGACATGTTTGAACAGTCCCTGCTGCAGACACAGTACATCATCTGGCAAGAAATAGGCCCAGGGATAACTTCTAGTATATACACCTGGCTAAATGTATGCGGGAGTGTACATCTCCGAGAGAAAAGACTTGGGTCCACTGCAAATCAAGAAAGCACCACCCACCCAAAAAAGAAACATTAACAGGTATTTCCTGTTCTCCTGCTGGGTCCTGGAAGCATGCCTGCAATCAAAAATGTAAAATAGCCCATCTCAGGCACTCTAGCGAATTAGCAAGCTATTGTACTCAGTTTGATTTGCCGCCTGCTGCGTCACTAAGGTACGGCAACAGAAAATAATCAGTTGGCAGCTATTTGTACTTGAGGACTCCCAAAGGATAGATTTCACAAAGGCGAAGAATCAATAGTGAAATGCTACACTGTTTTTTCTAGAAGACCACATTTATTGTGCAACAAGGAGGTCCTTAAAATGAGCCATATTACAATGTCTGCAAAGTCATTGCTCTAAAGACAAGTAGAACATGCCTGGTGTGAATGGTGTAAGAAGTGAATAGTAGGCGAAGCCAGAATTATTTATGTCAAATAAGTGCCAGTATAAGCAAGTGATCTGCACAAAGAGTCAGTAAGTCATAAGCGGGATGGTCAAGATATGTCCTAAAGGAAAATTATAATGTCCATGTTCACTCATGGAAAAGAAAAAGGTGATCTCATTAAACATGTCCATTGCAAGGTAGAAGGGCTTCCATACAGTACCTTCTCCAAGAGTTAACCTCTGCACACTACTGGGACTTGGTACAAAGTCCAACCCTACACAGCAAAATTGTTGGTCATTTAGGCAGATTGTCTGGATGATTTAATATTTGGGGTTTATTCATTTATGTGCAACTTAAAAAAATTAAAACAGTAGGATAGTAACGCACAGCATAGTAGATTAATATACTTTGCAAACCATTATAGACAGTGAGCACCTTCTGTTGCATGTTCAAGCCATCCTCCAGTGGATTTAGGAACACTGCAGCAACTTGTCTTAGATATGTAGGTTGAACATCGTTTGGCTTGCATCCTGTCCACCAGCCATATCATTCAGGAAGAGATGTTATTAGTCTATCCCTGGATTTAGGAATGTTCCTAGAGAGACTAAAGGAGGTGATGGTACAGACCTGCCAAGGCCACCACCACAAGAGCAGCTGTCGTCCCTTCCTGCTGCCCTTGCTCTCCTCCTGCCATCACCATCACCACTCCAGGTCTCTCTGTGCATTGCCCACACTTCTTCCTCCCACTCCTCCTGTCGCATCCCATTCCTCCTGCCCAAGACATGTGCATAGCTGGGCCCAACCACCCCCACCACTTTGAATCCCCTTCCCCTGCGTGACGAAAGATTTGACTACTGACTAAGCCTTACTTAACTGGACACAGCTCAAGATGGACACCTGTGTTATCAAAGGAGGTTTAAATGTCATACTATTCACTTACGTATGCATGGGAAGGAGGCTGGAAGGATTATTGGGAAGAAAGAAGACTCTGTAAAGTAGATGCACGAAGAGAGTGGTGCTCCCACAAACATTTCAGAAAGGAGCTGCCCAGAACAGATTATCAACTCTTGTTGGATGCAGCAATGCCATCTTCAAAGCATTTGCTATGCTTATTGAGAAACTAGAAGAGGATAACAACAGCTCAATGTCTAATAGCATGGCCTCTAGCAGGCCACCTATTATCCTGAGACGAGGATTATCCTGCTAAATTCTCCACCTGTCAGTGTGATTCTCTCATTGGGAAAAGAGGTTGTAAGATCAAGGAGATGAGAGAGAGCACAGGGGCACAGGTCCAGGTGGCAGTAGACATGTAGCTCAACTCTACTGAGAGAGCAGTCACCATTGCTGGGATTCCACTGGGAGTCCATCACTGAATTGTCTAACAGATCTGTGTGGTCGTGCTGGAGTCTTCCCTAAAGGTGTCACCATCCCCTACCAGCCCAAGCCATCCAGTTCTCCTATCATTTTTGCAATCAGTCAGGTCTGGTAAGCAGTGGCAGTTCAAGCTTTACCCACACCGCCCCATCAATGTCCCTCAACTCTGACCTGGAGGGACCACCTCAATAGGCCTATACTATTCAAGGACACTATGACATTCCACAGCTAGATCTGACTGTTGGAAATGCAACAGTCACACTTTCCCACATATCATGACAACACTGGATTCAGTGGTTTGGAAGCATCAGCTCAAATTACTTCTCATGAATTTACCATTCCAAATGATCTGATTGGCTGTATCATGGGGCATCAGAGCACCAAGATCAATGAGATTCTCCAAGTGTCTGGGGCACAGATCAAAACTGCCAATCCAGTGGAAAGCTCTACTGGCCGGCAGGCTACCATAACTAGATCTGTAGCCAGCATTAGCCTGACACGATATCTAATTAATGTCAGGCTTTTTTCAGAGACTGATGGAATAGGAAGCAACTGGGGCAATGCAGCCACCTCACTCATTTCCCATTTCTGCCATTCATCCCCATGATCCATCTGTGCAGTTTCTGAGCAGTCAGTGATTCCAGGTTTTAACTAGTTTGTAAATTTTCAGTGCTACATGCTTTACACATCCACTCATTTTTTTTTACATTTTAGCATTTTAATTCCTGTTCTCTGTTCAGCTGTTAAAATGTTGATTCATATTTTAATATTAGCTTATGCTTTCTTCCCCTTCCTCTCATTTTTGGCTCATGAAGTTTTTCTGCCATTAATACATTTCATTTCAGGTCTGTAATGTCAGGAATCTTTCAAACACATAAATAGATGGGGGGGGGCACTACAGAAAAAACAAGGGGTGGATCCTTCCAACATGGCTAATTACCACCTGGTTCCACATCTAGCATTTCTGGGTGAGGTGATTGAACAGGAGACTGCAGGACAGCTACAAGGGCTCTTGGAAGAAACATCAGTACTTGACCCATTCCAGTCCAGCTTCCAGCCTGGTCATGAGGGTGAGACAGCTCTGGTCATCCTTACAGATGACCTTCAGAGAAAGTTGGATTTTAGCAGGTTGATGCTGCTGTTTTTGTTAGATCTGATGGCAGCATTCAACATGGTTGACCACAAATTATTGACCCACTGCCTATCCAACGCAGGGATTCAAGGCACAGCCCTAAAATGGCTGCAGTCATTTCTCTAAGATCAGGGACAGAAGGTGACAGTTGAGGAGAATGTTTCTTAGTGATGAGCCCTCAACTGTGGGGTCCTGCAGGGAGGTGTTCTCAAAAATAGAATTTGGAAGAACATATCAAAAATAAATACTGTTACTAAGAATATATATTTAGTCCACAGTTCAAGTTCTGTTCCTAAATGTAAATGTCTTTCCTTAGGATTTGGGATTCACAGATGCCCAGATGCTGCAAAAGTTTACAATTTTGTAATTGTATACAATAAATAAATATTCTACTCTCAGTCATATTCAGAGTCAAATATAAATTCTATCTTTGTTTCCCTGTAAATTTTTGAGCTTTGAAGTACGTGGTCAATGTGCCTTTCATATACTTGTGTTGATTTGTGCTGTGGGAATGAAATGAGAATTAGCCTAAATATGAAAGAAATCATTCACATATGACCAACATTCCAGCAAGCAGAATACAATCTGTGGTAGTTTAATTATGAAAATTGAAGCTTTGAACTGAAATCATTACAACAAATGAGTTCATCCTTTTGGGCATAATTATGTATTGGGGATGCTTCAATAGTATGTCAGTCACATTGCTCATAGCAGCACCTCATGACTATTCATATATATGATCCGATAGGCCACTTATCTGGAATGCGAGACTCAGTATGTTTAGAGTATATAGGTGCCACTAGTAATATCTACTGATAGCTAACCAAAGCTTTGTGTTCCCCTCTTTTGAGCTGGCTATGCAAGCTTCCTCAAATTCATGAGCAAATTCATGAGCAGTTGACTGTGTGGCATGCTGATTCGCCTTGTGTCACTCATGAAGCCACATCCCTCCCTTCTGCTAAACGCTCAGAAAAGTGTTTTCAGAGAGACAGATGATAGATAGACAGACCCACTGACAGCCAGGCAGGCAGATAACTGAATTAAATAATACTGGCACCATTTCTTTTTAAAATCTCAATTAGTTCTAGACTTAGAGCCCAATTCTTGTGAAATCCCCAGCAAATCATACAAAAAACAAAGTTAATGAATGTGGACAGTTAATCCCATCCCATCCACAAATCTTTAATCATTTACCATGCCACCTTGCATGGGAGAACAGGCATCTAGTTGAGTGCCGTTTGTGGGGTTTTGATGGCTCTGTTCCTTTAATCCAGGCCAGTGTTTTAAATGGTGCTAGTCTATTCCAGGACTTGGTGTGGGCAGGAACAGGGGGAAAAGAGAGTGTTTTCCCTGCAGCTTCGCATGGAGAAAGAACCAGAGCTGCTCCTCTTTGAAACTATGCTGCCTCCTTATTATGTCTAGCATAAAAGGCACAACAGGTTGTTAACTTTTTAAAACATTACACATGTCTTTAATGGCAGCGTAAGAAACAGAGACCAGCAAGTGAAGATTTTCCCACCAGGATAAGTTTGTCTGCTGGATTTCTAGCTTTCAAGCAGTTATCACATGAGCCCTGCCAAAATAAAGTTCGCAACTCAGTCTGGGTCATTTTAAATGTAGGCTTACAATCTAATCCAAGGCCACTGATTTCAACAGATTTAGGTAAGTGTAACACTTCTTAAAACTGTACTGGATGTATCTTCCAACAATAAGTTGGACTGGAATATCCTGGTGGCCATATGTAGGCATATGTTTTTGGGCAATGAAATGCAGATAAATATACCTCTGAAAAGATGAAACATAAATGGTACAGTTTTAAGAGTACACCATCTGCTTGGTGGCTATTATAAAAAGTACAGTAAAATGGCGATATTTAAATGGCATTGAATTAATCCAAAAACTAAATTAATGCATCACAAAAGATGAATCAGAATCAGTAGTCTGGTTACCTTTTACCATGCAGCTACAGATGCCTTGGAAGAATGCCAAGTATCCTGTGGTAGAAAAGTAAAAAAATGGCCTGTTTGCATGAATGAAGCATTGCATTGAGAGGGCATCCAACAGTGGAAAGGTCTTTGAAAAGCAACAAGTGAAGACAGCGTGGATCATATTCAAGGAGAAACGCACGTGCCAAAAACTACCAGGCATCTGTCATGCACGGCTGATTCACACTTTACAACCACAGACATTGTTGCCACATAATACAAGTGTTCCCTGAAGAAAACAATAGAGCATAAAAGGGTGGACGTGGGGGGGGGGGCTGTTGACATGCACTATGAACTATTATTGGTGAATTTCTGGTGCATGTCATACATGTGTCTGAGAATACACACCCTCTTCTTCATTATCTGCTTCCTGCAGGAACATCAGTGGAAATGTGGCAAACATCTCTGCTGTTTTACAGCCATAGCAGGTGCTAAGCCATTTGGGTTAAGTATTTCATCTAAGACAGAGGATGATAACATTCTTTATATGTCAGATACAATTGTTTTGGGTACACTGTGTTACACCAGTATTGCTCAAAGCAAGCAAGCATGTACAGTGCATGTGATGTACTTGCATATATAAATGGTCATGCATGTGCACGTAGAACCCCTGACTGGTCCAGCACTACTGAAGGCATAGAATTGCACTATGAAGGATTGGCCAGAGATTACACAATATTCTTTTATATTTCTCCTTCAGGAATCAACAATACTCCTACAGCAATTTTGCCACAGTTTTATAAAGTGGGGAACTCACCTGAGTTGGTCGGAGGAGCAAGATCCTCAAAGAAAATTATGAGACAGCTGTCAAACTTTAGTCTACAGTTTAAGTCAAGTGAATGCAACCTTGCCTAATTATTAAGGTTTAGCAACAACAACAACAGAGCAGTAAATTTATGCCAGCCAGCATGATCTTATGGAAAATGTCCTTTGTCAAACAAACTTGATAACATTCTTATAATCTACTATGGGGTTTCCTGTGGCTACATATTCTAGTTAAAATTTCAGCACTGTGCAATATCATTAAAGCTGCACACTTTAAATGAATTAACAAGCAGCTAGCAGACAGAACTCTACAAGTAGCTGCTAATGATGAATTCTTGCTGGATGGCAGTCATGACACACAAGCTGGCTTTACACCCGAGCCCAGGCGATGTTTAATAAACGATCTCTGAAAGAGACAGCATCGCAGCTTCTCAAGGATGGTGGATGTGGGACTGTAAATAATGACGCCGTCCAGGAAATTAAACCAAGTGATTAGAAGGATTGATTCATCACCAGATATTGTTCTAATGCTGTGGATTTTAATACAGCCATATGTATTTAGAGGGGAGAAATAAATAAACATGATCTCATAGCCACAATATTTGAAAATATAGAACAAGGTTTATAATAACAAAAGGCATTTTATTTTAAGCTTTGTGTTTGTTTAAAACGTTTCTACAAGCATGCTAAATAGGAAACAAATGCAATTGCCTTTTTTGTATCTAAGCAGTACAATCACAAGTGTGTCCGTGTGTGTGTGTGTGATTTAGAAAAAGAAGATCATATTTCCTTGGCTAAACCAATGGGGCATCCTACCCAGTGTCTTCCAGCTAATTCAAAGCAGCCAAACTACCAGCCAGTTGGGCTGTCTCTGTGGCACTTTGTCAAGAAACTGGCCTCGTTTAGCCATGTCTTGGTCTTTCAGAGTGTAGTTCAAGTTTTTGGCCCTAGTCGAGTTACTAAGGACTCTTCTCACTAGAAAGTTACAGTCACTCTGACTTGCAGTTTTCAGGGATGAGATGGAGTCACTAGAGATGCCAGCCTCTGGTGGGGGGACCAGTATCGTAGGTATTTCCACTACAGGATCTCCATACCATGCATAAATAAAGAACCCTTTTGAGTCTATTGGATATTACTAGGTATATTATAAGAAAACTAGTAAAAGAGCCCATTGTAACGAAAATACAATGGGCGTTAGAATGTGGGTGATAGGGAGGGACAGGGCAGCGCGGGGCAAGGAAGCTCACCTTAGAGAGGGCGGGCGGTGGCGGCGGGGCATCCTCGGCCGCTCTGCGGGCCTTTGGCGGCCATCTTTGAATCCGTCGGGGTCTTCCGAAGGTGCGTTTTGCACCAGATTTTTAAACGGGAGTCCCTGCCAGCTTCGCACCTCTCGCCGCGTCAGACCGCCGGGCAGGGAGCCCCCGCCAGCCGGCCTGCGCACCGCTGGCAGGGACTCCCTCGGGCGGCGGCTTGACGGGCAGGGCGGCTTGATGGGCGGCGGCTTGACGGGTGGCTTGACGGGCAGGGAGCCCTCGGCAGGCGCGCTCCACGCGACTGCCGGGGGCTTCCTCGGGCAGCGGCCTGATGCGGCGAGAGGCACTTCGCACCTCTTACCGCGTCAGGCCGGGAGCAACTGTGAGCCGCGCTGCACGCGGCTCGCAGTTGCTGCGGCTGGGAATCGGAGGGACCAATCGGCAGGCGCTTTGCGCCTGCCGATTGGTCCCTCCGATTGTCTGTCAATCCGGCCCCTTCCTCATCCCGGACACAGCCCGCCCCAGGAGGGCTTACTGGTTTATTTAGTCCGTGGCGCCACGGGCGGTGTACAGATAGCTGTGTGAAGTGAACATCCTTATCCATTGTTGTTCCTCTATATATTTATGAAACAGACTAGGGGGTGGGATGTGTCTGGCTGTCCAAGTTAGAATACGACCAATCAGGCTGCAGCCAGCTTTTCCTGATTGCCCCTGCCCCTGCAGCTCCTGCCCTCCATCCCTGGACTCTAGCCTCTTTGCTCTCAGACTCCTCAGTGCCTGGAGCCAGCAGCAGGTAAGGGGAGAGGGCCCTGGGCAAAGGGTTGTGGTGGAGGGCTTGCTAACGAGGGCCTCTTGGCCTGCTAGGCTGGCCTTGCTAACAAGGGCCTCCTGGCCTGCTGACTGCTTGCTAAGGAGCTCTATTCTGGCCCTGCTAACGAGCGGCCCAGTCCCTGCCTGCCCCACTTGATCTGGCTGCAAGCTGTGGCCCAAAGCTTCCTTAAGCTGCCTAGCCAGGGGCCCTCCCCAGGCTCCATCCCCCAATCTCCAGGAAATTCCCATCCTAGATCTGGCAATCCCACCCCCTCCCATCCTCTGCCAGCAGTGAGGAGAACTTGACAACTCTAAGCCAGGCACAAGTGCAAGTGAGATCATGGACCTGGAGCTTTGAGACCAGAGATCAATATAGAGTTTTGTACTCACATTCCATCTCATTAGCACAAGGAATCCTGGGCATGGAAAAGTTCCAGAGGTATACAGTCACATGTCTTAGCAACACACCTAATTGGTCAAATGAGTTCAGTGTCCTGGGCAGTGTGGATTCAGTCCTCAATGTTGGGTTTTTTGTTTTTGGCCTTCCGTTTAAACCCTTCATGTGGGACAATTGACTGAAAAGGAACTCAAGGCTGCTGTGGCCATTAATGCACAGTACTGATGTACATATGCACACACAAGAGCAAGAGAGTAACAAGACTTTCTTTTACCTAATACATTATAGAATACCTTCTGTTTCCTGGCATGTTCCAGAGTTCACTGATATGAGCATTAGAGCCACCTTAGTAGCTTCACCTATCATTTATATGAAAACTAGAGCAAGTTCACTATGCTGTAGTATATTCAGACTGCCTGAAGGAACCATGTCATTATCACCATAGACCAGTCTCTTGTCTTACTTTAAACCTGCTCCATCAGTTTGATTTTTATGTAACTTCTCAACAAAAAGTTGTCAAAAACACAATTACACTCTAATGGAGTCAGCTGTATCATACTGACATATGGGAAGCAGGATTTCACCACACCTCAGATACAAAATGTCAAACAATCTGTGGTACAATGGTCATGTCTTCTCAGTGTTGTCAGAATGCAGGTGAAAGTGGCCAGTGAATATGACTATCTTTTCCCTCTTAATAAAACAGTAAGGGGTGTTGGGGTGGGCTCAGTCCGTGATGAGGAAGGGCAACAATTGATCCCATGACCCTGGATTGACATGTGGAGGGGCCAATCGGAAGGCGCGAAGCGCCTTCCGATTGGCCCCTCACCAGGACAGACCAAAATTCCATCCAGCCAGGGGCAATCTGCAGAAATGGCTGCCAGTCTGCCCCTGACCACCGCAGGGAGAGGAGGTCAGTAGGGCTGCCAAGGGGAATGAGAACAGAGGCTTGGACAGGCTATGCCAGCCCTTTTCGCCCCAAGGCTGTCCTAACTGCCATGTCCAACTGTAAATTGACTCAGACAGAGCTGCCCGGAGGCTGCAGAGTGCTCCCCCTCCCCCCCCTTCAGGCCTGCTGCGAAGGAGCCTCTGACAGCCCCTGACTGAGGAAAGGAGGCCTTTCCAAGAGCAACGCAGGGGAGCCTGAGGGCCTTTTGAGGGGGGGGGTCTTTCCCCTTCTGCCAAACAGTTGCCTGACAGGGAGGCCACAGAAAAGCCCCTTCTCACTTAAAATACTGCTCTGGCCGGGGGTTAGACACAGCCAAGCCATGTGTCTTTCTTCTTTGCAACCCTCTGCAGATTTGAGGCCACTGCACAGCGTTATTCTGCAGAGGAAGCTGGCTCTTTTGTCTCCTGTTTCATCTGCACAACAACCCTGTGCAGTAGGCCTCAAGTCTTTCAGTTCAACAACAACCTGTGTGGGAAGCCTTAAATGTTTCTTGTCTACCACAACCCTGTCCAAAGTAGCCCTTTCTGCCTGGGGAGCTGATCTTTATACTCTGCAGGTGAGCTGTAATTCCAGGAGCTCTTCAGGTTCCACCTGGAGGTTAGCTATCCCTGGGTTGGAAATACTCCTGGAGGTTTGGAGGTGGGACTTCGTACAATGCCTCAGAGTCCAGCCTTCAAAGGAGCCATTTTTGCCTGCAGTTGGGAGGGAGTGGTGCAGGTGTGTCTCTTCTGGGCTATGGCCAGCCCTTACCAGCAACTGTTGTATTTTGGGGCGCAGACAGGCAGACAAGCATCAGTCCTGTGAGTCTGGAAAGTGCAGGAAGATCTAAATAAGTACTTACAGCCTGAAACTGTAAATAGTGAGAGGGAGAGGGAGAGGAAGGGAAGATGATTGGAAAATGCTTTGAGACACCTGAGGCCTGTTGGGTCACTGCAGCCCATTCCCAGTTCTCTCAGACCTCTCACAACCCACATACCTCTCAGGTTGACTATTGTGGAGAGACGAATGGAAAAGGTGTTTGTGAACCGCTTTGAGACTCCTTTGGGTAGTAAGCAATAGGGTACAAAAATCTATTCTTCTAAGGAGCAACCATGAAAGAAGCATGTGGGCACATAACATTTTATCAACAGTGAAAAAATGGAAAAGAAGGAACAGCGTGGACACCTGTGTACTGTGACTACCCCATGTGTATTAGGGCGGCAGAGGGGCATTTCGGTGAATGTGGCCTAATTCACACAAGAAGGGAAATGACGCAGAACTGGGGGGAATTGGTTGCAATGTAATCTTCCCCTAAGAAGAGTCTCCAGTCTGATTTTCCCTTCACATATCTGAGGACATGGCTCTGGAAAGCTCATCTGTAACCACTGTGCCACAATTCCCAAAGGTCAGTCTTCTCCCACACTCAACGAACATTCCACACCACAGGTTCTTGACACCCATATATCCACACCCATGGCCTCATTTGCCACCATGCCACCACAACCTCCCACACAACACACATGACAACCCCATGCCCTTACAGACTGGACAACTCCTCCCCTTCCTCTTCCCACTGCCAAGCTCTAGCGCCCGTTGTATTCTTGGGCACAACGGGCTTTGCCCCTAGTATCCTAATAATTATTAAGATATTTAAAGTTTAGCAAGAATTCGGAAACTCGAGTTTGGTCTAGAACGCAGCACAGAACCAAATATGGCTCAAAACGCATTGGGAGGGTACATGGGATGCTAGAATAACCAATACGTGAAGGGAATGACAGGCAAAGATTTTTATCCGACTAAAGGGCTTCTTAGAGATGCTTTCTTTAGAGAAAGGGAAATGAGAACAGCTGGTAGTAATCACAGTACAAACCATGCACAAATTGATACTGGTACACTAAACCAATCACCCAATATGCTTCTGAGAACATTATGCACTGGGAGACCTCGTGTGTGTGTGTTGCTTCCTAATAAAGGGTTCACAACAATCAATGTTTGGGTTGCAGAAAAAAATAGCAGTAATGTTTATATTTTCATTTCTGAGAATGGGCTTAAGTTATACTGGCTTTTTGTTGATATATTGCTCTGAATTTGGCATAATTTGACTCTTTGATTATAACATTGTAGCTGATCTTCCTGACTGTTTAGACCACAGTAGGCAGATTTTAGGCTTCTCAGAATTACCATTTTTTTTCTCAAGAGTCTTATAAGTTATCAGTTACAAAATGGCAGCTCAGTAGGCAGGGGCAGTGACAGATCTTCTCACCCATTTTGTAGAGTAGGTAAGGATGAGAGGGTAGAAATGCCGAGACACAATAGCTCGCTCAAAGTCCTCTGGTGAACTTCATGATTGGGTCATAATTTGAACTGGGATCTCATTGTCCTTGTTGTTGTTATATGTGAAGTCATGTCCGACCCATCGCGACCCCATGGACAATGATCCTCCAGGCCTTCCTATCCTCTACCATTCCCCGGAGTCCATTTAAGTTTGCACCGACTGCTTCAGTGACTCCATCCAGCCACCTCATTCTCTGTCGTCTCCTTCTTCTTTTGCCCTCGATCGCTCCCAGCATTAGGCTCTTCTCCAGGGAGTCCTTCCTTCTCATGAGGTGGCCAAAGTATTTGAGTTTCATCTTCAGGATCTGGCCTTCTAAAGAGCAGTCAGGGTTGATCTCCTCTAGGACTGACCGGTTTGTTCGCCTTGCAGTCCAAGGGACTCGCAAGAGTCTTCTCCACTCGTTGTCCTAGGTTCGACAATTTATTAGCAGTTTATTTTTCTACCTCTTCCACCTGCAAAAAAACAAAACAAAACCCTGGACATGTGTCAGTGAAAATGCTGAAGCCTTAAGAGCAAGAAAATTATGTTAACAGTCATTGTGTATTGTCATGAATACAGAGATGAGTATAGGAACAGAGGCAAATGCAAGAGGCTTTATCTTGAAAAGGCTTCTCATGTTCTGTGACAAAGTGGCATAGAAAGGTTGTGAATATGTCTGGTGGAGAGTGAGAATGAAATCGGTGCAGAAGAAGTGTGGGATGACCTGAAGCCCCCCTCTGCCTGTGTATGTTGATATGTGTTGGATTCATACAGATCTTAGTTTGATCACAGAGTTTAGATTTGAGGGTTGCACTATACGGAGGGTATTGTTTTGTTGCCCATCTCTTACCAAAGACTCTGAGCCAAAAACCAAGCTAAGACTTCACTACACTTCTGAGCTAAACACTTCACAACTGTTAAGACACTTTTTTCTCCTACCTTAATAATCCCAGACCGGCTGACATGAAATAGAATTTATTTCCATTCAGAATTTTGCATACCACTGGATTTTATTTACCAATTAAATTCTTTAGTTATCAGGAGTATTTGGGCACTTAAAACATTAACAGGTTGCTGTTGCTATTTGAGGAAGAAGGTGGTTGTATGCTTCCAATGTAGATGCTTGTTTAGATCAGACTGTTCTTGGGAGATGACTTCATTCAGGGTGAAGATATTCACAGTCACAGGGAACACACATTGGCCGCTTTTAGCCTCTTGCTTTCAGGTGGCTGTGGGGGCTACAACATAGGACAGCAGGACAACTGGTCTCTCTCAGGATAAAAAAGCAATACGCTGCTGCTGCTGCTGCTGCAATGACTTTCTCACCCTGAACTAGCACATGTGCACAAGACAGCATGCTGGTTTCTAGGCCACATCGCCTTTCCTTTTGTGCGAAATGGAAAACAAAACCAAACAGTGTGACTGCACACTGGCTGGCTTGCTCAGGATGAGAAAGTACCTGTAATAACACCAGGTAGGAGGGGGTGGGCAGAAGGCCAAGAGTGACCAGTAATTGACGGATGACTGATGGGTCACTCAGGACCGGCATTCCGCCTACCCCTAGTTTGGACACAGTGGGTAGATGGTGATGATTAGAGCATTTCAGCTACTGAAAATGGGACAGGTATTAATGTTTAAACTGCAAGGATATACTCATGCCATCCTACCAAACAGGAACAAGTAATCAAAGGCATTTCCCAAGTTTTCAAAAGCTGCATTGCTAAGACATACTAGCGCCAGCACTATTGTTCAAGGGGGTTCAGCTTTGGAACATCACAGGTTTACAGCAGAAGGTAGATGGTTGCTGGCTGAGAACCATGATGGAACAAAAAACAACCCCCATCCTGATTGCAGCTTTCCATTTAATATAGTCCTTAGATAAACAATGTGACTGAATTCACATGTTGCCCTTTTTTTAAGAAAAGAAGGAAAGACAGGCAGCTTGACTGCAGCAGAAGGGAAATAGGATTGCTAGCTCTGGGTTGAGAAATACCTGGAGGCTTTGTAGGTGGAACCAGGTGTGGGTAGGATTTGGAGCAGGGAGGGACCCAATATAATGCTATGGAGTCCACCCTCCAAAACAGCCATTTTCTCTAGGGAAATGAATTTCTTTACTCATGAAATGAGTAGATAACCTGTGACTGCCCTAGAATCACAGAATCATAGAATTGGAAGGGACCTCCAGGGTCATCTAGTCCAACCCCCTGCACTATGCAGGAACTCACAATTACCTGCCCGCCCATGCACAATCTAAGTTCATATGTGGACAGTCATAAGTTCATCTCCCAGAGGAAATCAGGGCCCTGATGGAGCTTAAATAGTTCCGCAGGGCCTGCAAAAAGGAGCTCTTCCACCAGGGATTTGGTTGAGACGAAACATAACCAATAACGTCTGAAGGGCCTCTGCTCCCTCCAACAGAGCGCTCTGGACCTGTTTGCACTGTTGTATTGTTACATTGTTTATATTGTTACCTCTATCAGTTATTAGTATTATTGTTATGGTTATTCAGAATGCTTCATGTATTGTTCATACGTTCCATGTAAACCGCCCTGAGCATCTGGGGAGGGCGGTATATAAATATAATAAATAAAAAACAAACAAATAAATAAAGTCAGCATTTCTGTCAGACGACTAACTAACCTCAGCTTAAAAGCTACCAAAGAAGGAGAACTCACCACCTCCCGAGGAAGCCAGTTCCACTCTTATATTCCTTCCAGCTTCCAGTTGGGAAGGAAGCATCCTGGAACATTTTGATTATGTCATGATCCTGTTCAAATGGAGGATTCTGTCCCAGCTAACCACCCCTGAGATCATCACATGGAGAGCAGGCCACAGTCAGGCATTCCTCTATCCTGCCTGGCCTTAGCTCTGCCAGAAAGCTTCAGCTGCTACCCACAAGCAGGAAGGGAGCCTAATTAACAAGCATCTCTGCTAATATTCCCCTCCCTGAAGCATATCTTACTATTAGTATTTGTACTAAGCAGAGACCTGCAAGGACTTCCACAGGCATCTTATTCCCCACCACCACCATTTCTCTTTCCATTCCCTGAAAGGTCCCTTAGCCTCTACCCGTTCCACATATCCTTCTCTTCTTCCCACTCACCAGCCAACCTACTTTTATCTGCTCCATTGTCTTCAGCTTTCCTTTCCTTCACCCCCTCTCTGGCTAAGTTGCATGGTGCCAGCCACTGAGCCAAATCCCGTTGTGTGGTGCCAACTGGGTAGGGTCCCGTTGCTGTGTGGGACACCTTCCTCCTGTATCCCCCCCCCAGACTATTTCCTCCTGGCAGACCCACATTCTTAAATTTCTTACCTTTTACCTGTCCTTCAGCTCCAACTATATCATTTATGATCCTTTCTTCAGAATGGGGACCCAAGACACCTTACGTCATTCTCTTCTCCTCCAATTTATCCTGACAACAACCCTGTAAGGTAGGTTAAGGTAAGGGTATGTGAATGGCCAATATCTCCTAGAGAGCCTCCATGACAGAGTGGGGATTTGAACTGGGGGGTCTCTCAGATCCTAATCTGAAACGCTAACCATGGCTCCGCAGTGGTTATCACGGGATAGCTGCAAATTACACAGTAGCAAGTCATTTTATACTTGGTGTTCCAAGTAGATGAAATATAAAGCGTCCAAATTAAGCTTTTAAAAGCTCTGACATGACCTGAAAAATGAACAAAGAAACAAACATTCTGCATGTGCCTGCAGTATCTTGTAAAGATGATATCATGAAGGAGGACATGCGAAGACATACAGCTGGTTCACATCTTAAACTTCTAGTGAGGCGCCAGATGAACAGGAGTCTCTGTTTATTGAAGCCTCTAATGTAAAGTGTACATATGCATATTACAGGAGTACGATTAGGCAACACTCCTGTATCCCCTTTTTAAAACAGAGTCACATCCCATAATATGCTTCCAGTAACCAAGTGACTGTATAAATATGTTTCCATCAGAATTTTTTTTGCTTTCCGTTCTGAGGTCCTGTTTCATTTCATTTTACCTGAACACTCTATGCTGTGACACCTTGAGACTTGTTTTTCATCCCATAGTGTTCCTCTTCATACACACACCAAAACAGCTTTCAGAATATGTTCTTTCAAAAGAATTAGTAATGAATAAGTCAAATTAAACCAGAGCTATTTATTAGATACAAATTCTAAAATACGAATAAGATGGATATCCATGTGCGTCATTCACAGATGAACAAATTATATTCATGGTTCAGTGTAAGTCATTCACTGGTTTATGGATCACAAAATCCTTTAGGCAGTGTGACAAATCCACATAATGTCCCTGAGTGATAGATTTTGCATTTTGTAGATGTGTTTTAAAAAATCCCCCATGTAGCCCCCTGTAGCTAGACATCTGAGAATTCTCAGGAGCATAATGTTACTCCAGCTGAAGTTGGCAGTAATTTACACTCAATAAATTGGTTACACATCTGCTTGTTTCAAATTATTTTAGAGAGAAGCAAGGCAGAATGTGCATACCTTTGGTCCAATTGTGTATAAAAACAGAGATGCCATTGCAAACAAAGATTACACATAGATACACTGGTTCCCAGATTCCCATTTTTCCCCTCATCAACCTCCTGATATTGCTTACAGATGGTGAAGATTTACTGCCATAATGGGTAAAAAAAAATTCTGCTGTTCCTCTGCAGCTTACTAAACACAAATAGCATTGGAAAAAGCAGGATTTGAATTTCATGGCTGGCAGGGGGGAAGGGAGCTAGGTCCCAAGCAAAGATGTCTCCCCAACATGACCCAGTCATCACCAGTAGTAAGTATTATGCTAGTGTGAAATCAGCTTGCCTTCGTACTGACTTAGGTGCCCTCTTAAGCCATTTAGAGGCAGAGCCAAAGGAGGGATACAAGCTGTGATGGAGTTTCTAGAGGCCTAATCACCCAGCAGTTTAACACTAACACAACAACAGCTGCCTCTTCCTTAGGGGAGGGAAACGAGTGAGAGAAAGAAAGTGAGGGAAAAGTGAAATGAGACTTCTGAAGGAGAGCTGCAGCCAAAGATTGGCCCACCCCTTCTTAGCTGAGTTTGCTAATAAGAGCTTTAATGAGCTATGTGTCACTACAGTTGTTAGAACCCACCAGGATTGATAATAGGAGTGCCTTCAGCACTTGTCTCAGAACACATCACCAGAGGAACTCTAATAATCTGTCCTGATACGACAATGCGATACCACTCAGTGGGAGCTCCTCCAACCCAGCTTTGCAGACCTCTGTGATGTTTCCAAGCCCATTAGGGACGCATGCAGCTTGATAGTGTAGCATGGGAGGGGGGGTTAAGGGCTTCAACCTTCTCCCCTGCACCATTCTCCCAAACAGCCACACGGGCTCTGTTTGTCCTACTGCAGGGCACCTTGTGTACTCTCCCCAAACTGATTTGGGTCATACATAGTTTGTATCTTACCATGCTTCTCTGAGCAACACTGGATTTAATTTATATCAAGGCTGCAATCACTCAACAGATGAATTAAATCCTTAATTGGTTATTCAGTAGGGGACACATTCAATAGGCCAGGGCAAAATTTAATCTGCTGGGTTGCGAATTAAGGACACAATGGATCATCTTTGAGGCTGTTTTGGACCTGACATATTAGGCTTCTAAGGACTGAAAAAGAAAAATATTAAAGATGGCCTTTCCTTCTAACAATAAGCCCTAGTTTTGCATCTTTTGTGAGAAGTTATTTTACAGTTTCTTCAGTGTCGCATAATGGGGTTAGGTCTGTCTGTCTATCTCTTAAATTTAGTGATCATCTGAAAGGCACCTATCTAATTGTCCAAAAATGTTTTTACTGATTGATATATGTTAATTTTCCCATGGCTGTGCTCCAAAATAGAAGCTGGATGTTAAGAACATAAAAGAAGCTATACTGGGCTAGGCCAGTGGCCCATCCAATGCAGCATGCTGGTCAATTCCGCACCAGCGGCACCACTCCGGGCTGCCGGTAGTGCATTACTGTGGAGCTGCATGCTCTGCAGCTTCCTGTGTCCCCATGGAGGATACATTTCAGTGGGGCACCCAGTCCATGAATGAAATGTGTCCCCCCCCCCGGGGTATGCAGCCATGGTAGGTTCTGCTGTGCAGGGGTGGTGGCAGCAGGGGTTTGTTACTTTGCAGGCAGGTGGGATTTTAAAGCCCTGGTCCATCCCGCTGTACCACAAAGCTGACTGGGGCATTTTTTGCCCCCTCCTGGCCTCTGTAGAGCGGGGAGGAACCAGGGCTCTTCCTGTCCACACCGGCATGCCATGGAACAGACCCCATTGGCCCCTGCAGCATGAAAAGGGAACACATATTCTCTCACATTCCCTTAGCATTTGCCAAATGAGGGCCCGATCCACTGTAGGCCCTGGAGGGGGCTGGAACAGCAGTGATGTCATGTGGATACAGAAATTAGCCTCGCGTGAATACTGATGCCACCCTAGCCTTTTCCACCCGTGCTGAATCGACCTCTGTGTCATACAGTGACTAAGACCCAGATGCCATCAGGAGATCCACTAGTGGGGCTAGAACTCCAGAAGACCTCCCACTGTTGCTTCCAAGCACCAAGAATGTAGAGTATCACTACTCCAGACATAATATTCCATCTATAAGTCTTGGCTAATAGCCACTGATGGACCACTGCGGTTAGAAGTTAGATGTCACCATGCTGACTTGAAGCTGGAGCATTGCTTCAACACAAGATTGGAAAAAATGGGTGCTTAGGATGGGAATGTACTGAATCATGTAACAGTTCAGTGTTTCCCACTATGACATTAACCAGTGATTCATATATATGTCACAAGTGTGTGGCCATGTTAGTTTGCACTGGTCACTTGTTTCCTAGGCTGGACATTCCTCCCCTTAGAGCTCCAAGATGATGTCCATAAAATCATCCCTCATTTTAACTGGGTTAAGATCAAAGCAGAACCTACCTAAACTGAGCTTTGTCTCTGTGTCAGATACTGTCTGCCCCTCCTGTTATTCCCTCCCTTCTTTCCCTAGAGAGAGACAGACAAGTCAATCTAGTCCTAGATTCCTAAATCTCTCTTTCTCCTTGGTAGGATTCTGACTGAGGTGTTAGTTGTCAACCATAAGTTTTCCTGCTGTCAGAGCCCTCTGAATATTCTGTGAATCTGATTCCTGCCCTGTAGTTTTTCCATTGCAAGCTGTTAAACTGTAGGAAGAGTGTGTAGACTTGATTATTGTAACTATCCTGTGAATCCTTGGGGTGGGGTGTTTCTCCACACCACCCAACAGAGCTGGTACTGAACCAGTGTCAACTACATGCCAGCATCAGGGTCTGCCTGACTGTAAACTTTGTTTTCATTAATTTTCAAAATGTTTAGATTTTCCTCCTTGCTTTGTAACAGACTGAGCTTTCTGCACTTGAAAGATGGCAATTTGCATGAATGCTCCTCATTATTCATAACAGAATCATACAGATACACCTTTATATTTACAAAGGTTTCTGCATGATTCTAAATGTAACTGTATAGACATGTCTGTGAACAAAACTAATCCTATCTTTCTGTACATTATGTATTTCCCAGGTGTATATTATATAGTATATACTTAAAGATCTGCATACGTTAAAGGTATCAAGCTAAGTTGTTAAATGAAGACCAAAAGCACCTGTTAAGTATCTTTGAATACCTAGAATAGGAGAGAGAACATATTTCCATTTGTATTAATTAGCAGGCATTACTTTATATTTGCAGCCAGAGGATGTAAGGGTTATCTGGCCGCAACATCTGCCACTCTTTTGATTTGATTGCCCTGGTGGGTGATCCCTTCTTTCCTCACCATTCCACGCACATCCCTCCCAAGGTTTTGTGCTCAGTAAAAGGGGATGAGCACAAGAGTATACGAAATTGATAATAATAGTGTAGTTCAGGTTGAAGCAAATATCCTTATCCATTGATCCAAATATCCTTATCCCTGGTAGGCCCTGCCCCTGCGGATCCCGCCCTCTGGCCCTGGACTCTAGCCACTTTGCTCTCAGACGCCTCAGTGGCTGGAGCCAGCAGCAAGTGAGGGGGCCTTGGATGGGCCAACAACCAATGTTTCTTGTAAAAAATGTAAAATATTAATTTATACCTTCTAAAATGTACACTTTATGAAAAACATGAATATATAACTACTAGCTTCAAAGCCCGTTCTTAAGAATGGGCCCTGAAAGGGTCCCCTCCCCTGGCCCCTGGCCACAGGGCAGGCAGCTTAAGATGGCTTTGGGTGGCAGCTTGCAGCCAAATTAAGTGGGGCAGGCGGGGGGTGGGCAGCTCATTAGCAGGGCTGAGACAGAGCTCTTTAGCAGGCAGTCAACAGGCTGGGAGGCCTAGCAGGATGGGAGGCCCTCATTAGCAAGGGCTCCACCTGACCTTTTGCCCAGGACCCTCTCACCTGCTGCTGGCTCCAGGCACTGAGGCATCTGAGAGCAAAGAGGCTAATGTCCAGGGCCAGAGGATGTGAGCTGGAGGGCCAGGGCCAGTCAGGACAAAGCTGGCTGCATCCTGATTGGCCCTATTCCAACTTGGACAGCCGGGCACGTACCACCCCCTAGGCTGTTTCAGAAATATATAGAGGAACAACAATGGATGAGGATGTAGAGGGGGTATAAATAACCCTCTTTCAAAAGCTACAAAACAGAATTTCATTGAGAAAACATATCATGCATGGTTATTTCAGTCAAAAGGAAAACCATGTGAATTGTATGAGGAGAGGCTTACCCCCAAAATAGCAAAATTACCATTGTATAGATGCAATTCTGAATGTCGTAATCTGGTTGCGAGGGGGTGGGCAAAGGAAGGCCTCCACCACATGCTGGAGAGCCAGTGGACGGGAACCGAGATGTCCCTCCCAGTAGTTTAGACTGTTGTGGAGATTGAGGCAGGGGACTGGGAGGTGGTGAGGCCCAGTGGTGGGCATGCGTGATGATGGTTAAATAGAACTCCCTCATTCAGAGGCAGTTTACCTCTAAATGGCAGTTTATCATTCCATGTGTCAGGATGTCTTCCTAGAAGCCTGAGGATGGCCACTTTGGAAGACAGGACCTTGAATGAAAGACCTTTGGTTTGATGATACAGTGGGGATCTTCTTCTGAAAGCCACAGGGCAGGGAATTATCCTATCCAAACTTAAAGACAGAATTCAGGGATCTCCATCCCTCCCTACCCCCCCTCCCACTAATTTCATAAGTATACTCTTTGATACTGAGGGGTGCAGAGATTATTCCCGGAAGCTTAGAAAAAAGGAAGGTTGAGGTAGGATCCTAAGAGGAGCTGGAAGCTGATGGGGAAATGGATCTATTCACATGAAATGCTTCTTGAATATCTTACCAGGTGCTACCTTTCCCTTGGGCCTTTAACATATCACCCAGGTTATAAAATCATGTTTATTTCTCCTTTTTTAACATAATAACCTTCCCTTCGGGAAGTCAACAGGGAGATGAGGGGGAAATAAATTCCATCATGAAAACCACACTCAGACCCCCCTCAGATCTGAAGGAGTGAGCTTTGACACTGGAACGCTCCTCTCCTGAAAATCCTGTTGAACCCCTGGTAAGTCCTCCTGCAGGACTCGAATTGAGCAATAAAAGATCTTGCTGTGATATGGGTGCGTTAAACCTAAAACCTGTGTACAAACGTTTAAACCCAAAAATAGGGAATGTTCCAGTAATCCAAAACAAATTAGGAAAGAAACTGCAGGAGGAAGGGGAAAAAGTTTATTGCATATAGTGGCCTTTTAATCATAAATGAGGCTGCATTATAATTAGAACAGCTTGCTTTAATGAAAAGCAGATAAATTGAAGGCCATGGGTGACATCTGCCAGGGCAAATCTGGCACAGAGACACAAGGAGATTTCCCAAGACGTCCCCTGGATCCTTTTCGTGTCCCTGCTTCTCCAAAAGTCCAGCTGGACGCATTCCTGCAAGGCAAAAACATGGTGGTAAGCAGGGATCGTGGACTCCCCTCCGCCGGCATCCTCCAGGGGCTTCCACAGCCTTCAGTTGGCCAACATCCACCGGGGTCCGTCAGCCGGCCTCCACGGACTTCCACCTGCAAATGGCCACTGGCTCACATTCACACACACATTCAGGCCAGTGCGCCGCGCTGACGGCGGGTAGCCACACAGCAATGGACACCCCCCCATTCACTCACACATTCACACACACATTCACACCAGTGCCCCATGCTGACAGCGGAAAGCCCCTCAGTTATGGAACACCCCATTCACACACACATTCACACACACACACTCCCCAGCTGCCATTGCCAATTTCCGCCCCCTTCCAACCAGCCGAGTTTTGCCAGCTTCCGTCAGCTAACGTCATCAGGTGCTTCCGACCGTGGCACTCCGCCAGCTTCGAGTTGCCAGTTACCACTGCTTACACTACAAGTTGCCCCGCATAGCGGCACAACTTGCCTTTGGGTGCCTCTCCCCTCCGCAGGATCAGTCTCCTCCTCTCAGCATCCCTTCTGCGGGCCGCCTGGATCCGGGTGCCTGCCTGTGTCTGGGGGAGAAACAGAGAGATACACAGGCCTGCCTGAGAACTCGGGGGCTGTTGGACTCTCGTCAGCGGGACGGTCCTCCCAGGATCGCTCCCTTGCACCCTGGGAGGAAGAGCCCCGCACCAGCCATTCATCACAAATCCCTCGGTTTCCATGGGTTCCCAGCCTTCCTCTGGGATGCCGGGGTGTGTCGCTTGGGTCCCCAGTCCTCAACCTTCCCCTCAAAGCCCCCTCCTCCCCAGGCTGGCCTGCCTGCCTCTGAGCAAGCCATCCTCTGAAGCCGGTACTCTCCCCATGGTAACGAGGCCTCCTTGGGGGAGTGGCCCTGTGATGTCACACAAGGGCATGGTAATGAGCCCCTCCTCCTCCTGCCTCTGGGTCATGAGCTGCGGCTGGGTCATTGTGTCAGGGAGGCCACGGAAGCTCAGAGTTTGCCCTTCCTAGCCAGCTCTTATGTCACCCGGTGTCCAAACTCAGTTCTTCACACCCATACGGGGAGAAAGAAAAATGCCCCCTCCTCTAATTTCCCCTTTAGACATTTCCCGGTCAGCTTAGAAGAGAGCCCTGCTGAAACCTCCAGGGCCCACTTGGAGTCTCCGAAACCGCTGACCTCTCAGAGCTAGGAGGCTCCAACCGATGCAAAACACTGAGTTGAGGCTTCCAAACAAGCCATGATAACTGTTTCTGCCTTTTAAAAACAACAGCTTAAACCCCCCTCATTGACTTGGTGTTTTGATGGCCCTCCTCAGCAGCCAATCACTGCATTGAATTTATAACATGTAGAACATGTCAAATGTCTAATAAATCCAGAAGCAAAAAAGTCAAACATTCTGATATTATATTTACACTAGCTTCAAAGCCTGTTCCTAAGAATAGGCCCTGAAAGGGTCCCCTCCCCTGGCCCCTGGCCTGGCAGCTTAATGTGGTTTTGGGCTGCAACTTGCGGCCAAATCAAGTGGGGCAGGCAGGGGCTGGGCAGTTCGTTAGCAGGCCCAAGACAGAGCTCCTTAGCAGGCAGTCAGCAGGCCAGGAGGCCCTCGTGAGCAAGCCTTCCACCACAACCCTTTGCCCAGGGCCCTCTCACCTGCTGCTGGCTCCAGGTACTGAGGCATCTAAGAGAAAAGAGGCTAGAGTCCAGGGCTGGAGGGTGGGAGCCGCTGGGGCAGGGCCAATCAGGACAAAGCTGGCTGCACCCTGATTGGCCCTATTCCAACTTGGATAGGCAGACACGTCCCACCTCCTAGGCTGTTTCAGAAATATATAGAGGAACAACAATGAATGAGGATGTTAACTACAATGATTCAGGCATAAAAGACCAGTTGATTCATTGAGCAGGCTTTCTGTGAACTGGAGATTAATTGTTATGTTTTTATTCAGCTACATGTTGCTAAAAAGTAAACAGCTATATAACAATATGACTTAACAATTTGCTTCTGCAAGGCCCCTAATTAATATGTAATAGTGAATCACAGAAACAATTGAAATGTAGTTTTAATGGGAAAAAATGGAGAGTACAAAATATTAGTCTGATTGGCTTTGGCCTTGGACTTTCTGAATATATATTTCCCATGTTTTATAAGTAAATTGCATTTCTTAAAAAGCATTTTCTTCAAATGTATTGATGTTTCTAAAGACACAATTTACATAAATTCAGGCATCTTTACAATATATGACAGTATGACCTATTTTAGTAGGGTATTATGTCTGTGTTTTTCTGCTTACCATTAATATGCATAACTATAATTGGAAGTGAGCTACTTTAAATAAAATAAGCAATGCTGAAAACAAACTTGCATAAGAAAAGCTTTGAAGTTTAAAATAGTTTTCATAAAATAGTCATAATTAGTCATACAGAACTATGCAAAGAACATATTTCAAAAACTGTTGGTTACACTCTCATGAATCTTTCTTTGGTTATGTCACCTTTCTTGCATCTCCTCTTCGATTATCAACAATGCAGATCTGTATCCCTTGTGACAGGGCCTTCATGAAAAGCAGAATCCAGAGAAGAGCAACAGTGGAAAGGATTAGGTTGGATCCCAGTGTGTCCTTGTCCAAGTGGGAGACACATCATTTTTGTAGAAGGTGGCAGCAGCACATTCCATCAATCTCTCACAAGAGCTGCAGCCCTTGTGCCATTACCAGCATTTTTCCTATGGATCTCCTTATGCTCCTAAGCAGCTTTTTAGGGTATAGCAGGGGGCTGCAAAGGACAGATAAGGAGAATTCAGTCCACAAGCAAAGTTGTTTGAATTCAAGTGTCTCTGGTTCCCCTAGTCCAAATCCCAGGTCTAGAACTTGGTGCTTGCAGTTTTCTGTTGGTTATAATTATTGGGTTTCTCCAGTTCTTTTCTTAATAGATGTCCTGCAAAACAAAACTTCGTGGACCAACATGGCATGTCTTGAAAGTACAAAGCAAGTTCTCTTTTCATGACCCTGGCTGTGAACCATGAAGCTTAGGGGAGAAAGAATTCCTGGAATGCACAAACAATTAGACCTTCTATCGCAGTGAGCCAAGTTTTTTTTCATGCCAGCATCCTGGGTTAGCAAGCAATGGGGAGGCAATTACCAAAACCATTCCTCTCATTACTGTGTCCAGTATGGGAATCATCTGAGCATGTAAGTGAGATAGAAGAACATGACAGGACAAGAGAATGGAATGGAAGGAAGCTGGTCATTAGGGCCAACTCCAGACACCAACAATGCTCTAGCATCCAAATTTCCTCAGTCCTGTTTGTCATCTGATTTATTGTTTGCTTTATTATTTGGGAAGACTTGCTGCCAGTTAAGAACATAAGAGCCATGTTGGATCAGACCAAAGGCCTACTTTGTCTAGCATTCTTTTCACACAGTGGTCAACCACTGAGCTATCTATAGGAATTCCACAAAGAATAAAGCTACAACAACATCATCCCACCTGTGTACCTCAGAAACTGATTTAAAAAGGCATAGATATCCATCATGATTTGTAGCCATTGATAGCCCAGTTGATGCAGAATCAGCCTCAAGCACCCAGGATAAGCATCCATCCAGCTGCTGCTTAAAGACCGCCAGTTATGGGGAGTTCACCACCTCCTTAGGCAGCCACTGCTGAATTACTGAATTCCTCTGTCCCATAACTCTGAAATTTGCTCAGCAATTTTTGGTGTCTAGTAGCAGTTGAAAGCTGTCACTGGTTAGAAGTAATGTCAGTGTCATTTTGCAATTCCAGGAAGTCACAGAAACCAGAATGCTATTAAACCTCACCCAACTCCAAAAAAAGAAAGAAAAAAAAGAAAAAGAAAGCAAGAAAGAGGAGAAAAGAAGCCCCCGACAACTCCCACCCGGTCTGTTTAAAATTGGTACCAGGAAAGGTGTATGATTCTGATTCCAGGGGGTTTCCATTTGCTTTTTGATGGGTGGCTTCACATAGGCCAAGAGATGCATGCATACAGCAGCATTTCTGTGACAGGGAATTATCAGGGACTCCTGTAGTTGTACGTCAGCTGGCCAGTCATCACAGATGGGACGATGTTCAATAGGGATGTGCTAAACAAATTCTAAAGCCATGGGGGAAATTAAATTTAAAAGTTCCATTCAATCTCATTTATTCTGAGCAAAAAAAAAAAAGATTCAAAACAAACCAATCTTTTTCATTTCTATTGATTTCAATTAGGAATATATTTTTGGCTGAAACAACTTCCTTTTCTCTCCAATCTGGACAAACTCTTTGGGGATTACAGCATTCACACAAGGGATCACTTTTGCCATTTTCAGAGAAAGGGTCTCAGTCCTATATAGGCAATTAAAGGAGTGTCATTTTTTTAAAAAGGGGCAGTAACTCTGCAGTGCTAGGAACACATTCCTGGGAGTAAGCCTCACTGAATAAAATGGGACACATTCCCATGCAGGCCAGAATAGAACATCTAATCTGTAACATCTAGAAGTTTACTTATCCTGGTATTCCTACTTGGTTATACCACCTGACCATGCATTCTCCATACCTGGAAAGATCTTGCTATTAGATTATGCCAGCTTTGTGACAGACCCTCACTGCCTGTGAGGTTAGTTTAGCATATGAAGAAAACATTGTTTCCCAAGAAAGAATACAGACTGGAGAGTTAGCCATTCTTGGAATCTGGTATTCTCTGCTGACATTAACATGGTTTAAAATTATAAAACATATTCACATTAAAACCTCTTAAATCATTCTCATGAGCAGAATTTAGAGATTGAAACTGTGAGAATGAAATTAAAGTTTACCAAAAAATTACCATTTTTTTCAGAGTTCTGACACTCTGAAAATACATGTGCAAAGATCAGCACTATTTTTGGCGAATATTTCATGCAAAGCATAGCTCTCAGCCCATTGCTGGCTAATCCCCCTCCCCCCCACACACACACCAGTATCTCTTATGCTAAATTGATTTGACAGAGAAACAAACAGAGATGGCAAAGAACTGTGGCAATACAAATGATTTTTTTGTTTTTAAATTACATCAAAATATTTAAAATATTAGCAGTATATGCAAATCTACTCTTTCTTGGAGCTCAAACCAAAAACTCACAATGTCCCCTCCCCTCCATGACAGAAGCAACATATTGAGTTACAATCACTGGAAGAGCCTGAGCTGAAATGCAATATCTATTTTTCAAACAAGGTTTAGAGCAGTTTCACACCATTACTTTCAAGGGTTATGAGTCTATTACATGTCCATTAGGGCACTTACCAAAGACAAATCAAAGAATTATATCCACAGTTCATTCCTGTAATGGGTGAGAACTCTGCAAGAAGTTCCAGATGGTTAATGAATGAAAAACCTGTTAGGAAAAAAAAAAGACAACAAACTTTGGATTTTGAACATATGGGATATTCAGTGAATTCAGAACATATCCATCTATGGCAGGGTAGGGATCATTTCACATTATATACTCACATGTTCTTGTAACAGAATAGGCAAGCAAATCATAGTAGCTCAGTTGTCAAGACATAGCATATGGCTGTAAGTCTAGAACAACCCCTCTCCATTATCCATTTGTGAAATTAAGTGCATTCCAAATAACATCCATTTAACATCTTTATGTTGCTGAACACTGATGCAGAGTTCCCCGATGGGCTTCCCCTATAGCATCCTTGGCCTCCCACTAAGCAGAGTATTAATAACCTGCCGGGTATTTTCGTCTTGCAATGTTTCCATTCTGTGACTAACAGTCACATGAGATGGAAAGAGTAATTTCTGATCAATTATGGGTTGCATACCTTTCAGGGATCATGCTAGTGAGAACCAAAATTGAGAGAAACAGATTTTTTGTTTGTTTGTTTCCATTCACACCATGACCAAAAGCATTTCTCTGGCAGTGAGTCTAACACCCTGCAACCAGAGATTTTATGCTTGGCAAATTGTCTTTTAAAACAACTGAAGCAGCAGCCACTTTAATCCAGTCACACGCTGGCCGTCTCATTTCATAGCAATCATATACTGGCGGTCCCTCCAGTGACTCACAAGTGCTGCACCAGAGATTTGCAGAAGATCCCACCCCAAAATAAAAGGCAGAGACCCACACCATTTTCAAGAAAGGTTACAACATTCCTTTTTCCAGGGCAAGATCATGGGAAACAACAACCAGATATGTTAGGCATGTTCATGAGGGTCTATGGCTGTGGATTCACATATTTAAATTATATATCATGTCCCTGGTTATAGTTACCTGGCATGATAAGCAAGGGCTCCAGTTGCATGTCTTGGTTATCACCCAACAGCAGCTGCTACTAGTGTAAAACATAGAATTAAGGGCTTGGTGGTAAATTTTGCTCCCTAGCAGTCAACTGTTTTATGCTAAAACCTGGGCCTCGACGATTCAAGGCTCCAGAACATATACTTAACCTTATGGTACAGCACGGGATGTATGAAATCAAAATGAAAATGCCTTTAAGCATGTTCACTGTAGTTCTCCTTCTCCTCTACTAACTGGAACTGTTTCCCTCACTCATTTGGGATTAGAAGTAGATTAGGGGATATAACCTTGGAGCAGGTTTGAGACCTGCAGCTTCTCATTTAAGCAGCTGAGCACTGTTAATGTTGTTAAGACAAGGCTTTCCAAAGACCACAGAGATTTATCAAATCTTTACTTGAAAGAGCAACGAATGCAGGAAAATGTGCTGAAAGAACAGTAATACGAAAGAATGGTTACCTTTTTCCTGCACCTTTTATAATAACTCGTAATTGCTTTCAATGAGAGTGAAATCAATTGTATCAGACTCTAAAGACCCATAATTATTCTGGGGAAAAAAATCAGGTTCATCTAGATCAGAACCATTTACCAGGCCTGGCAGCATCCTTCTAATGATTTACACAGAGATCTTCTGCCTAAGACCTTGATATGACAGAAAGTTAACCTTGGACTTTATAAATATTAAGCAATCATTCTGCCTCCAATCTTAGTCAGGTATCAGCATTAGGAAGGCTGAGGGACAAAATAAAAATGACATTGTGAAGGGACCTTCCACAGATTTTTAAAGTTTAAATACCAGCTATTGTGTGTCTATATAGTCAGATTAGGGTTATAGCATGAGGGGAGGAGGGTTATAGATCTTTCCATCCATTATTTTTTTCCAGACCTCATTTTCCACCTGGAGCTGCTATTTATTTATGTATTTATTGCATTTATAACCTGCTATTCTCAAAACCAGCTCATGGCTCATAAAAACAATAATCCAACAATAAAACCCCATAAAATCCCAATCGGCAATATTACAACCCCAAACCGATGGCAAAATTCATATGGGGAAAGACCTTACATCCTTCTGAGGTTGGTAAAATGAGTGCCCAGCTTGCTGCTGGGGGGTAAACGGTAATGACTGGGGAAGGCACTGGCAAACCACCCCATATTGAGTCTGCCATGAAAACGCTAGAGGGCGTCACCCCAAGGGTCAGACATGACTCGGTGCTTGCACAGGGGATACATTTACCTTTACCTATAGTAGGTTCTATATGTTATCACAGGGATCACTGCAGCTACTCTATAAGGTTGATCAGTCAGGTAACCGTATCACCATGCTGCAGATCAAGAGACACACCGACTGGCTTGAGTAAAGGCACCCATTGAGGTCATTAAATCCTAGGATTCCAGCTGGGGGTTGCAACTTGCTCTTCTTCACTGAACATCACCAGCTTCTTGTAGGGAGTTCCTCACCATATAACCCAGCCAGGACCATCCAAACAGAAAATGGCTGACTCTAAATGTGTCCAGAGTGCCTTTCCTTTCAAACATCAACACCCCCCTCTCCAAAGTACCCACTATTAACAGTATGCCTCAACATATGCTGACCCAAACCAACACTATTAACCTGAGCAGAATCCACTTAGCAAGCACAGCCATTAGCACACAGAGACATGCAAATACACAGCCTTTCAATCCAAAAAGGCAACTGGCAGTTGCAATAAGACAAAGAGAAACATACAAGGATGGGCAATCAGTTTAAAGCTGAATGTTATGTCTGAGCAGACTGCTTTTATTCCTTCTCTCCCACCATGATGTCTCAAAGGCAACTTTGCAAACTCAGGAGTCAACTAATTGGGATTTTTTTCCCTAGGACAGCCTGCACAACACAACAATCTGTTCAAGACTTTAATGTAGTGCAAGCTCACTTAGGCATAAATCCCATTGGGCTGAGTGGTATTTACTTCTGAGCAATGTGCCCAGGATTATTCAGCAGCCTACAAACCCTTTTTTTTTTTTTTTGGTATCTACTATTTTTCATCAGATGAGATCACGGGTGCTCAGATCCAACAGGACCACTTGGCATGAGCCCCTCCCTAACCTTCAGGTCACCCCCTTCTGTTCCAATTTTAATTCCCCCCTCTCCTGATTCATTTCTCAGATTTCTTTCATCCCCTTTCCCTGATCCAGTTTACTTTGCCGGTTAACTTATCTTTCCTCCCCTTAATACATTTCTTTTAGGGATTCCTCTTCCTATATTTTTCACTTTTGAGTAATATTTGTTTGACATTAGCAGATGGTTTAAAATAAATGCCTATTGTGAAATGCTACTGCCAAGCTAATCTCAATTTCAACATAGGCTGTTGTATCAGAGAATCAGATTGACAGGCAGATTTAGGACCACCAGGACTTCAGTGTCCAACATCTTGAGCCTGAAATTTTTATGTCTGGTGGAAATCTTTGGTTTTTTGAATGGCTGAAGCAGCAGCCACCAAGTCAGTTATACAACAGTTGCCTCATTTCATAGCAGCACTTCCAGTGCTCCACAAGCAATGTGTCAGAAATTTGCAGAAGATCCAACCCTGACATAAAAGACAAAGAGAACCTTGCAGATTGAAGTAAGGCTGAATGCATTCCTTTCGCCACAGCCTATTAAAAATAAGGTTTTGTTGACCACCATGCTCAGGCAGCAACAGGAAGGAGATGGAAGAGCAAAAGGACTGAGCAACAGACTCAGTTGAATCACCAGACGTGAGATCCCTTATCCCTTTCACTGTGATGTTCCATTTCTTGTGGAGCGCCCCATTCACAGTTCTCATTGACTGAAAGAGCAACATAACTACTATGTGCCTTGAGCACCACCTTACCAAACATACAGAATAATATAAATTTAATGTTAATTGTTGTATTGTAGAACTATAGACCTTTTAAAATTAAAAAGTAGGGTTGTTTCTCCACTCCTTTGTTCAACCTTAGCCAGCCCTGATGTACGGTGGCCCAGAGGGGGCAAAGAATGTCCTGGTCAGCTTTGTGGTGTTTTGCGGTGCCACGGCATTCATTTTTTATTGTGCAGGAAAGTGAGATTGCGTGGAATGAAATTCCGCACATTTCAGTGCCAGAGCAGATCCAGTGCTGAAGTGTGCCCTCCATGGGGACACAGTAAACTGCAGATCTTTATGCTCTGCAGCACCACACTGGTGGCTGCCTGGCATGGATGCCACTATGTGGAATCAGCCAAAGAGCCACCTGTGGCTTGCAAGCCAGTAAGCTAGTCAGATTGTAAGCAATGGCAGAATGCATTATGTTGACTCAAAATAACATTGCAATTCTGTTTTAATTTTTTTACCATTATTCTAAGCAATTGAGAGTGTTGTGAACCCACTGAAATGAATGAGGAGCCCCAGGTCCATAGGATTCAGAAGTGTAATGAATAAGTATGATTATACTATGGTTTCTCATCAGATTAATTAATGATGAATAAAAATGATCAACGTACTAGAGAAGCATCCCATTTACAAAGGCTAAATAAATGTGAGGTGGGGGGGAGAGAGAGAGAGAGAAATGAGAAAGAAAGAAAAAGAAAGAAAGAAAGAAAGAAAGAAAGAAATATTCTGACAGTTTTCAAATGTGTAAAAGAATACTTGAAGGAAGTGGAAGAATATGTTCATATTACCCTTTGAGACCAGGATATGAAGAAATGGGTTTTTGTTTTCTGCCTCTTGGCTTGGACATAAATCTCAGAGAGTTGAATGGGATTTGATTCCTAGGAAGCATGCTGAGTGCTGCAGCCTCAGTATGAAAACAGATGAGCAGCCCAGAAAGGAATATGCAGAAAAGGGCGGTTCTAATGTCTCATTTCCAGGTGGTTTTCAAATTAAAAATTTGGCCTGATGTCAGATGCTTGAAGTACAGAGTATGTTCCCTTAGGTGACTCATTGCAATGTAACAATTACGCTTAAGTGTCTTTTTTAACCATTCTGTCCAATTTGGCTTCCAAATGTAAAAGAATAAGGCAGATGAAAGATAAGGAGAATTTTTCAATGAAATAAAATATGCTACCTGCTGTTATAGACTAATTGTTTGCAATCAGTGGGCTCTTATCCCTTTTATTGTGATGTTATTAGCATTACTTAGGTTATTAAGGCTAGTTAAGATTAGATTTCTCCCCCTAACTTTAACTTTTTCTAAATTAAGTACAAACCATATACAACTTCAACATGAATAAAAACTTTAATTATATTGCTGTGAATAAGCTTTAATAGAACCTTATAATCAATATTCTCACACAGTATATCAACATGCTCTACAAAGGTAATTTATGTCTAATTTCAAAGAAAACAAGAGCAGTTACAAGGACTAAAGGGGACTTTCCCAACAGCTACCCTATCAATAGTTTTTGCAGACATTATACTTCCCCAGTCCTCATTGAGAAGAAATTTTCCACAAAGAAAGATCAGTTCCGTGTTCCTATTTTCTGCCAGAAAAGAATTTATAAGAGAATATCCAGATCAAGAACAAAACTAAGAGCCATAATAGACCTGAGGTTGGTATGTGTTCTCCATAGGGATTAGAATCAAATGGGTAGCAGTGTTGGTCTGAAGTAGTACAATAAAATCAGTCCAGTAGCACCTTCCAGGAAGAGTGCTTGCACTCGAAAGCTCACACCCTGAATAAATCTTTGTTGGTCTTAAAGGTGTCACTGGACTCTGATTTCATTGTCCATAGAGACTGTTAGCCATTCACCACCTGTTGGACCCCCCCCTCCAAAAAAAAAAGAAAAAGTGCTGTAGGACCCTGATTCTGACTGGAACTGAGCACAGGTGGAGAATGGGCTCTTGCCTCCTTTGTGTATCATTTATCAAAACGAAATTGTGTTGGAGTCATTATTTTGGGCAGCTGAATGATCAAGTATCAGTACTTGTGCAGCCACCCAATGGGGCAGACATTACCACCTGGTGCTATTTTGGATTGGGGAAAAGGCACAAGGACGAAGCAGGAACTATCCGCCCCCCCCCCCTACTGTGGCATAGTATTGTTGAGAACTGGGGCTTTTTCAGTCTTGGCCTTGACCTGGAGGAATGAGCTCCCAGAAGAGCTGAGGGCCCTGCTGTCAACATTCCATAGGGCCTGGAAGATGGAGCTCTTCCACCAGGAATTTGGTTGAGGCCAGGCCAGAATGATCAGGTCCCTCCCCTATATAGGCCCCTGTAGAGCCCTGTGGAGGCATAGCCTCTGGTCAACTGGGCAGTGGCCCCTCTCCTGAGGTCAATGGTAGATATTGGGGACTGGTGTGCCCTGGCATTATAGGCTGCAGTTGGGATACGGCTAAGGATATAGATTATTTTACCCATCATCGAGGACTATTGTCATTTCTGTTTTATGGGCTTTTATTATGTTATTGTAAACCACCACGAACCGGACTTGTTTTGGGAGTGGTGGTGAATAAATCAGATAGATAGATAGATAGATAGATAGATAGATAGACAGACAGACAGACAGACAGACAGACAGACAGACAGACAGACAGATGAGAGAGAGTAAGAATTGTGTTACAACAAAATCAGAGTCCAGTAGCACCTTTTAGATCCACAAAGATTCATTAGCTGAGTGATGTGAAGGACCTCAGCCTGAGACTCTGCAGAGCCACTTCCAGGCTGAGCAGACAATACTGACTTGGACATACCAGGTGTAAGGCAGCTTCATATGTTCACATAGGGATGGACAGCAGAAGAATTTATTTCCACCAAAATTTACTACTCCAGTCTTTGTTCAGTAACTTGACATTATTATTTGATGGTCTGTTTTTTGTTTTTTTTTAACATACCCGGCTGGCCTCCTTTAGAGATATAATCCATGTTAATTATGAACATTGAAAGAGACAATATGAAAGATAAAAGGTGTAGAAAAGAAATCAGCACAGATTTAAAGGTGATAAAACAATATTCCCTCCTCTGAGGGCTTACTTACTTAGCAACACATACATATCCTTTGCACACAGATGCAATTTTTGACAGATGATAAATGGAAGAAGACTGCAGCCCAACCTATGATACGTAGGGGAAGAAGGATGATTTTTCAAGTACATACTTCTGCATCCTTCCCTTTTATCTCCCTTGCTGACTAAGTCTGCCCATTTATAACTCATCAGCTTTGGTCCCAAAGCTATCAACATTTTGGGTGATGCAGCAGGAAAAAAAAAAACCCTCAAACTAATTCAGTGTTAGAACCACAACAGTAGGAAACTCAGTACCTGTTTTTCCATTTTATGGTCCAGGACATTTGGGGCATTTTATTATGGAACTGGGTCAGGTGGGAAAGCTGTTCAAAAACATTAAGTATTTGTAACAAATTTAGTGTGCTAGCAAGCACCAATTGTGAATATCAATTTCTACAAAACAGGCATTCAGCACCATGGTCAGAGCTCATTTTGACTAAAATTTTTGCTGTATTCTTCAAAAGCAAAGGAGAGGGAAAGAGCATTTTTATAATCACAAATCCTCAATCTTGTAATTGTCCACAAGACAGTTTCTGCCTCTTAGCCAGACCACAGCATGGAGCCAGCATAGAATACTGGTCAGAGTGTCGGACTAGGATCTGGGAGACCCAGGTTCAAATCCTTATCCTGTCATGGAAGCTTGCTGGGTGACGTTGAGTGCTTCCCTGTATCACAACAAAGGTCTTTGTGTTGTGGCTGCAGCAGCTATCAAAGAAACATTTTAAAAAATCTGCACAGCCAATCAAATCAATGGCCAACCAGAAGCCTTGCTGGGCAAAAAACCTTCCTAACCCCCCCCCCACACACTTTCTAAAAACACTTCAAAGGCACCAGGAAAGGTATCAGCAGGTGCCATGGTGCCCAAAGGTACCTTCTTTGGATCCCCTGCCCTAGGAAGAAAAAGAGTACACAGAATGACAGCATGACCAAAGCATGGGAGCCTCTCTGTATTGGTAAAAAGTATTGCATTTCCTGTAATACAGGGAAACAAATAAATTTTGGCATTCTGCTAGATAGTTATTCTATTTTTACAGGATGTCTTAGCTCCTATAATTTTTGCAAGCTTCTATTCACCATGTGGAAGGTTATAGTCAAAGTGCAGGTGAGAAGCAAGAGAACACCCAGAATGTACACTAGCTTCACTGCTACTGTTTAATAGGTTTTCCTTTTACTAGGATATCTTTCACAGTAGAAACACATTGCTTGTTTCCTATCGCTCATTGGTTTTTACTGACCCATTGAAGACTGAACATCCAAGTGACTCAGCTATCTTTTTGAGTAAAATGTGCTGGAAAAGCAAACACCACCCACTCAGTTCCTGAATAAACTAGCAATTTCTGTTTCTTATAATCTGAATTTTATAAATGATAAAAAGATTCTTAAGGAATCTTCTTAAATGGGAGAAAAACAAGCCTTTTTGGAATCTTATAAGTAGCACCATATCAGTAGAAGGCTGATTAGAAAAGAATAAGAAAAAATTAATGAACACAGATTTCTTATCAAACAGCAATAGATGATTTGCAAATTGTAACTATTGTCACTCTGCAATGATAATGGAAGAAACACTGCTACAAAACAGACTTACTCAATTAGACCAATAGACAAATAAGCATGGAAATGAATTAAGCAAATAACAAAGGGAATATTGTCTCTTACATGGAAGTGACAAATTCTAATTATTGCTTACATGGTTTCTGATACACCTTTTGACTTATGGATGATTGTTTTCAGTAACATAAAAATGATCTAAGAGATATCAGAATTTCATTGTAACAATTTCTACCCAGAAGTGATTATCCATATAAGGGTATGCAAAAAAGTAGATTTCAGAAACCTGTTTCATTGTAAAGTATATTCTTAGTATTAATTTTGTTGTTGCTCAGAGAAATCTTGGTGGTTTAGTACAGAAAGTATTAAAGTACTGCTTCCCACATGAGAAACAAGGTGCAATTTCCCAAGATGGAATATTCAAATAATAAAAACATAAATAAAATCAGAAATCATGTTAGTGATCAGTTTTCTCCCCTAAGATTGATTGGACAGCTGGAAACTGAACCGTATGATTAAATATAATTGAGAGATCTGAAATTATTTCCCAGGGGAAAATACCAAAAAGCAGTGTGATCAAGGATTGGCACAAATTGGTTTATGAAGTAAAGTTCATCATGAATGTGGCTGGTTTGTGGTTTGAGAAGTGATGTCCATGGAATGGTGCTTGGCACGAAAATTTCACAAACTTTGTGATATTTGTGGAGCTTTGTGTGGTTCATGAATGGATACATTTCCAGTCAGACTGTCTCCACTCAATTAAATTGTTCACAGATGTCCACAGCAATGGGAGGAGAATTCTACAGCCTCGGAAACATCAATAGGAGCCCTTCAAAGTTTAACAGGCACTGCTGACTGCCAATAACAAAGTTACCATTCTGCTCTATAGAATGGATATTATATATCCACTCAGCTCATGTCCACAACCTCTCATCTGTCACCCCCCACATCTCCCAAAGGCTGGGCCATGCTGGGTAGGGAAGGCTGCCTTCTTCCCATCCCCCACATCTCCCAAGGGTTAGGCTGGGCAGGTAAGGCTGTGGGGGAGCTGCCTCCTTTCCATCTCCCCACATCTCCCAAGGGCCAAGCTGAGTGGGTAAGACTGAGGGCATCTCACCAGCCCCTCTGAGATGGAGGGTGGGGGAAACAAAGCACTCTGATGACCAGCTGCGGGGCCATGGGGAAATGTTGTGAGCCCAGGTCCTGTTAGGGAGGGCTCCTTCGAGGAAAAGCCTTGCTTTTCCTGAGCCTCAGCTGGATGAGAGCTTAACCCAGCTAGACGTTCAACAGGCAGAGAGTTCTGAAGGAATGAAGCTGCAGACAAACCAGGACTTAGATTCCAAAGTTGTTGCAGGAGCTCCTCATTGCTCTGCCTATCTTCCGGCTGCAGCTACCTGCCTTGTCAGCCCACCTGGCTCACCTGAGACAATTAAGCAATGCCAGCTATGTGCTCAAGAGCTCCAGTCTAAAAGGCACCAGGTAGGGAGAGCATTGTCTGCATGCAATTTAAACCAATTGGCCCTTATTGGAACTGATTGGCCTTCACTGATATAGTGTAATTTGAAGTGAATGGCTTGCATTGGCAGAGTGTTCTCTCCCTATTAACTGCATACTCCCAGGGAAGGCCAATCAGATTGTTTGCATGCAATTTGAACTGATTGGCTCTCATTGACAGTCTGGTGGTTTTCATTTGGTGTCACTGGCTTATTCCTGAGCCTTTCCATAGATTTTTGTAACTGCAGCTGTTTTTTCCAGAGAGACTAGTGAGACCATTGTGGGGAGCTATACTAAGGTGACCAGATTGTACCACTTTTGGAGGGACATCTGGGGGCACCTGGCAAATTGTACTTATGTTGAAATTAAAAATATATATTACAATACTATTTTTGCATTCTATGAAACTTTTTGTTGTTCCATATAGACCAAATTTTTAATCAAGAACACCCCTAGTTAATGGTGTTCCACTTTGCCAATGTTAAAATCTGGTCACCTTAAGCTATACATGTGTCCCCAGAAGTATAATTCACTCCCAACTTGGAGTGATTGTAGTGGAGTGAGTACCAAGGAAAGTTTCCATGTGCATTTGGTGTGTATAACATGCAGGGGGACTATTCCATATGCTTTTGAACCTGTGCCTGGCATTTCTCCTTAAAGTACTTTCCTGGCTTGACCTATGTCAATTAGGTTTATAGTGCCACAGGTTCTGACTGGCTTGGAAGAATGCCCACCCCTTCAGTTTCTCCTGCAATGATTTTCAGGGACTTTGATTCCTTTCTGTAGGGTTTCTATTGCCCTTGCTTTTTTTGGCAGGTGGGGAGCTGCTTTCTCCTCAGTTGGAAACAATGGGGGATGGAGCACGTCCTTTGAGGGTCCATCATTTGGACTTGTAAATCCTATAATGACCAAACTTAGAGGGCTGGTAGAGGAGAGTCATCCAGAGATCTTTGCAAATTTGGTTCTCTATTGCAGGGGTAGTCAACTTGCGGTCCTCCAGATGTTCATGGACTGCCAGCGTTTGCTGGCAGGGGCTCATGGGAATTGTAGTCCATGAACATCTGGAGGACCACAGGTTGACTACCCCTGCTCTATTGCACAGCATCCATTCTATACAATCCTGAGCCACCTGAATGTGTTCTTCATTTCCCCAGAAAGTGCTTTATTGGGGGTGCCTTCTTGGGCTTGTAACATGAACCCTGTAACTCCATTCATCACCAAAATTGGAGGGCATATATAGGAGAGTAAACTGGATACCCCCTGTGAGTTTGGTTTCTCTAGCATTGACAGATTCTGCCACACAAACGTCCCAAAACAAACTGGTTCAATTAGTGTCAAATATTTTGTGATGGTCTTTTGTTAGTGAACAGGGCACACCATGAACCACAAACAAAACCACATTTCCCTGGTCTTTGCCCCATCCCTAAGTGTGATATCAGAACAGGGATCACTTGTAAAAAGGTCACAATTATAATGATGGCCAACTACCGTAACCCAAACTGGCCTGAGAGGAGAAATAAGCTTTAAAAGGGTTCCATAAAGGAATGTCATGAGACCTTGTTTATACCAGGTAGGATCTCATTGGGAATATCCCCAAATAAGATTTGGTGTTAATATTTAAAGCTCTAAACAGTCTGGGACTCTTGTATCTGTGGGACCATCTCTTCCAATATGCCTCCCCCCACAAGAACACTAAGATCTAGCAACCAGAACTTGCTCAAGATCCCTGGCCCCAAGGATGTGAAATTGGCCTAAACTTGGGTCAGGACCTTTTCAGCCTGGCAGAATACTCTGACTAATGAGATCAAGGCCTTGAGGACCTTAACCAGTTCTGCAGGTCCTGTAAGATGGAACTGCCCAGGCTATGGTTGAGACCTAGAAATAACACCAAGAATATGTTGGCCTCTCTGCTAGAAAGTATTGACAAACTCTCCAAGAATTCAATATGCCCCCCCCACATTTTGAACTTTTCTGTAAGAAAAATAAAAAGGAATAAAAATGTAAGGAACCTACCCTAGACATCTGAGAACTAATGCATTTCACCACACACTAACAAGAGGGAACACTTATTAAAGTAGAAAAGAGGAAATTGGTAAAATTTAGGGAAGGGACATACAACCTTAAATCCAGGGCTAGAGGTCTGGAGAGGTTCAGAGCAGATGCAGATGAGTTCCAAAGAGCAGAGTGAGGATGAACAGCCTACAGAGCATAGCAGGGGTTCTCAGAAGGAAGCCAGAATTCTTACCAGTAGAAATTTGGACTGGAGAACTGAGGAACCATTTGTTAGGGGCATAGGGTCCTTCATTTATGTACAGAAGTTCCCCAAGTTAGATGTGGTTTGGCTGTCCTCGCTTTGAATTGGGTGAAGATAAAAAGTTTGAATCTCGCTGGCTGGTTTAAAGTTAATGGATAAATATGCCATTTCATTAATACTTCCTCAATTGTCAGCATTGTAATTTCAAGCAAAGTTCTTCAGATTCTTCCATTAGGATTCAATCCTTAATTCTTACATCAGGAAAAATGCTTTCCTCTTTCATAGGCTGGAAATCTCTCCATTATTTTTAGCTGAAGCCATTCAAACTTTCCTGTTGACAAAAATATATCCAGAGCATCATGTAAGTTATGAAAAGTAGGCATCATGTTCCTAAAGATTACCTTGCAGGAATAAAGTCCTAAATTTTAAGCCAGGAAAAACCCTTTACGCTTTCATGAACTGATGAATCTCACAATGCAGTAGCCACAGCTAACTATGTAATTAAAATGACTATTGTTACTTACAGCTGTGCTCATGGAGGAAAACACAATTAAAGATACAGTAATAATATGAATCCTTTTGTACTCTTGTAAAGCAGATCTGTTTACTACCACATGTCTTGTTCTGTTATAAAGGTTCTGAAAGGTCACACCTCAAACTTCTCATATGAAGGCTAATATCCTAAAACAAACTTAACTATCGCCAATCTTCTTATAGCTACTATTTCTTCTTTAATATGGGAATGCTTTGTTTATATTCTTCAGGTTAAATTACTTAACTCCATTTTTTTAAACTTGCAAGCATAATTTTCCAATTTTATGAATTTTACTGAACCTACGGAATTCTATGATTTTTAACAGCGCAATGCCTCAAACTTCTCTAATGCAAACTTGATGACCTTAAACAAACTTAAGTGTCTCCACACTTCCCACAGCTACTGTATAATATTTTCATTTTAGAATGCCTTGCCTAAATATACTCTTAGGATAGAACATCTTTATGCCATTTGTTATCATGCAGGTACAATACTTCAATTTGGTAAACCTAGCAGAGTTTTTGGAGAAGGTATGTAATGTACACAAGATAATTCCTGTGAAAAGTCTGCTCTGGGTTTTTTAATGGAATTCTAAATGTTCCTTATAAGTGCCAAATAGTGTTGCTATAAGTGCCAAATAGTGTTGCTATAAATGGAAGTGTCATATATATAATATAGTCAACAGGAAAGCTTGCAGGACTTCAGCTAAAAACAATGGAAATATTTCCAGCCTATGAAAGAGCACAGGATTTTTTCCTGGTTTAGAATTAAGGATTTAATCCGAACAGGAGAATCTGAAGAGCTTTGCTTGAAATTACAGTGTTGACAATTGAGGAAGTACTAATGAAATGGTGTATTTATCCAGAATTTTCATCATTTCATTTGATATTTGGATATTTTTAACAATTGAGACTACAGCAATTAATTCAGAGAAACAAGGGATTCTTTCTTATTTAATTATTTTTCGTAAGATTTGGAGTGTTTCAGCAGCCGTATCAATGTTTTAGTGTGTTCAACGTTGTATAGTGTATAAAAGGTAATGGCTCCTAACTAAGATGATATTGCCTTCACACAGTGTTATCTGAAGAGAAAGTGCCGCACAGACAGGTGGTAGGCTTGCTATGGGCAGAGTCTGACTGAGGTAATTGAGCTGATGATTGAGTAACTCTTTCTAGTTTAGCCAGCTAACTGCAATCCAGAAAATCTCACAAAAATCATATGGACACACTTTCAGGCTACATACCTGAATAAATCTATTATTATTGTTGTTATTGTTATTGTTGTGGTTGTGGTTGTTAATAATAATAATAATAATAATAATAATAATAATAATAATACCACCCACTCCAGAGTCTTGTGTGCTTATTATGACTTTCTGAGAGAACTGGGAAACAGATAAGAAACTCTATGTTTGTATCCTGAACCAATCACCTTCCATTGGCCCCCAGGTCTCCCTCCCTTGAAAACCACTGCCGATTCGTACAACCCATGGGGCCATCAGTATGCTGTTGTTGAATTAATTTTCTCACAATTGTTCTACTGTTCTATTATATTGTTCTATCTGTTATCACTCTATTGTTATTGTTTATAACTACCGAGTTATCTGTAATGTTTCCAGTTTCATGTAAACTGGCCTGAGCCTTAGGGGAGGGTCGTATATAAATATAATAATAAATAAAAATTTAAAATCCCTTGAAAGAGAGAAGCTTTTATGCCCAAAGGATTCCTGAACAAGGTGGATCATGACATGTTACAGGACACGGCCAGAGACATGAGGTCCCATTTCAGTGCCCTGACTTTCACCCTTATCTACACCCACATAGTTCTCCTATCTTTCCAAACCTATCTTGAACCAATGGAAAAGCTAATAAACAGTTGTCCTTAATTTCAAGAGTTTATGTTTTTGGCTAGTCATCCTGAGACAAACAGTTGTCATCTTCTGTTACTTGACAGCCTTATCAAGCTTTTGAAACACATACCCACACACATACCCAAAATGATCTATTAAGTTATGAATGCTTTAAACATTTTTAAGGCACGTACAAAATCAGCAAGGATCCCTGGAAGGGCAAGAGTGAACAGACACAACTTTACCAGACACTTGAGTTCTCTGCTAAATTTGTTTTTGATAAAGAAATAAACAACCATGCAGCCTGCTATTGTGACAGGCAATGCTCTTATCCCCCTCCCCCCAAGAAATAAACTATTGTTTAAAGAAATGGGTGATGATAGTTGTACTCTGTGCTCTTTCCAGCTCAGTCATGCAGGACTAATTTCCTGGCTGTGCCTGAATGTGCATAAAGCTGCTCTGTCAGTGCTGCAGACAGTGAACTAGTGAATGGAAAGAGGAATCTTAAATACAGTCACATCTCCTGACTGTTGAAATCCTTTTCAAAAAGCATGCTGATCTAATGTACTGTAGTATACACACACACACACACACACACACACATATATATAAATAATAGAATATGAAACAAGAATGCTAGTACATTTTTTAAAAGTGCTTATTGCCTGCCAAAGCAGTTGCTAGGTAACCAAATGCTCTTTAAATAGATATTCACTAACCTCACATTATTGACTCTTCAAATTGCTGTATGTTTCAGATTTTTAAAGTACACAACTTTGTAACACATACAAGAAGCATTTTCTGCCTAAAAAGCGTCATAGGTATTTGAACAGACAAATTGTACCTGTGACACTAGTGGTATTTTTGGTGAAGGAAGATTTTTGGGGAGGTGGGGGTGTAAACGTTAAAGACCAGTAACGTTTTGCATCAAATAGTAGATTGGTCTGTTTCCTTCTTTCTTCTACAACATACCTGCTGTGATAAAATGTTGTGAAGTGTGTGAAACTTCAAAATATCCTCTAGCTCCCACCACATTATAATCCTCCCAACAAATAACAACCTGCTATTTTTCTCCAGTGTCTCAACAAAATATGTAAAGGTAAGCATGAGTGGAAAGAACCAACATTTTACTGCATAGTTTTAATACTATTCATAGATTAGATTAGACGTTTATGAATGCTGCCATCAACAAAAAGAAGCAAGAGTCCTAAATTCTTTGATATCTAAGTTTATCACGCTGATAAAATGCAATGCTTGAGGGGAGACAGATAATCTGCATCCAGGGATGAATATGCAGTGGTGTAAACTACAGTGAAATACAAATGACAGCCTGGACATGGAATGATCTACGAAGGAGGTAGTTTTACTGGCAGTTAGAAAACTGTGCCCTTCTGGAACATATGCGAACGGGCAGGATGATATAAGCTGCTTGGGGTCACCAGTGGGGAGAAAGGCAGGAGACAAATGAATTAAATGAATAAAATAAAAATGAATTACGAAAAAAGGACACAAGCAGTTCAGGAAAATTCCAGTAGAGTGATCACTCAGATTTCCCTCCTCACTTTTCCCGCCCTTTCTCCACAAATTGAATAATGCAGGCCTTAGGCTGGCTTGGGCCTCCTCCAAACTTGTGCATGTGCAACCACCCAAAACAGTGACTGAGGTAGATGTCGCCCATAAGAACGTTAGCATTGGTGACATTAGGAGTCTTCGAGAGTTAATAAAGAGATGTTTCCTTCCTCCCTCATCACCTGTGTCAGGTTCAGGTTCAGGGGTAGAGGTTGCCTACTGGGAATGTGTCTAAAGTGACAGACCTTGAGCAAATCTCCCTTTGATCTTTTAAAATGATCGGAATCTAAAGTCTCCTTCTCAGAAGATGTCTCTTTTCTTGTAGAGATGACTTCTACAAAAAGGATTTCTAAATTAGGGTCTGTCTTGGCCTGGAAGGTATTGTGTGCATTTTAGAAGGTCTTGACGGTACTCAGGTGGATTCCTTCCTTTGTGCCAAAGGTATTTTCCCCTTATGTTAACCAAGAGTTGGCAATACTGTTATTTTGTTGTACACCATGTTATCCCAAAGAGAGAGTCTGACACAAACTAGATTTGTGCAGGGCTCTGTGTGCCTAATTAAATGGGACAGTGCAGATTAGGCAAGGGATTTTCTGTTTGTGTCTCACAGCTCACAGCCTTTATGTAAAGAGGCATTGGAAAGACATATGAAGTGTAAGGGATGTCCAAAGGACGTTATGGTCCACTCTACCAGATTTGTAGCAACATCAGCAACATTTCCACTGGTACTCTGGTGGAAGAAATCTGTAGGATGGTGACCTGGCCTACCTTTTATAACTCAAACTTACTTGAAAATGTATAATGATGATGATGACATCATACACAATCTGCAACACTTGCAACACTCCTGCAAAAATCACTTCATTGTAGCGCTTTTCGGAAAATCCAGAAAAGTGGATTCCCCCTAAAAAACCCTCTTGAGAACAACCTGCAACACATCCGAAAAAGACATGTGCGTTCTCAATGTAGCGGTAGAAAAAATGTCCTTCCCTCGCTCTCGCCCCCAAGCTTCCGGTGACACAATCGCCATTCCCCCCCCTTAAATCGGCGAAAGCAACGAGTAAGCGAGTCCCTCCACAGAAGTGCTTAACAGTAAAACAAAGCTCCCTACTGCAAGTGTCTTTAAAGTTTCCAAGCACAATACAGCCCCCTGTTCGACACTGGCCGTAATTTTGGCTACAAATCACGCCCATGGGGGGGGATTTTTTTTTTTTACTTGAAGAGCATGTAAACGATTAAGCGCTAGCTCCTACGCCAGCAAAAAAGGTCATTCTGAGACAATGAATGAGCAAATATCTGTTGCAACTGGTGTGTTTGGGTTTTTAAAAAACAGTTCTTAAAGGGAAAGGGGCTTTTTGGGAGCATGAACACAACAGTTCATTGGCTGTTCTGTAGGATTGGTGGCCAGGGGCAGGAAGAAGCGTGGAAAAATATTGCTTCCTTTGTTGCGATTCCAGCGAGACCGGAAACATGTGGGGAATGGATACAACGCTACTGGGACTTCAATATTCCACTAGAATTAAAGGTACGCGGAATGACGAAATTTAACTTGTTTTAAAGCCAGCCATTAGCACAAAACGTCTTTTTGGGCTCCAGTTATCATGTTCAGGGTCTCAGAAATCCACTCAGACAAAAACAAAGTGAAAAAGAACATGAATTCCAATGGGGGTGGGGAATGCTGTATCATTCTGTCATTTCTCCATGACAACAGGGCAGTGTTTCTATTTAAAAATACACCTCTTGTAGCATTATCACACAGCTACGCAAAAGTGCCTTTTTTAAAACACAAACATTAATTTGGGAGCTGTGGAGGGGAAATTTCAGTCCATCAGAGAATTGCTGTGTTGTGACTGGTGGCTTGCTGTGATTGACAAGCCAAGGAGCGGAGGGAGAAGTTTGTTTTGTTTTCCCTTGCAGTCTCACCAGGAGGCAAAAAGCTGCAGAAGTAAAATGAGAGAGGGGTCTCCCCATGAGGAGGGCTGCAAATGCGATATTTACCATCCCATGTTTGCAAGTAAAAGGCCACTCGTATTTTACCCCGCTGTACTGTGGCACTGGTTCTCCTGGCCTTGCAAAAAAACAAAAGCAGGAAAAAACCCACCTTTTTCTACAGTAGAGATTCTATGGGATTATGTATGTTTTGGCTTCCATATCCATTTGAACAGTAGGTGTAGCTTAACATGTGCATCCCCTTGCCAGTGAAAGCTACTCCTTTACTTAAGTGTTGTATGTCAATAAAGGTATTTATTACTATTACTATTACTATTACTATTACTATTACTATTACTATTACTATTACTATTACTATTACTATTACTATTACTATTACTATTACTATTACTATTACTATTACTATTACTATTACTAGTGGGGAAGTACTTGTGGGCATTGGACTCCATGTGATCACACCAACCCACACAAGGGATTGCTCAAGTACACTTATGGTTCAGACAAAACCAAAAGTTTCTTTCATTCATTCATTAACTCATATATAAGGGGTTAGAGAAGTGTTGCTGGGGAGGAAAGTTTAACCCTCCCCCCCACCAATTTTAAGATTTAAATCTCCTTTGAAAACTGCTATTAGCCACAAACAGAAAAATACAGATATAGGATAGTTTGCACTAACTTTCTACCACTTTGTTGAATAATTTCTGAAAGATATTTCCAGAACTAAAAATTGACTGCTGGTTGGGAAATATCTACAAGAATTCAGTGAAAGCAATATGCATATGTTTTGGAAACGGAATGTAAAATAGGCTTAAACTTCAAAGGGCATGCTGAATCTGTAAGTGATGTGAGTATTCCTGTTCTTCTAGAACACTGCAGCTCATGAGGGGAGCAGAGTACATATCAAAAACATGATTTGAGTATATCAAGCCTTTATGTGATGCCATGAAAACTCATTACAAATCTTTAATTAAAAAATTCGGAAACCAGTTGATTCATGTCTGAGATGTTCCTGATACTCCCCTCCCCCATAAAATAATGCCACCTTGGTGTGGTGGTTAAGAGCCTAGAGAATTGGTTAGTCAAGAGACTGGATTTACTGACCCTCACCTTTCAAAGAGATTCCCTGTTTCAGTAGTGTGTGCCAGGATTCCAGGGAAGAAACAGACATCCATGGGCTTTTAGGATCCTGATATACCTCTGAGGATTCTGGAAACCTTAACTCAAAAGAAATTGCCAGAGATGGAAACAGTAAATATCACCTTCATGCTGATAAATTGAGAAGACTCGTAAAATAGCATTTGGAAGTTTCAGAAGTTGGATGGCAACTCACTTCAGTAGGGTCTACTTCATTGGGAATATTACATTTTATTTTCTCAATGCCAGATGTTGAAACTAGCAGAAATTCTCTTATACCTCTGTTGCTGTTGTCATAAAAACAGATGTCAAGTCTAGGGAGTCATTATACTGCTCTAGAACTATTGCATCCATAGGACACCCAAAAACGGTGAAGTAGTTTATGTAAATGCAAGGGAAGGCAAGTAAAAGCTCACTTCATGGCCTACAACATGACACAGTTTTGAGGGTCAGGTTTGGTTCCATCCAGACCCAACTCTGAGACTAGCAGCCACATATTGTGCTGATTGGAACTCAGTTCTCAAGCATGCAGGACCACAATGGGGATCAGGATGATGGAGTGGGGGGTGGGGAAGAAGGGGCTTCAGTTCAACCTTCCCTTTATGCTTTTCCCTAGGATTCTATTGGGGAACTGCACATACATGTGCACATGTAACCCCATCAGTACAGCACAGTACATCAGTATAGGATAACCCTGAAGAAGTCTACTCAGTTATCAATGATTACACTAGGAACTGTATGCAGTATGCAGATTTACTGGTGGCTTCTTGCTTTGAGCATGAGCAGTCATCAAATGTTTCAGAACACTTTCTGTATGCTTTATTGGATATTCCAGTGTCCACACAACTGACCTTCTTTTATATAAGTGTCCCTGCACCCATTGCATAATATCAGGGTTGTTGTTGTTTTTTTTAAAAATGTGCCTCCTAAGCCCTATTATCCAACAAAAGTGCATTTAGTCAAGGCTATGGTATTCCCAGTTGCAATGTATGGCTGCGAAAGTTGGACCATAAGGAAGGCCGAGCGTCAAAGAATTGAGGCTTTTGAACTCTGGTGCTGGAGAAGACTCTTGCGAGTCCCTTGGACTGCAAGGCGATCAAACAGGTCAGTCCTAGAGGAGCTCAGCCCTGACTGCTCTTTAGGAGGCCAGATCCTGAAGATGAAACTCAAATACTTTGGCCACCTCATGAGAAGGAAGGACTCCCTGGAGAAGAGCCTAATGCTGGGAGCAATTGAAGGCAAAAGAAGAAGGGGACGACAGAGAATGAGGTGGCTGGATGGAGTCACTGAAGCAGTAGGTGCAAGCTTAAATGGACTCCGGGGAATGGTAGAGGACAGGAAGGCCTGGAGGATCATTGTCCATGGGGTCGCGATGGGTCGGACACGACTTCGCACATAACAACAACAACAACAACAACAAGCCCTATTATTATTTTATATTTATTTTAAGAATTAATTCTGTTTAATTACCTGAACGTGGAACAAAGGTCAGAGTTTTCTTCAGTTATCAAAACTGCAGATGTTAAAAATCAAGCTTTAAACAATAATTACATCTAATGTAAGTAACAGCTCAGCATTTCAGATTTCACTTAATACCTCTTGGGAGTATTTTGCAAGGTTTTTTTCCCCCTGTTGATGACTAGTTAAAGTGCCCTGTAATATAATGAGAACACAAAAGCATTGTTATATTTGCACTAAATAAACAAACAAACAACCTAGCAGTGAAATGGTATCCCAGGTCTTTATTATTTATTGCAGACCTTTTCGGCTGTCTTATCAAGGCCAGGACGCAATGCCCCTCAAAAACCACAATGCCCTATGTGTCCCGTTCTTTCCCTCCCACTGCAAAGTCTGTTTAAATCAGTAGGGAAAAAAATCAAAATGGCCAAATCAGTGGAGCTATGAAAATTTCAAAGATTCACACTGTGAAAAGCATGAGATGCATGAACGCTTGGTGAACATTAGGAAATCTGTCACTAAATAGCAGTCAAAACTGACACATCTAAACTGAATAGGAATTCAAATATTTACTTCCTTTCAGGCATAAAACTTTAAAATAGTTTGATCTGACTCCTTTACGCAGGGTTAAATGAATTTTAAAAAGCTGCGTTAAAAAAGAAAGTCTTTTGTGAGGAACACAGAGGACAGTAGACCAAGACAGGAATAAAAATAGTGCTGCTAGTTTTCTGGCCCCAGTGATTTTACTTACAATTCTATCGGTTAAAAAAACAACAACATTAGAGTTCTGCCAGAAGAGAAAGATAGTTCCCATCAACATTTTACCCCTCTTCTGAATAGCATCCTACTTTTCAGCCATTAAGGGGGAAGGGAGAGGAATGCACCCCTGTTGCTAAAGCAACTATACCAGCACTCACTAGCCCCAATATCGCTCTTGTTGAGTGTAATTACACATGACTAGAACATCACAATGTGGACGGGAATGGGTATTAGGGATGCACATTCACTGAGGGCATTGTCATGCAGATACAACATCCATATTCAGATATGCATCCACAATGTTCCCTGTGTTTTCATTCATCAGGGGAAATACCACACAGCAAGACAGGGCGTGTCCCCATTGCCCAGGCAGGACAGTTGCCTTTGCAATGTGGATCTGCCCTCCTCCTTCCTCCATCAATTTAAACAGCAAAGCAATTGCTTTGTTTGCCCACAGCAATGTTGTAACATACCAAATTTGATTGGTTCTAGAACATGGCACCACTCCATTGCTTATGTAGGACCGTATGCTTCTACTTCGGCTTTTTGCCGTACTGAAAGCGGGGAACTTTGCGTACGTGTAACCAATGGTTTGTGGGTGTCTTCTATGATATCACTTCTGAGAAATTTGTGTTTTCTGCTTGAAATGTACTCCAGGGTCTATTAGAATTCTCAGGACGGCTTTGCCACTGAGGAAAATACTTTGAAAGTGGTTACCGAATGATGCTTTGGTGAAGACCACAAATAAATTAGCAATAAGAAAAAACACACAAAAATAATTGTCCTTCCTCAGTTGACTGCTTTACTTTTATTGTACTCTATTCAGCTCCCATTCAGAATTCTTTGTGCTTTCTGTATCTTTACTGAACAAGCTGCTTGATTGTTGTTAAGTAGCAGCAAAGGGCAAAACAAAAAGTTCAAGAAAAGTGTGGAAATCATACTTTTTGCATGGATCCTCCCCAAAGCCCTTTTTAATTTTTATAGAATCACAGAGTTGGAAGGGATCTCCAGGGTCATCTAGTCTAACCCCCTGAACAATGCAGGAACTCACAACTACCTGCCCACCCACAGTGACCACAATTTCATGCCCAAGACCTATTATGCACGGAGGTTTTAGCACGCGTTCGGGGTGGAATGGCAGCGACTAAAATCACCGATAACGCATGGAGTCGGCTGCAACCGGCTGCAGATTTGGTGCACGCCACCAAAAAAGCCGCATTAGCGGAACGCGGAAGAAAGCGCAGCTTCCCGGGCGACCAGGGCGCAACCGGAGGCGCCGCCGAATTGACCGCGTGCATAATTGGGGAAGCCGGAAGGTAGGAGGCAGCGCGACCGCTCAAGCAGCTGCCGGAACGAACGGCGGTGCAGGCCGGGGGAACCCCAAGGGAACACGGACAGAAAGGCGGCTGGAGAGCTCACAGTGGAGGGGGGCGAGGGGATCGCCATGGCTAAGGACAGCAGAGAGGCCGGCCACCCACCTCCCACCCATTCCCAAACACACACCCCAACCACAAACGAGAACGGAGGCGAGGTCTCTAAGAAAATACAAAAACTTTATAAAACAGCGTGAATGAACAAAGCACAAATATACAATGCAATACAAAGCTTAAAGTAGGGGAAACAATATAAAGGGGAAACCTATGGGGCAGAGGAACCGGGGCAGCAAAGAAGGGGAGAGGCGAAGTGGGAGTAAACTAAGGGGAAGGGGAAACATGCTCCTCCCCCCTCCATACCCGACAAACCCGGCAGGGCTGCGCCTGCACAGGCTGCTTCCGCTCTTTCTGGCCTCCGCCTCCGACACTCGCCAATGCAGCGGCGTGCTTGCCTCGCTTCCCCTTGGCTCCGCATTGATGCCTTGACACCCACCGCTCCGGGTTTTGCCGCCATCGCGCCCCATCCCGTGCATAACCGGTTTGCTTCGCGTCTTCCCCCTCCGTGTTTTCCATGTGACCCAAAATCGCTGTTTCGGCGGCCGTGCATAATGGGTCCAAGTGATCCCCCCCCGCAAAAAAAAAAAAAAGCTCTCCAGAATCCAGCCTGGCCCGGAGGAAATTCATGTACAACAGTGGTGATCAGCAATTCTATCTCAGGGTTTTTTGTTCGTTTAAGAATTAAAATATATGCAGTTCTGAAAATGCTTTCCCTGCTTTATAGGGATATAACGCCCAATATGGCGATTTTGTAGTGAAATTCTGGTGGCACTAGACTCACTTTAGTAATGAAGTTCCCCACTTATACTGAATGATAGGATTCTAGGGGCTTTCTGAGATCATATACAATACAAATCTATGTCGACAATTGCCATTCATAATCCTTTACGTTGCACATTCCAAGGAAACCTGTGGAAGAGGACACACATGGTTGTATTTTTCAAATTACACACTCTCACACAGAGGAGAGAAAAGGCTGCTTTAGAGGACACACTAGACCTAATAGGCTTATGTTACAGGAGGATAGATTTCAGTTGACCACTGGAAGAAATCCCAGTTATCGAGTCTCTCACTAACTAGAAGTCTTCAACTAGACAGCACCCTGTTGTCAGGAATCAGGCTTAGCCCAGCCAGTAGAGTCCGCGATAAAGACACATCCGAGATCCAACAAGCGGTTGAAAATCCAAGGGAGAACTTTATTAAACAGAATCTACAGAGTTGCTAGACAGGGCCATGATCTCCTAAACAAAAGATCTTGGCAATAACAGATATAAGTTATTCTCGATAAGGGAGGGGGGGACATAGGCATTTAGGCAGGAGAGCAGAGGGCACCAAAGATGCCAGAGTTCACCAGCTGCCAGATGGTCAGAGTCTAATCTCTACAGCTATATTTCTGTTGAGTCTTTGCTGTCTATGCAAAGTCATGGGAAGAATTTGATAAAGCGAAAGGAAGAAGATGCCCCACTGGGAAAGTAGGGGAGTCATGGAACCTGAGGACAGATTTGCAGTTTTACAATACCCGGCCTTGCCAGGCTTCAGGAAATGAAACAGGCATGAATCGAGGTTCATGACACCTGTTTGGTATGAGCTAATGGGATTTTTTCATGAGCACAGAGTTGGACTAGATGGCTTATTAGTCTATGATTCTCTGAGACAGAGGTGTTGGAGACTGCACGATTATCCAGTGTGAGGGCAGCTACCACACGCATAAGGTCACACATGTAGCAGGAGCTGAGTCTACCCAGCAGTCAGTATAAATGGAGATGGTCAGCACTTGAACCCCTCCCACAAGGCAACAGAGACCTACAGCTGAAGGCCACTGGATAGTTCCTGGGGGAGGAAGGTCCAGCTGCCGAGTCATGTGCTCAGTGGCAGGACTAGACCCCCAATGAGTGGTAGAAACTGCTGAAGAATACCCCCCATGGGCCAAAGCCCAGCTGCCACATGAAGGGTGCAAATACAGCAGCAATACAGGCCGCCAGCAGGCCCTGGCAAAGGATCATATGTGCTTTCCTACATTCACATGTTGATCCCTGTGGCCATCTGGAAAAGCATCCCCAGAATGAAGGCCAAGCAGGGAGACATACAGCCTCACCTTAGAACCCTGAGCCAGTGGGATTGTAGCTGGAGCATCCCTCAATTTACCAGTGAGGCTACCACTGAACCAAAAGGGCTCTGCTTGATTGTTGCAGATGCTGTCCACTGCACCAAAACCACAATTGTATTGGCTCTGTCCATTTGCCCCCCTGAGAGAAACCAGTTGCTTGCTGGCCAGATAAGAAGACAGGCCTGTTCTGGCCCATGGTTCATGTGTTTGACAACCCTGCTTTGAGTTCTAAGCAAAAACAACAACTTGGGATTTTGTGAATTTGGGTCTGCTCCCACTCAAAGCAACAATAAAAACAATAAGGTATAATTTCCTCCATTCATTTATAGAAGCATGTCAATACAAGTCACAAATGCATAAACAACGTACATAAAAGTAATTGTCTTGAGGAGGTGGTTTTTGGATTTCAATTGTTTGTTGCCCTTCAGGTTGCCTTTCTTTTCTCAGTTTTATGGAAGGAGAATGAAACACCTGCTTAAATCAACCATGTTAAATGCACTGATGAGATTTTAAAACCCATTAGTCATTTATGGTGCATTGTGAAAGTACTCCCTTCTAGTTGGCTTTATGCATTAGAACCTGAACTGCAGTGTGCTTCCAAGGGTTGTCCACCTACACTTTGGAATATGAAATGCCATTGAACAGCACATGAGAACACTTCTTAATATCTAAGTAAGACAGAAAAGGGAACAGTTAACCACTGGAAAATGAAGGAAGTGTTCTTATATTAATGGGAAATGCAGACAAGAGGTTGGATCCAACCATCCATCTGCAGGAGATGCTGATGGGTGGAGATCTTGCCCTTTTTCACAGCAGCCCTTTCCTTCATTGAGAAAGTTGATTATTAGAGAGAAGCACCACAGATAAATGTGCAGGTGTGTTGGGGAAGGGGGCCAAATAATGTTCCTACCTCTTCCATTTGCAGGGCATTTGGCCTAATTTTATACCACATCTTGGACTGTGGCCTTGTATAGAGTGAAACTCTTAAAACAAATGCCACAGTAGAATGACCACGAAGCATCAAGGAGAGAAACATTTATCCTGAGATTATCAGTTATGAAGCAGAAGGAATGTTTAATGCTGTGTGAAAGAGACTGCTTGCATTCAAAAGGCCACTTTTAGGAACTCTTTTCACTACTTCAGTTCAGCCTGTAGTTTGCAAACATACCTTATAATCCCCTTAAGAGAGAGGCAAAGGGGGTATTTAACACCTGCAGAAAATAAGTTCCTTTGCGTGAGGGGGGGGCAAAGCACATTCTCTTATTTGCTGAAAGAGCTTTAATTTTTTTAAAAAAAATTATACCACTTCCCTTTTTTTGTTGTTGAAAAGTATCACTTTTTCATATTGCTATAAAAGGTCAACACCTATTATTTCTGACAGATATTGCTGTTTCATGTCTGAATTTTTATTTTAATCGTGATTCCTACATAGAGTCTTTGGCAATTAGATCCCTTCAAAAGGAGTTCTATCAAATGTTAACAAGAAGGCAGTTATTGAAAGCAAATACTTTTACAAGTGTCGTCATAAATTTAGGTCAAGTAATGAGCTCCGCACCTGATTTCCAAGAAGCAGGCAAGATAGCAGACAGCCCGATAATCTGCACTTTCAAGGATTTACAAAGCCTCACTGGTTTAGGGTTGCCAGGTTCCTTAGAGCTGCCAGCAGGGGACGGGGGGTGCCCTTACCAGGAGTGGGGAGGAACACCGGAAATTAACGCAACAAGCCTATGTCACCCAGAATTGATGTAGACGTGTCAGGGGTGACACTTTGGGGACAAAACTATCATAGAGCTGTCAAAGGTCCACGGGGCCTGCAAAGTACGGCTGAGGCCATGGCTATCGGGAATGATACAGGCCTCCCTCCTTCCCCCTGGGTTCTCCCATTGTTTAAGATTCTCCCAATCTGATTAATTTGCAATTAAGAGGGTAGGGGATGGATTATTTACATTATTATTTTTTGCAAACTGCTCTGAACTTGCTTGCAGGGAGGAGTATAAAAATTGACTTGACTGACTGACTGACTGAATAAGAATTAGCTTCTATTCATAGAGTTTTGCCTAAAATCCAGAGCATCACCCCCACTCCCCATGACCCTGATGTGCCTATGTCACATTGGCATATTGCATTCATATCTCCCCCTTTGGGGGAGATTAATTGGAGGTGCAGTCTGAAAGCAGGGGCCATATGTGTGTCTGGCAACCCTGTACTGTTCACAGCCTGACTGGGTATGCATGCAAAGGAATGGTTCAATAAACCAAACATCACCAAGTGTCTCTCAGTGCGTGACACAGAGAGGAAACACATGCTGGGAGAGGGGGGAACAGAAATAAACCTGTCCTGTTTGATAGAGAGTGTGTGATGTAGTTGCTAGATGAGACTTTGATCTGGAAAAATCAGGTTTAAATCCCTACTTGGCCATGGAAGGAGAGAATGGAGAAAAGGAGAATGGTGTGAGGTACTTTGGGTCTCGGCTGGAAACAAAGGCAGGTATAAACCAACCAACCAACTAGATAGGATGAACTAATCCTATCTGTTTCCGGGTCAAGTTTAAGGGATTGGTACTAACCTTTAAGGCCATACGCGACCTGGGTCCTGCCTACCTGCAGGACCGCTTGCTTGCTTATGCCCCCCGCAGGGCCCTTCGCTCTGCAGGTATGAACTTACTGGTTGTCCCGGACCTCCAGGAGGTTTGCCAGGCCTCGACCCAGGCCAGGACCTTTTCAGTCCTGGTCCCAACCTGGTGGAATGAGCTTCAGGAAGAGCTGAGGGCCCTGCGGGAAAAGCTTTCCTCAGGACTTGCAAGACGGAGCTCTTCCGCCAGGCGTATGGTTGAGGCCAGAGTAGAGCCCGGGTCCCATCTTAGATCCCCAAGATCTACCAGTCTTGCTCCCTCTCTCATGGCCTCTGATTGAACAAGGTGGGGTTAATTGTTAGAATGCCATTGTTGTCTGTATTTTCATAAAATGGGGACTATGGGGGTTTTATTGTAATTTTAATGTTTTACTGTGAACTGCTGCGAGACCTGTTGGCTTGTGGTGGTATATAAATCCATAAATCCATAAATAAATAAATAAATAAATAAACAAACAAACAAACAAACAAACAAATAAATAATGAAAAAACGAACTGCGGGATTTTTTGTTAAAAACTTTGAAATCCTACAGTGTGTGTCAGCGATTCACTATGCTATCATCGCTCCGCCCCAAGGGCTGATGTTATTGGAGTGGGAAGTACCCCTGTTGCTCTTCTTACCTGCATGATCACCATTTTGACTGAACCTGCGCCTCTGCAGGTCACACACAAGTACTAAGCCTAATAAGCAAAGTTCAACGATTGACAATGAATGTGAACATCTCCGTGCATATTTCCAAACTGCCAGGCTGTACTTCCTTAATATATAGTAAACCACAAAAACTATAACTTGTACTCAAGTAACAAGATTCTCCATTGTAAGAGAAAAAGACACATTGCAGCCTTTCAGTGAAGAGCAGGCTTTCAAAGGAATCCTTTTTGAACATTTTAATATCTACTTCTGGATTCCCAGGGCACTTGATACTGTATCCTCTTACATCAGCAAACGAGGATGGGGAAACTAATTAGATATGTTCAGGGCGTCAATATATTTAGATTCAGCTTTTTGTCTAGTGCAGATGATAGAAATTAAACTATTGTTAGCTATTAAGCAGTGCATGGCAAAGTTCTGTGCCTGATGGCTCAGCTGACTGCAAACAAAAAAATCACAAAATTGAATCAATTTCAGTTAGGCCCTACAGCTAGCAATCAACACTTTCTAAAATTAACCCAAAATAGGTGCTGTGATATGTCAAATCTGCATCCCTTTAAATTTTGTCTATGTGGGAGCTATTCTAAATTAAGCTGGAAAAAAGAAATAAAACACTAAATATAGTTATACACATAGTGCTAATGTACACGATTGCATATATAATTTAATTATACAATCGAAAGTGCTTAAATGTAATTTAAAGACTACAGTCCTAAGTTTCTGCATTTGAGTAATATAACATAAAGTGAAATCAGAGTCCAGTAGCACCTTTAAGACCAACGAAGATTTATTCAAGGTGTGAGCTTTTGAGTGCAAGCACTCTTCCTTTATCAGAGTTCGTCTTGATCTGACGAAGGGTGCTTGCACTCGAAAATTCAAGCCTTGAATACATTTTTGTTGGTCTTAAAGGTGCTACAGGACTCTGATTTTATTATGCTACTTCAGACCAACACGGCTACTCATTTGAATAAAGACAAGTGTTCAATCATTAAAAGATAATCAAAAATCTATCCATATAAAAGAACCCATGCAAAACACATTTCCGCTAAAAGTCTTCCTCAGTGATAAAATTAAAACTGAACACTCTGTGACAAAAATATACATAATGTTAATCATATACATAATGGACCTAATGATACTCACACTGAGATGTTCGCCCATGGAGTAAGCGATGATGAATATTCTTGAAATGCAACAGGGTAACTCATCAAGAAATACAATGTTTCATATTCTTCTGGATCTACTTAGGCCCACTCTGCAATGCTCAAAGTCACAAGAGAATGTTCAAGTACAATTTATAGCTGATCTATCTTCTTAGGTCCCATCTGCACCTGAGCACTTATATAAGCTTTGAGCATTACACATTGGGCATAAGTAGATCCATGGGCATGTTGCATTTCAAGAAAATGTATTACCACTTACTCCATAGGTGAACATTTCAGTGTGAGTAAGGTCCATACTGTGTATGATGAGGATTATGTATATTTTATGGAGCGCTCAGTTTGAATTTTACCATTGAGGAAGGTTTTTAGCCAAAACACGTTTGGTATGGGTTCCTCTAAGATGTGCCTTTTAGAAGAAGAGTTGGTTCTTATATGCCGCTTTTCCCTACCCGAAGGAGGCTCAAAGCGGCTTACAGTCGCCTTCCCTTTCCTCTCCCCACAAGAGACACCCTGTGAGGTGGGTGAGGCTGAGAGAGTCCTGATATTACTGCTCGGTCAGAACAGCCTTATCAGTGCTGTGGCGAGCCCAAGGTCACCCAGCTGGTTGCATGTGGGGGAGCGCAGAATCGAACCTGGCATGCCAGATTAGAAGTCTGCACTCCTAACCACTACACCAAACTGGCTCTCTTTAACCTGTATTTATATGATAGCCCATTTGTCTTTACATTAGGATTTGGTATTCATATGCAGAACCATAGGATTGTGGTTTATAAACAATATTTTAACACTTTTGAATTTATAATTAAACTATCTATCTATATAAAATACATATCACTTCACTATAAACTTAATAAAGTTGAAGTTGCATGCAGCCAGCTCACTTCCTACCTTCGGTCCTGAGATTTGCTGCCAATAAGGGGTACCACTCTGTCAATGAGGGCCAATCAGTTCAAATTGCACTCTGTCTAAAAGGGCCAATCAGTTCAAATTGCAACCTGCTAATGAGGGCCAATCAATTCTAATTGCATGAGGATAATTCAATCCCTAACTGATTGGCCCTCTCTGGGAGTGTGCAGCCAATAGGGAAAGAACACTCTGCCAGTGTGGGCCAATCAGTTCAAATTGCACTCTGCCAATAAGGGACAATCAGTGCAAACTACATTTTGTCAATGAGGATCAATCAGTTCAAATTGCACTCTGCCAATTAGGACTAAGCAGTGAATCTTGCATTATGTCAATGAGGGCCAATCAATACAAATGCCACTCTGCCAAATTGCAGTCTGCCAAAGAGGGCCAATCAGTTCAAATTGCATGCAGACAACTCAGTCCCTACCTGATAGGCTTTCCTGGGAGTGTGCAGCCAATAGGGAGAGAACACTCTGCCAATGAGGGCCAATCAGTTCAAACTGCACTCTGTCAGTGAGGGCCAATTAGTTTAAACTGCATGCAGACAATGCACTCCCTAACTGATTAACCCTTCCTGGGTATGTGCAGCAGTCTTCCAATGAGGGCCAATTGTGGGGCTTATGTGTTCTCTTCTTCCTCTTCCTGATGCTTGCTGGGTAGAAGAAATGCTGGTCTCTCTGAAAGGCCCTGCTGCTGGTAAGTTGCTTTATTCTCAGCTTCTTCCCACCTTCTATCTCCCCCAGGCAAGGGAGGGATGCCAGCTGCTTCCTTTGCCTCCTATGTTGGTTGCAGGGTTCAGCTCTCTGCTGGAAAGAAGCACACATGACATGCAAGGCAGGCAGAGATAATCAGTATTTCAAAAACAGAATGCCAAGGGACAGACAGAATGCAATGAATGTCTTAACTGAGTCCAGTGAGGCAAGGGTTCCTTCAGGCAGTCCAAGGGCATCAGCAGCAGGTCACAGGTTGTGTCCACAATCCAGGCCTCCAGGCCTCAAGTTAATGAAGGCTGGCAGCAGCCTCTCAGGCAACAACTGTCTTCCTAACATGGTGTGGTCCCTTTTAGTCTGGAGCTCTCTTCCAGCACATAGCTGGCATTGCTTAATTGGCTCAGGTGAGCCAGGTGGGCTGACACATCAGGGAGCTGTAGCTGGAGGATGGGCAGAGCAATGAGGAGCTCCTGCAACGATTTTGGAATGTGAGTCATGTTTTGTCTGCAGTTCCATTCCCTCCTACTGGTCAGAGCTCTCTGCCTGTTGAACATCTGGCTGGGCTAAGCTCTTTACCTGCTGAGGCTCGGGTGAAGCTCCTAGCACGGCTTTTTTTCTGACGAGTCCTCCCGAACAGGACCTGGGCACACAACACCTCCCCATGGCCCTGCAGCTGGCCACCAGAGCACTTTGCTTTCCCCTATCCTTCATCTCCTCAGAGGAGCTGGTGGGATCTAGCAGCCTTCCCCACCCAGCCTGGTGCTTGGGAGATGTGGGGGGATGGGAAGGAGACACCCCCCCCCCATATCCTTACCTGTCTAGCCTGTCTTTTGGGAGATGTGGTGTGTGGGAAGGAGGCAGCCCCATCCATGGCCTTCCCTACCGAGCCTGGCCCAGCCTTTGGAAGATGTGGGGTGGGCAGGAAGGAGGCAGCCCAGCCCCCCACGGCCTTCCCTACCCAGCCTGGCCCTGCCTTTTGGGAGATGGGGATGGGTGGGAAGGAGGCAGCCCCCCATGGCCTTGCCCACCCAGTTTGGCCTCTGGGAGATGTGGAGGAAGGGGCAGGAAGGAGGCAGCAACCCTGTGGCCTTCCCTGCCTGGCCCAACCATGGAGAAATGTGGGGGGTGAGGAAGGTTGCAGACCTCCCAGCTTGCAGCCTTTCTAGCATGGCCTTTGGAAGATGTAAGGGGTGGAAAGGGGGCAGCCCACCTCTCCATGGCCTGCCTAGGTGGCCTGTGGGGCTGGATGGGAAGGTGGGGTCAGTGGTGAGCTATGTAGACACTGGGGGTGAGGGTAGGGAGGCCAGTGCTCCTCCAAAGCAGCTGTTTTCTTCACGAGAACTAATACCTTCCTTCCCTCAACCCTTCTGTCTGTTCTCTTTCTTTTTTTTTTTTTTAGCTCTTTCTCTCTCTTTCATCCTGTCTTTCTCTTTCATCTTTCTGAAGGTTTCCTGCCCCCTACCTGGCATTTGGCAACCCAGCTGGCTGCATATGGAGAAGGAGTCAGGAATCAAATCTTGAGATTAGAGTCTGCTACTCTTTAGCCACTTCATCACACTAGATCTCAAGACTGATCAGGGAGGAGGGCCAGAACCTAGCAAGGTCACAGTGCAGGTTTATGTGCTAGCGCCTGTTGTCTTCCTGGGTACAACGGGCTTTGCCCCTACTTTATATATTAGCACTTTGTCTTAGCAGAACTAGCTACTACTTGCTACTACTGGGAAACAACACTTGCTACTACTGGGAAAGCTTCATTTTGTTAAGCTGTTTGGATGTTGCAACAGACTGGATTTAGTTGAAGACCACCACGTTCAATAACTGCATTCTGCAGAACAAAAGGAGATGATACAGAGATTATACGAGCTTGACGATTTACCAGGTTTGTGCCCATGCCATACACCTCTGGTTTGTGACATCTGAATGTAGCTCTAGAGATAGAAACATAGTAGTACACTCTGTATCTTTTCTTACTAATCAATCATTGTGGAAACTAAAGCAGTAGGGAAACATATAATCAGGTAAAACAAACTACATAGAGATAGCAGGACTGCTGTATTATGGTTGTCTTCCAATATGTTCAGCAAACACTGACAAGCATTCAAGGAAAAGAAATATTATTTACTTAGTATTATGCCAAGTAGGTTGATTTTTTATTTAGAGTGTATTACTTCCATTAACATTCATGCTACCATTTGTGAATGCCACCTCAAATGTGACATCGTAATTAAAATATGTGTTTGCTTAGGAGAAGGCTGAAATCAAAGTTGGAATATTTTCTTGCAAGGACTATCTGGTTTAATAAGTATGGATGAACAGATACCCCAAGTTCTGCTTTGTTGTTATTCTGTGTTGTTCTTATGCATAGAAAAGAGTATTATGGCAAGAAATCAGAATGTTAGGGGGGGTAATCTGTTTCTGTAGGATAAATAAATTAGAGGTGCTCATGAAATGGATTGTGCAAATAAAACAGATGAAAATGCCAACAAAATTTGACTCGATCAATATTATTGGGTTTTAATTATTTTATTGGAGTTTTAAAATCCGTAACCTGCTATAAGCCAGCCAGTCTGGGAGTGGCAGGCAATAAATAAAATAAATAAATAAAATAAATTCAAAGATAATATTTGTAAGTGCTTGGAGTGCTCATCTGAGAGCAGAAGTGAACACTTCTGGGTTCTCAGAGATCCAGGAGGTCTCTGAATTGCATCTCTGATCTTAGCATGTACCTCTGGACTTGGTCACTTCAAGGCACTTTGATAACCATCTGTTAAGTGACTGGATTAAAAAAATGGAAAATGTTTCTATCAGCTCCTCAAGAGAAATCAGATTGAACCCTAAATGGGACAGAACTCCATACAACCCTAGAAAATAGGTTTCTTTTTATCTTTATCTTTAACCGCTCCTGCAGAGCGGATAAAATAAAGCCCTAAGGGCTAATGGGGAGGAGTTAGGGCGAGCTCTGTCCATGATAAAAACTCAGAGGGGCGAATCAGGAGCCACGAAGCGGCTCCTGATTCGTCCCTCCAAATGCCACTCGAGGGCCAAGCAGGCAATGGGGAGCTACCCGAAGCGCGGCTCCCCATTGCCTGCTTGGCCCAGCCTTGCCCGCCAGGGGACTCGCTGTGCAGAAAGACAAGCAGCCTTCCTACACGGTGAGCCCTCCCGGCACCTTCCCCTTGCCCTCGGGACAGGAGCAGGGATGCCGCATGGAAGATGTGGCGTCCCAGCTCCTGTCCCGCCCGCCCCAAGGCTCACACACGGCTACAGCTATCCCCTCTCCCTCAAGCCCCTGCCCACGATGCCGCGCCTCCCTACAAGACACACATGCTCCCACCCACCGCAGAAGACCCACCTCCCCCCACATAACCCTTCCTACGCTGCCGCTGCTTCCACTCCTACACATACGCTCCCACACACACACATGCAAACACCCACCCACCCCCAAGAACCCCTTCCCACCCTGCCCCTGCTTCCGCCACGACACATAGCCATCCACACACACACACACATGCCCGCACCCACCGTCCCTACCAACACCCCTTCTGACCCTGCTGCCACGCCACAATGCCTGCCGCCATCCCCGCCTTTCCCACCCCCACCCCGCTCGTCCCTTTCCCCGCCCGAACAACACTCACTCCGCACGGCCTTACCTTTCCCCCGTCCTGCGCCTCCAACGCCCTTTCCTGCCTTTCCGATAGCACTGTGGCTAGGCTGTGCGTTGTGTGCGGCTGCCGCCACGGCGCTAGACTGAACCAGGCATGTGCGGACTCCGGCGCATGCCTGGTTCCCTTTCCCTATGCAGCCTCGCCCCGCCCCACCCCTCTACCACGCATGCGCACCATCCCGCTGCTGCACCGGCCTCCCTGTCGCTGTGCTGCCCACCACCCCTCAGCCTCGCTACTGCCCCCCAGGCCCGCCATGGCCACAGGACCACGCCTGACGCCGCAACTCCCCCACCTACACTCTCTCTCCCGCCCTTCTGCCACCTACAGCCCCACGGCCTCAGCACCCAGGATCCCTGCCAGGTCAGTGGCTGCCGCCTTTCACCTCCCCTTCCTTACCAGGCCCGCCCAGACCACTCCCGCCAGGGTGCCTGTCATAGATCGGGGTGGGTGGCTGCCTGCGCCCGCCCGTCTCCCTTCCCCGTACTCCCCTTTCAAAGCCCATTTTTACAGATGGGCTTTGGAACTAGTCTTGTTTATATTGCACAAGTGCTACAGAATAAAATAAAGAGTAAAACTGAAACCAAAATATAAGCATTCTTTAAGAATAATAAAAATGTAATAAAGTAATAAAACCTTTTTTCCATTTAGGAAAACGGTGTTATTTTTTAAAAATCCTTCCCATTTTTCACACTTCAGTTCTTCCATAGAAACACAACACAACCCCCCCCCCCCAGGAATGAACATTATTACTTTCTAGATAAGTAGATCTCTCTTTAAAATAGTTTTACAACCTTGTGGAGTAGCAATGTGCATTTTCAGAAAGAGACAATAAAACAAATAAAAAACCTGACAGGAGTGAGATAAGCATTACAAAAAATAAATCTGGAGAAATACAATTTCACTTTTGTTTTCTTAAGACCATCTTCCCCCCCAGAAGAACCAATGACATATTGTCATTTCAGAACAGAAACTGAACAGAATGCTGCACAATTGTGAATCTGCAACTGCATGGATCCTGAGGGGCTTTTTGCACGCCTTCAAAATAGCACAATGGTTGCCAAATGAAAACTCTACTGATTTGCTGTTTTGCACAACGTCGTAGACAATCTGCCACACACCTGAAACCAATCTGCAAAAAGCGCTTCCTTGTAGCGCTTTCAGGGAAATCCCCAAAAGTGGATTCACCCTCCGGAAAGCGATACACTCCTGCAACCAATCTGCAACACTAGCGAAAAAGACCTGTGCGTTAACATTGTTGCGGTTTCTTCAAAGTCCCTCCTCCTGAGCCTGTCCTCCAAACTTCCGGCGAACTGTTCGCCATTTTTTTTTCTCCGAGCGAGCAGGGATAACGCACCAGCGAGCCTCTTTCAGTTTAGAGGCTTCCCTGGCTTCAGTCCCTCCCCTTCAGTCACTAAGCACACACATTTTACACATTCATTCAGCCGAAAATCGGGCCCGTGAGAGGGGGGGGAGGGGGGGATTTTTTTTTTCCACTCGGAGGCAGCGTGGCCACGATCAAATGACAGCTCAAACAGAGGCTTCCCCGGCTTCAGTCCCTCCCCTTCAGTCACTAAGCACACACATTTTACACATTCATTCAGCCGAAAATCAGGCCCGTGAGAGGGGGGGGGGGAGGGGGGGATTTTTTTTTTCCACTCGGAGGCAGCGTGGCCACGATCAAACGACAGCTCAAACACCCCAGGCAGCTGGATGGGTCTCTCCGTTGCAACGAATCTACACAGATTCGTTACAATGGGTGTGTTTTTTTAAAAAAAAAACCTTTCTTAAAGGGAAAGGGGCTGTTTGGGAGCATGCTAACGGCTGCCCATTGGCTGCTTGACGGCCAGGGGCGGGATGAGCTCGGCAATAGCGCTTCCTTTCTAGCGATTTCTGCCGAGACTGGAAGCCTGTGGGAAACGCTACAAAACGCAACTGGATACCACTACAAAGGCAGGTATGCATAACGACGAATTCCACTATTTTAAATGGCGATTTTTCATTCAGTGACCAATTTGCTACAAAGATCCCGGTGCGTAAAGCCCCTGAGTGTCCTATCTAAATTAAGAAATGTTACCCAACATAGTTTTGTGCCATTCCCAGAACTTGTGGGATAATGTTACTCCAGTGATAATGAAAATGATTAAAAGTCACTCCCAAACCTCCTACACTTCTGTCTTGAAACTTTTGGGTTGAGAAGTCTTATAACATGTTGACAACAGTACTTAAGATCTACTTAAAATCTCAAAGTGGTGATGCAGTATATTACTTTTATAGGCAGAGCAAAATATCTCAGTATAATTTCAAGTGGATACGAATGTTGGTCTGAAGTAGTGCACCAAAATTTGATTTGAATGGCATCTTTAAGACCAACAAAGATTTATCCAAGGCATAAGCTTTTGTGTGCATGAACATTTCATCAGACAAGTGTGTCTGAGGAAGTGTGTATGCACGTGAAAGTTCATGGTTTAAATAAATCTTTGTTGGTCTTAAAGATGCCATTCGACTCAAATTTTGTTGTATCTCAGAATAAGTATAAAAATGACAATTAAATATGGTTGTCCTTAGAATAATAAGGTGAAAAATCACTAAGACATGTATAGTTTACTTTTAAATCAAATAACCAATATTTAATTGCAGGGTTTTAAATATATACTTTAATAATTTTAATATATCTGTTCATAAAAATAGGGGGAGAAACCCTTGGATTTAGATGTGCCTTAACAGTTTAAGTAGCACCTTATTTTCACAACAAAATGATGAGACATTTGAATTAAAAAGGCAACCTGTTTAAATGTCATGAAATTGTACATTTAATTAGATAACTTGTTATGACATATAAGGAGGACCACCAGATGACAAGGTTTTAAAAAAAGTTTTATTAGATGAGATTATTTCCCTACATTTTTAAACAATACTGAAACAATGCTTGTCATTAGACATGTTTGCTTTTATCTCCTGATTGCTTCCATTACTGGGAAAATTTCCAACATAAACTCTGTGATTTTATAACCATCAAAGGAGACAGTGTAAGCGGAATGAAGTCGTCTTTTCTACATATCATTTACATATTCAGAAGGCAGAAAAATTGTTGCAGAGCTGCAATACAATACAAATGTAATCCAGTATTGAAAAGTGTAAACACAGGATATTTTTAACTTGCCTGTTTTCATATGACAATCTACCTTGGTGCTTAGCCTGCTTGTGATTCTGAAATTGATAGAAGGTTGACGGAGATGGTTGCCCTCTTACCCCTCTTCATATACTCCAGTGATTGTGCCCTCACTGGAGCTGACACTTCTGGGCTAGGCTACTGCTTCCAGCTGTTCTCATTGGAAGCCACCAGAAGGCATCATCTGGGATGTCCCTCCAGTCTAAGACTCTGGCAGAATTCTATTTGTCTGGTTAATGGACTACAATCTTCTGGGAAAGCCTCATGGGTGAAGGCTATGTGTTGGAAGACAAACAGCAAGTTATTTGGAACAGGTCTTCAAGGTCCTGTTCATGTGCTCAGTAGGGACACCTGGTGGCTGAAGAAAAGGATGAGTCATTGGAAGCCTTTTGTTTCAGATAGGATGCCATTTCCTCTTTGAACAGGAAAAGAAGCAAAGGCTTTGCTGACTTTTTCTGTGTATGCGTTCTCCATGTTGTGGCAGCATATAAAAACTGTTTCTGCTGTAACTTGTAAGCTTGGAGCCCTGATCTGGCAAAGGGTGCCAGATCAATGCGCATGATATATTTGTACAGCAAGTAAACTCCTATTGTTCCAGTGACTCACTGACGCTATGCCTTCAGGATTTAAGGTAAAGTGTTTACTGAGGTCTCTCAAAGTGTGCTAAGAAACTTATGCGATAGGGAAAAGGACAATCTTCTTTTTGCATGTTTTGGTGACTTTTGCCAGGCATCCAGGCTGGATCTGTAATGCCCGGGCAAGTGCAGAAGTTATTGGGGTGACCACAGCTAGATCCACATCTTGGCAGCAGAGGGTAGGATCTGCTGTGGCCATCTATTCCTCCCCGAAACGTGGTAGAAACAAGTTTTGGCTTTGTTTTTGTGTTCCTCCACCATAACACGAGGCATTGTGAGTTGGGAGACAGAATAGGAGGAATGATTGTGAGCATCACCTGTCTAGTATTCGTTGCACACTGGGAATAATAGTTATAGAGCAGCGATCCGTAACACAGTACCCATGGACACCAGTGTATCCACAAAATCTTTTCTTCACACCCACACTTGTATATGAGGAAGGTGAGTAGGGCACCTTTTTAAGCTGCCAATGCTCGGGCAAATTATCTCTGATCTCACCTGACCACTCCTCTTAGCTCTCCACCCCCAGGGTATGTGCTAAGTGACATCAAGTTGCTTTTAATCTCCCTTTTGGTTGATGATAGAGCCAAGAAATAAGTCTTACAAAGAAATTCAGTTTCTTTATCATCAGCCGTAAAATGGTACTATTCCACAGCAGTCATTACTTTGGTTTTCTTGATGTTCAGCTGTAATCCTACTTTGGCACTTTCTGTTTTAATTTTCACTGGTCATTCAAGTCTTCCTCCTATAGTTGACCTGTATTGCCAAATACTTCTGCACCAGGTCTATATTTAGGGCAGGGGAAAACCCTTTGGGTTCCAGAAAACCTAAAATGTTCTTTTAAAAAGACAGATAATATTATGGTCAATATTATGAGATCACAAGCAACTATATTGGGTTGCTTAACAATCAAGATACGATGGCCTACAGGAATCAAAAGTGAGCAAAAGTGGCAACAGCCTGGAAGAGAAAAACACAGTGGTGAATGTGGAAGGAAGACAGAAGTAACATAGGCTGTGAAGGCCAAGGTACTGAAGGACATGGTGTTCCTACCTGGATACTTGAGGCTGGGTTGCTATAACGTACCTGCCATTAAACTAATGTTGGTACAAAATGCTCTGGCCCGATTGAGAGCCAAGCATAATCTACATATAACTCCCTTTGTTCAACCATTCAATTGATTACGGATCAGTGACCAAGTTCAAGGTGCTGGCTATCACCTACAAAACCCTTAAAGGTACTGGACCCTTGCTGGACAGCCTCTCTTACTATGTCCCCCTCCAATGGTTTCACTTATCTGAATAAAGTCATCTAAAGATGCTACCGTGCAAACTGAGAAAACTGTCAATTGTCAGTTCATGCACATTCTCTGTGATGGCTCCTATATGTCTACTTGAAGCTGTTAGGAGGAAGCCTACCTCCTTTACGCCATTTGGCAAATTGCATAGAACAGAATTGTTCAGAAGGTTATTCTGGTAGAAAGTACAAAGCTGCAATGTAATGGTTCAGCCTGAGAGCCAATTTTTTGGGGGATAAAGTTATTCCTGCACGGATTCTGATACATTTGCATGCATTGTGCTGGATTCCGCCCTACCCTGCTTTACAGTCCCAGCCCAACTGCATTATTCTGTCTTGCAAGGATTCTTTGCTGTTAGGTTCAAATGTTACTATATCGTGTAATCTGCTTATTGATTGTCTGATGTTTTCATATTTTGTAATCCACCTCTACTGATTGATGGAAGAGTTTTTATTACACCTTCTACTCTGGGACCCGGTGACAAAGGTGGACTATAAATAATTTTAAAAATTGTCATCGTCTGAATGCATCCACATGGCATGGGCTCTTGGCTACTCTTTTTGTCTCTTTCTGTTGTGATTCATCATATGAGTCCAGAAACATGGAGATAAGCACAATTCCTGCCTCCCCCTCCAGCAGATCACTCTTTTCCTCCTCAGCAGTAGCACTGCTGACCAGGGGAGAAAAGGTGGTTAAAGGGCTAAGACAAGCCTTTCTCAACTTTTTTACTGTTTTTCTTCAGACTTCAAGAAGCCCCAGAAGTGGTGTGATCATGCAGAATATGTTTGGGAAGCACAGCTGTGTACATGCCAGCCCAGGGCCCCTCCCCTTTCTACCCCCTATTATTGGTCTTTTTGGCATGTCAACATATGGTCATATCACTCAATAGTCATATCCCTCAATAAATGTTTAACAAATTAAAAAAAATATTGAAATTAATTAACTTCCACCCATTTGGGAAATCATGGTTGAGAAAGCTTGGTTTAGAAGGACCACCAGCCCTTTTCCCTTTACAACTGAATGAAGCCAGTGCTCAACTGAATGGGGGCGGGGGATGCCTGTTAATAGGCTTAAGGGGAAGGAGAGAACAGGGAAATAAGTTTTATGTCTTCCCTGAACTGACTGAGAGCAGTATCTACACATGGAGGCTCTTCCCACAGCCACCTTGCTAGTTCTCCTTTCAGTTACAGCAATACAAGATCTTCCTCTGCTTCGGCTTAAAGGGTTAAGCTTCAGGAGTCCCTTGATTTGCTGAGAATGAGCACAGCGTTGTGTGGAGTCTCCTCTGCAAAGCAGGGGCATCCCATAAAATTCTCCTGTGGAAGCAGCTTGAGTGGTAAAATAGATCTTTACTAGAATGTATGTAAAGTCATAGCTTCTTTCTGAGGACAGAAGCCATTTAAAAAAAATATTTGACAGCAAAGAGAAACATTCTTAACATCCAGAATATTCTGCTAATAGGTAATAAGGAACTATGAGTAAAATAAAGAAAAGGATATTAAAAGTGGACAAATGAGTTTGCTAAACAGCCACGTAATATGCATAGTTTAATCTGTATCACTTATAATTTGCATAGGCAGAACAGAAATAAAGTACATTTAATAGCTTTTTTGTTTTCTGCAGATGGTTACCTGCCCATTTACTGGGGATATTTTTTTGCCCAGCCATGTGGGATGGAACAAATGAGAGTAAATGAAAGCACAATATACTGGAAAAATAAACACATACGGCACATTAGAGAAATTCACATATTTTAAGAGTACTTTGTATTCTGCAGACTCACACAGTTTTTAGTGAGAAATGAAAAACTCATATAGTTAATATATTCATTATGGAAAAGGTGGTTATAAGACATGAAAAACAAATCCACAAAATAGTGACCCATATGCCACATTATTTTTAAATGACAACAACTTATGGTATGGTCTAGATATGATACAGAAACATCCATAGCAGTGAAGTGAGACTTGCACACATAATTGCTTTACAGAACAGGACTAGTAATGTTCCGACTATTAATATACTGTTGAGAACATATGCTAAGAAAAGATCTCTAACAAGGCAAATCAATCATTATTTGTCATAATAACTGCTGCTGCAGTCTCACCAGATCACATGCCAGACCCCTTCTAGATAAGTATCCTTTCCAAGGGGGGCTGTGCTCTGTCTGGGGACACCATAAAGTTGGGAGTGCCAAATGCTCCAGAACTGCTCTAAAAACAAAACAATCTTGAAATATCCTAGCTTGGATAACGATGGCTTGAAAAATTTACTATACCCCAGTTAACACTAGATTAAAATGAACACCAACATCTAGAGTAGAAAAATGAGTTGAGAATTGTAAGCACCCCTTGCAGCTGATTTGCCTTTGCTCCCTCCTGCCCTCAAGCTCGACCTGGAGAGATACCAGAGTAAGGTGATCATTGTCCTACTTTTGGAGGGACATCTGGGGGTACCTGGCAAATCGTACTTATGTTGAAATTATATATATATTACAATACTATTTTTGTGTTCTATGTGTTCTATGAAACTTTTTGTTGCTCCATATAGACCAAATTTTTAATCAAGAACCCCCCCCCCCCCGGTCAATGGTGTCCCGCTTTACCAATGTTAATATCTGGTCACCTTATACCAGAGGCCACAGAATCAGGGTGTAAGTTAGGTTTACTGCACATGGCCCTCTTCCTTGAGAATGAGCTCATCACCAGGCTCAGTGTCTCATTCCTATTGTGCCTGATTTGGGGGCCCTCTTTTAATACTCTCCCCTAGGCCTGTATGCCACCCCTCGTCTTCAGCACTTAGTCTGGCCAGCCAGGGTTCTTTCTTTCTTTCTTTCTTTCTTTCTTTCTTTCTTTCTTTCTTTCTTTCTTTCTTTCTTTCTTTCTTTCTTTCTTTCTTTCTTTCACCGCCCTTCCATATGGCTCAGGGCAGTTTACATACAACATGGGGGATGCATTAAACAAATTAATACATATAAACAAATACAACAACAACAATCCAATAATGCAATTTCAGTGATCATAAATGATAAAAAAGGAACAGAACCCAGCCAAGGCCCCCAGAGAGGACAGACTGGTTCAGGCCATGGGGGGATGTCTGAGGGGGGACCTGTTGACAGTCTCAGGCAAATGCCTGATGGGGGAGCTCCCTTTTGCAGGCCCTGTGGAATTTTGGAGGTTCGGACAGCCCAGGGCCCCTCCCCTGTCCGTGCCTATCATTTGCCTTGAAGTGAGAGTTCTGTCCAGTTGTTGGGGCTTAAACCCCATTGGCTGATGATGTCATAGGCAGGTAACCAGCAGTTAACACAGTATCTACATACTGTCATTGTTGCAGCTGGGAACAGTGAAGGATATTTCCATATATAAAACAGAGCCAAAGCTAAAAGAAAACAATTTCAGTGAAAAAACACCTCATTATGACTTTGATTTTTGATTTTTGTTTGCCTGCTTAAGAGAGCTATATTCATATTAGAGAACGTTGTTCTCAGATTGGTAGTGCATATAATAAAAATAATGCACACTTATCAGTACTTTTCCTTCAGAACAAAGAAAATAATATCCAGGCAAGAATATTTGTGATATGCACTAGAGGTGGTTCTTTGGGTTTGTGGGTGGTTGTGGGCCAGGCGGAAGTCACAGACCCTGAACCATGAACTTGCACAGACTCCCCCATGTTCATGAACCTTTAGGTTCACTTGAGATTGTTAACTGTTTAGCTGCTTCCTGGTGTGCTGTGCATGTGAAATTCAGCATAGAGCCCCTGACTGTATTGCCTTATTGTGGCCATGGTTTCTGGGTCTTGTCCAGTGTCTACCCTTCTTCCCTTTGGCCCTGGGAAATGGTCATCCATCTACCTTCCCATGTCATAGTTTTGCTAGTTTAATGCCCCCCCCCAAATTGTTCTCAGTCCTCTAACATTATTATTTTTATTTTTAAAGAGGAGCAAGGTTTCCTATAGACTTAATGGATGATGACTGAAATGGGCATCAGGAGCCCCCATGGGGGCCTAGTGGTACCCACACATATGACCATGAGGGTCCACAAGCTTGGAGCACAACTATCTACGAGCACTGTCCCAGGGAGTATGGTGAGAAATACAACTACACTGTAGGTCGGCCATCAGAGAGGCCAAAGCTGGGAGGGAGCTGAGACTGGCCAGGGAAGCCCACTATAACAAGAAAAGTTAGGCAAAGTTTAACCACAAAAGTAATGAGTCATACCATTCTCAGGTTATTCTATTATACCACTATCTTTGGTGTTGTTATGAGTCACAGAAGTAGAAGATAGCAGTTCTGGATGGAACTGGCTAATACAGAAATAAAGAAAAGAATTTGAAGCCTAAAAGCAATAAAGAAATACCAGGGAAAGAAGAACTGGAACTTGCAATAGCAAGTCGGGGACAGAAAAAAGAAGGTTGAATTGTGTTGGAACAGGTATATGGGAGATCAAGTTGAAGGGGCAAAAGGCAAGAACATAAAAAGTTGCATCTTATAATTCTTCTTTGCTCCATGTACTGTACTGTATCCTGGTCCTATAAGGGAAAAAAAAACAGTACCAAAATGCATTTATTAATTGAGAATGTGATATGTATTCAAAATTTACTTGTTACAGACATCCATCTTTGAAATAAAGTTGTACCTAGTTGTGCCAAAACTGTAGAGAGCTGATGAATTCTCCTGCATTAGAATTAGAACCATAAGTGTATGTTGCTCAGGAAGTCACCTGAAACAGAAGAATACTTATGACCCTAGAGATTATTTAATTTTAAAATATTGATGTTCTGTGCTTAAACAAGTGACATTTTTTCTAGGAAAGAACATTAAGAGCCTTATTCATCAATATTTGACTCAACTGCTTGCATTTCTGTTTCTCTGAGCACTTCTGATATGAATGGATAGGTGAGTTAGCAGTAATGCAGAAGGCTACTTGCAATGCCAGCCAGTTTACCGGAAGGTGGAATTGGAGGGTAGAATAAATTAATGGCTTAAGTCCATAATGAATTTCTAGGGAGATGTCTATCATATGGTAAGTTTGGAAATGTAAAATCCAACACATTGAAACACAATTGTGCTAATAGAAATGATGTTCTTTACCTCACTGTCCCACTGAAGCCTGGACTGGCCCCCCAAAATTTACTTTTGGTAGTGTTAGGTATTTAAAATAAACAAGAAAGAGGAGTGAGCAAAGTGGGAAACAGCAGAAATGTTGAACAAACAGAAATGTTTCTCCTGAGAGTAGGATGAGGAATAGGATCCAACCCGTAGGCATAAAGAGGTTAGATAAGACCCCCCCCCCCCCGCCCAACAACAGCCACAGCTAATACAATGGCAGGAACTCTCCTGGTAGCTGAGGCTTGCTGGCAGATAGTCATCCTAGTCTACAGTGGATTTTCAAGTGAGAAATATTGCCGCTTTGCTTAGGCAAGTCAGAAGCAGACATGCCTCTCAATCTGTTCTCAGGCCAACATACTCTTATTCCACGTTCTTCAGTGATGAGTTAGCATGCGAATGTCTTAGAGATATAACCATTGACCTATTATGCATGGTCACAGCCTGCCGGACTGCCATCGTTCCATTGCCCCGCCATTCCCTGCATGTGCATGGGGGAGGGGCTCCCCCAGCGCACGCTGGCTGCCCCAACGCAACAGCCCCGTGCATGCAATGCGAGGCTGGAAGCTCCGGGAGTGCTCTGCAGTGATGGTTCCAGTGGCGGGGGGGGGGAGCGGGGGCATGGGGCCCCATTGCATGATGGCGCGGAACAGCATTCTGCTCTTCCCCATGGTGGGGGGATGACCCTGTCAGCTCCATGGAGCTGGCAGGGGCAAGAGGCATCCCTGCAGGGATGCCATAGGTCGGGGGAGGAGCCAGCCCCAAAGGCCCAGCTCCTCCGATTATGCACTGGGCTAGCCCAACCTAGCCCTCGCCTGCGCCTCTGGCAGACCCGGGAATGCGGAAGCATCCGCATTTCTTTAACGTGGGTCTTCCGAGGATCTGGGCCAGGCCAGGGCTCAGTGGTACCCAGAATGGCGCCGATGTTGGACATAATGTCACCGCCATCTTGGGCATTCTGCCATGTGCATAATGGGTCATTGGGATACATTATAACTGAGTGGAAGCCCCAATCTGGGATTGTCAACTGCAGGCTTGAACCTGGGGAGGACCTCAGGAGGTTATACTGCTATACAGTCTCCAAAGCAGACATTTTCTCCAGGGAAACCTATCAGTCTAGCTAAGAGATCAGTAGTAACTCCTGGAGATCTCTAAACTCCACCTAGAGAGTAGCAGCCCCGCATTCCTCTGGCATTTTTGGAGTACTTCTTCAGTTCCTCCTTTCAAATGCCTTGCTTCTTTTAGGTCTCTCCATCACCTTTACTGTTTTCCTTCCCTTTCTGAGACCTACTCATCAGCTGACCTTGCTCACTTTGGTGTAGCGGTTAGGAGTGCGGACTTCTAATCTGGCGAGCCGGATTTGATCCCCTGCTCCCCCCATGCAACCAGCTGGGTGACCTTGGGCTCACCACAGCACTGATAAGGCTGTTCTGAATGAGCAGTAATATCAGGGCTCTCTCAGCCTCACCCACCCCACAGGGTGTCTGTTGTGGGGAGAGGAAATGGAAGGTGACTGTAAGTTGCTTTGAGCCTCCTTCGGGTAGAGAAAAGTGGCATATAAGAACCAACTCTTCTTCTTCTTCTTCTTCTTCTTCTTCTTCTTCTTCTTCTTCTTCTTCTTCTTCTTCTTCTTCTTCTTCTTCTTCTTCTCCCTCAGTGCCTTTATCCCTAGGTTACCTGCTCTGCCGAATACATTTTCTGTATGCTTTTAGAACCCCATTATGTTTTGTAATTATGCCTTTAACACCTCCTCCAGTGTTTTCAGACAAGTGGTTCATTAAAAATTATAAAATCACAGCCTGTCAACGGCAAGATAAGGTTTTGAAGCAGTATGGATATCCTGCCAGTTCGTTTATCTGCAAATGGATTGGTGCACCTTCTCCTGATGTCATAAAGACATTTAAATTCACATAGACCCATTATGCACAGGGGAAATATCGCACATTCGGGGTGGAATGGCAGCGACTAAAATCACGGATAACGCACGGTGCCAGCTGCAACCGGCCGCAGCTTCGGTGCATGCCGCCGAAAAAGCCGCGTTAGCGAAATGCGGAAGAAAGTGCAGCTTCCGGGTGACCGGGGCGCAACCAGAAGCGGCGCCCGGATCGCCATGTGCATAATCGGTTACTGTGAGGCACCATTGTTGATGCACACTTTCCATGGTGCTGCTCCCAGGGATAAAGATTAGGCAAGTCCTCTCTCTTCCAGGCAAAAATGTCCAGGTTGTTAAGGCCACAAAATTCTAGAAATATGTGTATCGAAGCTATGTAAGTAGGTGAATCCCCCCTGTTCCTATATGATTTGCCTTACCTGAACAAGAAAACATCTTCCTGCATCCTCTTGTCCAGCTGGTTAGGAGATTTGGTCTTTGATGTCATCAATATGCTGATTACACCCAAGTCTACATCCTAATGGATGGCTGACCAGATTCACCCCCTGAGATCTTTGTCAGTTGCCAGGAAGCAGTGACAGTTTAGATCAAGCAAAGTTACCTGAGACTCAATCCTTCAACGATGGAGATCCTGTGACTGGGGAGGAAGGGGCCAGGGTGTAAACTGCTCGGGGCTTTTATTCCAACCCCAGATCGATTCAGTCCCTGCCCTCTACAAAGAATGCGATTTCCATTTGGATTTGGGGCGATTTTAATTTTCCTTCTGCAGCAAGAAGGATTGATCCGGAGTCGCCCTACCTTTATTGTGCTTTATCTTGGAGTGCTGAAAATCCTGAATATATTCAGAAAATCACATTGATTTGAATCTGGGCTCTCCTCTGTGGTAGAGGACCCGTGATTGGCTATAGGTAGTCATGTGACAAGCTTGCCTTAAAGGAGAAGCCCCTAAGTTCTCTCAACTTCTGTCGGCCTTGGATTTTTTTGTGTGTCTTCTTCGTTCCCCCCTCCCCTCAAGAAAAGATTTTTTTCCTCCCTCCTCTGACTTCTTGGATCCTCTCCCCCCCTTCAAGAAAACAAAGAAAGAGTCTCCATTTGCCTGCCCCCTCTTCTGAGCCTCCCTAACCACGTGCAGAAGTCTTTCCTGTTTCAATGGGGAGGGGGGGAGAGGAAGACCCGAATTCAAAGCGATCTGAATTCAACAGGATTGACAATGGAATAAAAAAAGTAAGTGCAGACTCTGCCCAGGAGAGGACGCATCCCTGTCCTTCCTAGATAGAGTGCAACTGATGTTAGCACAATTTACTAGGAATGTGGGAGTGATTTTTGATGCCTCCATATCTATAGAGGCTCAAGTTACTGGAGTACTGCAGCTGATGTACCATGTTCACCAAGCTAAGCTACCAATGTCCTACTTGTCCCCAGAACTTAATGCATAATGCATAGATGAGGAAGAAATGGAGGTAGTGACAGAATTTATTTTCCTGGGCTCCAAGATCACTGCAGATGGGGACTGCAGCAAAGAAATGAAAAGACGCTTGCTCCTGGGGAGGAAAGCTATGGCAAATCTAGACAGCATCCTAAAAAGCAGAGACATCACCCTGCCAACAAAAGTGCGTTTAGTCAAGGCTATGGTATTCCCAGTTGCAATGTATGGCTGCGAAAGTTGGACCATAAGGAAGGCCGAGCGTCAAAGAATTGAGGCTTTTGAACTCTGGTGCTGGAAAAGACTCTTGCGAGTCCCTTGGACTGCAAGGCGAACAAACAGGTCAGTCCTAGAGGAGATCAGCCCTGACTGCTCCTTAGAAGGCCAGATACTGAAGATGAAACTCAAATACTTTGGCCACCTCATGAGAAGGAAGGACTCCCTGGAGAAGAGCCTAATGCTGGGAGCAATCGAGGGCAAAAGAAGAAGGGGACGACAGAGAATGAGGTGGCTGGATGGAGTCACTGAAGCAGTAGGTGCAAACTTAAATGGACTCCGGGGAATGGTAGAGGACAGGAAGGCCTGGAGGATCATTGTCCATGGGGTCGCGATGGGTCGGACACGACTTCGCACATAACAACAACAACAACAACAACAAGCCCTATTATTATTTTATATTTATTTTAAGAATTAATTCTGTTTAATTACCTGAACGTGGAACAAATGGTCAGAGTTTTCTTCAGTTATCAAAACTGCAGATGTTAAAAATCAAGCTTTAAACAATAATTACATCCAATGTAAGTAACACTTAGCTCAGCATTTCAGATTTCACTTAATACCTCTTGGGAGTATTTTGCAAGGTTTTTTTCCCCCTGTTGATAACTAGTTAAAGTGAAGAAGGGGACGACAGAGAAGGAGGTGGCTGGATGGAGTCACTGAAGCAGTCGATGCAAACTTAAATGGACTCTGGGGAATGGTAGAGGACAGGAAGGCCTGGAGGATCATTGTCCATGGGGTTGCGATGGGTAGGACACGACTTCACAACAACAACAATGCATATTTGGCTGAGGTACTTTGCATTTTATTTGAATAGCAATTCAAACTAAAATTGTACTTATATAAAAATAGTAAAATTGAAAGAATAGAAATGTCACTTGTTTCCTTATTTTCTCTTGATACGTATTAAATACATAACCTACTTTGTTACATAAAAATGTAGTTCTACCTTCAAATTGCTATAAATGTAGAAGCATAGAAAAGTTGCTGAACTCCCCCCCCCCCCCACTTTCTGGTACACAACCTGATTTGTGATGTTGGGTTGTCCAATGGTTAACAACTGATACCTTCAACAACGTTTGTATATCATTTCAGCCACTGGGGCACACACATTCCAATTTGGAAGTAACTTACAAAGGGTCTCTGCCACACTAGGCCTTACCAGCATTGACAGCAGGATTCCTCAGGGCACAGAGATTACCCCCCCCCCCCTAGTTTTTCTCATGAAGCCTTTCTACTATCTATATTGCCATATTCATTCCTGACTGCTTCTATGGTTACTGCTGTATACAAGAAATAGAAAGCTGAGAGGAGAAGCAAGAGCTCTTTACATGCAGCATTGCTCAAAAGAATGTGCTTAGTTTTGTCTTTCTCACTCAGACAGTTTTCCTCATGTTTGCCCTTTTTGTGTTGGGCTGCCTTTCCATGTCGATCAAAACATCAATTTTCTTTGGGGAAACTGACTGGAGAAGAACTGTAATTCCAGGAGATCTCCAGGCTCCACCTGGTGGCTAGCATCCCTACTCAGGAGGGGCCTGGAACTCTCCTGGTATTAGATATACATGTATGTGTCTCGACTGTCTCATAGTATAAGGCTGGTTCCTTTTGCAGCTCAGTTTAGCCCAGATGGACAAAGCTCAGCTGCTTATCCCTTCAGAAAAAAAATGGATCTTTGGTCCATGTTGCTTCAGATGGATAGAACAAAGTTGTGTGTGAATGGAGAATGAATGTCATGGGCTGAATGAAGGCGTGAATGTGGGTGTTCCATTGCTGGCATGCATGATGCACCGGAGTGGACGGTTGTTAAATCAATGGGAACCAGTGCACAATCATAGGATGAGGCCAGAAATTGACCAAGTATAGACAGACAATGTTAAGCTAAGGTGATGCAAGAACATGGGGAATGCTGGTGGAGGGAAGTGGAGGACATGGGTTGTTTGCCATGCGTTTGCCTTACAGGGCTATCTGAAGGGGTGGTTTTGGAGAAGGAGAACCCTTAATAGGATACAGAGGACCACAACATTATACCTGGAATAAGAGAGGCTGTAGAGAGTGGTTGGCACTCTGTATGAGTGGACAAAGGGCACCCCTCTTTTATGGTACCGAGGGAAAATCTAGGCTTGCATATGTTTAAATGCATTTACTTGGGTTTTGAAGATTCCCCAGGAAATCATTTGCTTTTCAGAATCTTACCTATCCAGAATCTTTTCACCCTGCCATTCCTCCAAGAAACTCCAGAGCGGCATGCGTGGTTCTCCCATCCTTTATTGCAGTGGTCACCAACCCTCGGTCTGTGGACTGGTACCGGGCTGCGAAACTCTTGGTACCGGGCTGCAGGGGGGGGAGGCTGCGGCACACTGACGGACACAAATGCGTAGGCGCGGCAGCTCCGCGCCTGCACATTTGCTGGTGCCTGCGCCTCCCTCTTCCCCCCACAGCACAGCGCTTGCTGTGCCAGGAGCAATCAGCCGACAAAGCGGCCGATTTGCTCAACCTAGGCTCACGGGCCTATGCTTGAGCGAATCAGCTGCTCCGTCAGCCAATTGTTCCCGGCGCAGTGAGTGCCGCACTGGGGGGGGAGGGAGGTGTAAACGCGCAGGCACGGCAGCTCCGTGCCTGCGCGTTTGTCCCCGCCGGTGTGCAGGCGCCCGGGCCTCCCTCTCCCCCCCTCCCGCAGACTGGTCCCCTGCCCGAAAAAGGTTGGGGGTCACTGCTTTATTGTGTCCTGCTCCTTGTAGGAGGGAGTGGGTCAACATGGTGAGGGTACACCAACTTGGTGTTTACCAGGGTTAAGGTTTTAAGCATGTTTGAATTTTGAGTAAAAAAGGAGTGTTGATTGTGTTTGCTTGTGTTCTTTATAAAGTTTATCTCTCTGATACCTGGTGTGACATGTTATAGCATGCATGGCCCAGCCCAACAAAGTGACATTTATGAAAGAACCGGGCCTTGTAACAAATGAGTTTGACATACCTAGTGCAGAGCAGTAGCCCTTTATTTTGCTCCTGCACTTGAGTGCAGCCCCAGGCATTGAAGAAAATGGCAGAACTTCCCAGTTTACATTTCCACATATAGTAAAAAGGGGTTCACCACATGGCAGGGGACTGCTGTGTGTATTTTAACAAACCTTTTGGGAAGCCCTAATAGACTGAATGTTCTTATAAATTCAAGAAGGAGGAAGAGAGAATGACTAAAGAGTTTTGACTGATAGGGGAATATGTTCCAGACTACACTTTCTGCATAAACTGTCCAGTCCATCTGAAGTATTTATTTCAGTGGTTATGTAAGAATGTTGCCAGTTAGTTCTTTTTCATTCCTGAGGTAGCTAATGCACTCTACGCCGCATTGTGTCAAAATATTGCCCCACCCAGTTTCTAAAGCTGTGCATCACCAAAGAACTGCATATGCTTGAAAATGTGGGTGAAAATGCACAATACTTTTTTTTACCAACATAGCTGGGCTTACAGGCAATCATGAATCCAAATATGTTGATATAAATCAGCATCTTTTGGTGCTGGTTGTGTAATACTTTTATTCTGGGTGATGCATTGTTTTCCGAGCTGCTGTTTCTAGCTGTGCGACAAGACATATAATTTCAAATACAAAATTCTCCCTTAGTCCACTGGCATCTACTGTTTTTCACTGCTGTTCATGGCATTTGGCCAAAGACCTACAAGAGTCTTTTACTAATCTATTTTCTTAATGTGTTTGTTTGGGATTAACACTGTGAGGCTGCTTAAAACATATTAGTCTAGAAATGGAGTCCATTTTCAGCATATTGATCTTTCCCACAGCTTTGCTGGGAAGGAATGCCATTTTTAACAAGTCAGCCTGCATTTTTTGAGCAATGTCTTGCCCTATTCAATTTGACCAGTTGATTAATTTGATTTGGGATTAGGAAACCAAGATATTAAAGTGCTCCTAACATAACCCAGAAGCTACATAGTCAGGGGGTGGGTGGTTTTTTCTTCTTAAAGTAATTGCTACTGAACAAAATCCACTCATTAATAAGCACAATGGAGGTTTCTATATAGCAGGACTTTCCTACTGAACACCTTTTCCTTATCAATTGATATACGAAGACCTGACTACAGGTGCTGCCAATTTCACAGCAAACATGTTCAAGCAGAGAATGATGTTAATTTTTTTAGCTGAACTAGATTCAAGTCCAGTAGATCCTTAGAGATCAACAAGATTTTGTGGGGATAAGCTTTTGAGAGGCAAGGCTCCCGTCATCAGAACTTTGACTCTCAGATGCTTATACCTCCAAAATCTTGGGCTCTAAAATGAGGCTGGACTCAGATTAACTCTTCTACTGCAGACCAACATGGTTAACAACCAGGAGCTATTTCTTTAGTCATGATCAGTTAGCTGAGCCTCAGATCTCCTTGCATTGCAGCCATCTGAAATGAACAGTGTATGGGACAAGGTACAATAGCTGTGATGGGGGAATTTCATTTCCTTTTGCCTTCAGCTACATTTGCATCTACACAGAAAGAGAAATGTGCAAAAATATGTGTGCACAAAATGACAAACACCAACCAGTAACACTTTTAAAAAACAGTGACCTCTGTCCAGCCAGCCATACATGGTTTTTTCCTCCATTCCTCCTTGCAGCCCCTGTGGTTGTCTGAGGCACATGGAAGAATAGTCAGCAATGGACTAAGGGGGGCTGAAATGAGAAAGGACAAAGGTGAAATCTCTTCTCCTTCCTTTTTTGCAAGTTCAGTGCTGCTATAGAAAGGGACCCATTGCTAACTCCTCCCCCCAATGGATGGTGGAATTTGTGGGGAAGCAAGATATACATTCGAAGCTTAGTCCAGATAACTGTAAATGGGAATACTGCAGATTTAAAGGGAATGACACACATGCAGGGAATTATTAACTTATGGGAAACTTCAAAATCTAAAAGCCTGAGTACTTATATGAAGGATTACAATGTCTATACACTAATGTGCAAAGTATGGGAAACAAGCAGGAAGAACTAGAAGTCCTAATAAAGGAAGGGGACTACGATCTAATAGGCATTGTAGGCACCTGATAGGATAACACTCTCAACTGGAATAATAGGATTGAGGGGTACAACTTAGTGACAGACAAAAGAAGGGGGAGGAGTAGCACTATGTGTTAAGAATATATATATTTGTGAGGAAATATATGTGTCTGAGTATGACCATTTACGCATTGGAGGTTTCATGCCCGGCTGCAGATTGGAGTTTTAGTTGTAGCAGGTTGCCCCACCTCTTCCTATACCCACATGGGGGAGCATTTGCCCTGGTGTACCTCATCCGCCCCCAATTTGTGCTCCTGCACAGGAGCCGGGGCAGTGAAGTTCCCAGTGCATAAACGGTCTAAGAGAGTTTAGCTGAGAGTCTTTGGGTAAAAATAAAAGGAGTAGGAAATAATAGTGGTATTATGGTGGGGGTCTGCTCTAGACTGCCAGGCCAGGCAGAGGACTTGGATGAGATGCTCCTATTACAAAGTTCTCAGAGAGACAGGACCTAGTGGTCATGGGAGATTTCAATTACCCAGATATCTGTTGGAAGACAAATCCAATAGATTCTTGACTTGTTTTCTGACATCTTCATTTCCCAGAAAGTGGAATGGGCAACCAGGGGATCTGCTATTTTATCCTTGATTCTTACCAACAGATGAGGTACAGGTTGTGAGTGTGCTTGGTAGTAGTGACCATGTGATGTTGGACTTTTTAATCTTGAACAGTTGTACATAGTCACACATACAGGCGGGACTTCAGGAAAGCAAATTTTAACAAACTTAAAGTTATGTTGGGTGGAATCCAATGGTCAGAAATACTTAAGGAGATGAAAGTCCAAGAAGGTTGGGAGTTTGTTAAAAGTGATATAGTGAAGGCACAATTGCAGACAATTCCCTTGAGAAGGAAAGCTGGGAGAAACCTAAAGAAACCAGGATGGCTCCATAAATAGCTTTCAAAATAATTCTCCTGGCCACAAGTTGTTTTCTGTTGCCCCAGAGGATCAGGCCAAAACCAATGGGTTGAAATTAATTTAAACATCTGGAAGATGTTCCTGACAATAGAGCAGTTTCTCAGTGGAACAGGGCTCCTTGGGAGGTGGTGAATTCTCCTTTTTCAGAAAATTTTAAGCAGAGGCTAGATAGTCATCTGACAGAAATGTTGATTTTACGAACTTAGGCGGATTGTGAGTGGGTGGGCAGGAAGGGATGTGCCAGTGTTTGTCCATTGTGGCCCTTCTTTGCATACCCGGGGACTTTCCACTGTGGGGAGGTAATTCTGGAGATTTTTGGTGGTGGGGTCACTTGGGCATGAAATTACAGTCACCATGGATGGCCTAGTAGTTGTGAGTTTTGCATTATGTAGGGGGTTGGACTAGATGATTCTGGAGGTCCATTCCAACTCTTATTCTATGATTCTATGAAATCAGCAGGAATGTGATAACATAGATGAATTATGCATGGTAGCAGTTGCACTGGGATGCTGCTGTGTCCTTGCAGTGAGGTGGCATGCCCCGCTGCTTCCCAAGTACGCATGGGGGATGGAATCCCCCAGCGCACGTGGACTGCCCTGATGTAGCACATGTGCACGCATGACACTGGTGATGGAAGAGCCCAGCACACTGCATGGTGGCATCGGCATTGGGGAGGAGAGCAGGGATTATGGGGGCCACACCATACAATGGCAGGAGAGCAACATGCCACTCTCCTACCATTGGGGGAATGGGAATGACCTGTCTATCTGCATGGCTCCATGAAGCTGACAGGGGCATTTGGTTTCCTTGCAGGGACCCTGTAGGTTGGGGAAGGAGCCGGGCCCAAAGACCCGACTCTTCCATTATGCATAGGGCTGGCTTAGCAGGGCTGCAGAGGGTGACTACAGCATCACAGGGAACTCTGAAGGATCTGCACTCACTTACTACGGGCTAGGTCTGGGAGGTGGCTGGGATGGCATCATCATGGTGCACAATCAGGAATTAGCCTTGTTGCCACCAGCATGGCCTTTCCACCCCATGCATAAATGGTCATAGAGAGCAAAGCTGGGGAACTGATCTCTGTAGGGTGGAGACCAGCTATAACTCTGGGAGTATTCCAGGGTCCACCTAGAGGTTGGCAATCCTAATACGAGATAATTAGTAACAATGAGAACTGTGGATGGACCTAAAAATTCTAGTGCAGGGCAGATCCTGAAAAAACCTCGAAACAAACAAAAAGTGCTCTGAACTGAACTGGCCCATTTCGGGTCTCCCTTTATCCTGGCCATTTGTTGCCATGGCCAGGAGAAAGAGAGGGCATCACCCAGGAAGGGTTACTTGCCAATTTTGCTTCTTCCCACTTTGAAGTAGGGGGAACAAAAATGATGTATTTAATGGCTCATAGCCATTTAAACCTAACAGACTTGCCCCATTGTTAAGTTTAAATGGCTGGAATACATTTTACCCTAACAGTGGGCTGGTGTATGCATCAGGTTTTAAATTTAAATGGCTGAAAGCTATTAAACTCATTGGTTTTGCTCTCCCCTCTTTGAAGTGGGGGGGAGTTAAATGGATGGGTTATTATGTGACTCAGCCATTTAAATGTAACAGCTAAGCAGCATGCCTGCGCAACTGACGTGTTAGATTTAAATGGCTGGTAGCTGTTTTAAACCTAATAAATCACCTGTGGACCACCTATGCTGTTTTATTGTTCAGTTTAAATGGCCCAAATAACTGAACCAGACACAAGTCGTGTAAATGTTCAGGGAAGCTGCCCTCCCTGAACCTTGGTTCTGGGGTTTGGAATTGGACCAAGTTCATGCCAAATTTAGGCTTGTGAGCCAGTTTGTGCCTATCTCTAGTGAATCCTCATTAGATGCAGGAAGTTCCACTTGTATGCCTCTTGTTAATTAGCAATGATAAATGCCATTCTCTCTGGTCATAATTTCCTTCTGTTGATTGTGGAATATGTAACTTCCATTGCCTCCTTACTGCAATTGAAAGAAAGGCTTTTAAAGAGTTTCCTCCTGTGTTTAATAAACCTTCCCTACTCCCAGTGCCCATGAGCCTCTTGTGGCGCAGAGTGGTAAGGCAGCCGCCTGAAAGCTTTGCTCATGAGGTTGGGAGTTCGATCCCAGCAGCCGGCTCAAGGTTGACTCAGCCTTCCATCCTTCCGAAGTCGGTAAAATGAGTACCCAGCTTGCTGCTGGGGGGTAAACGGTCATGACTGGGGAAGGCACTGGCAAACCACCCCGTATTGAGTCTGCCATGAAAACGCTAGAGGGCGTCACCCCAAGGGTCAGACATGACTCGGTGCTTGCACAGGGGATACCTTTACCTTACCTTTACTCCCAGTGCCCACTTCTTCTTTACAAACATCGGATGAGAAAGGGGTACTGGTGCTATAGGAAGTATTTAAGAGTGGCAGCTTCTAATCTGGTGAGCTAGGTTTGATTCCCCACTCCTCCACATTCAGCCAGCTGGGTGACCTTGAGCTAGTCACAGCCCTGATACTGCTGTTCTCATAGAGCAGTCCTGTCAGAGCTCTCTCAGCCCCGCTTACCTAAACAGAGTGTCTGTTATGGGAAGAGGAAGGGAAGGGTTTTTATACCCAATTTTTAACTGCCCAAAGGAGTCACAAAGCACCTTACAAAGAGAACCCTGAGAGAGACTGCTCTGTGAGAACTTTGTCTGACAGAGCTGTGACTAGACAAAGGTCACCCAGCTGATTGTATGTGGGGGAGTGTGGAAACAAACCTGGCTTGCCAGACTGGAAGCTGCCATTCTTCATCACTACACCAAGATGGCTCTCCAGACTGAATGAATACAGAGTGTAGAGAGTATTTGTTGTTGTTGTGGTTAAGTGCCAAGTCGTGTCCGACCCATTGTGACCCCATGGACAATGATCCTCCAGGCCTTCCTGTCCTGTGCCATTCCCCGGAGTCCATTTAAGTTTGCACCAGCTGCTTCAGTGACTCCATCCAGCCACCTCGTTCTCTGTCGTCCCCTTCTTCTTTTGCCCTCAATCGCTCCCAGCATTAGGCTCTTCTCCAGGGAGTCCTTCCTTCTCATGAGGTGGCCAAAGTATTTGAGTTTCATCTTCAGGATCTGGCCTTCTAAGGAGCAGTCAGGGCTGATCTCCTCTAGGACTGACTGGTTTGTTTGCCTTGTAGTCCAAGGGACTCGCAAGAGTCTTCTCCAGCACCAGAGTTCAAAAGCCTCAATTCTTTAATGCTCGGCCTTCCTTATGGTCCAATTTCTCAGCCATACATTGCAACTGGGGATACCATAGCCTTGACTAGAGAGCATAGGGAAGGATTTAAATATTGCGTAATTCCTTAGTTTTTTGTTCAAACATGGAAGATTTTTTTTTAAAGGAGAATTTTATTGGTATTTCTGTATAGTGCCAGAAATGCATCTACTCATTAAAGGTGGGTGGAGAATCATGATACTGGCCTATGGGGAAAGAGAGTGGTCCAATGAGCATTTGGTGTGAATCAGAAAGCAAGGCAATACAATGGTGGAAAAACTGATTAGCCAATTACAATATATATATTTTTTAAGCTGAAGGACTTGGGGACAACTCTGATGGGGTTGGGAGGGCAGTAAGTAGGGTTAACACAGGACAATGATGATGCCAAAATTATGATACAAAATGGCAGTGTCCTCACTTGAAATGGGAATTCCTCACTTGAAAACTGAGCTAAGATTCAGAAAATGCGGGGTAATGGAGCAGAACATTCAGATCTACTCCTGAGGAGGCAAAATTTGGGTAGAATTGTTTTCATCCTTTGTTAATTAAGAATGCCACTTTCTGTATAAGAATGCCATTGGTCTCTGCTCAACTACAAGTACTGAGGATCCTTCATCTGGTGGAAGATACTCTTTACATATAGCTAGTGGTATATCCAATTGTCTGGATTTTCAGTTTCCATTGCATTAGCTTAGCATATTCATAGCTGGAGAAAGTCCTTATTTACAGTTGTCTTGGTGTAAGATATTTCTAAAGATAATATTAGTGCACAGTAACTCTGAATGTAGTGCATGGGCTGCTATTTTTCATCATTGTCCCTAGAAAGTGGCTCAGTGATCTGATTGTCATACAACCCTTATGATTTATTCATGTCTGTAACCTTTAAAGCTGCGCACTATCCTTTGCCAATCATAATCACTGCCATGGAGGAGTATGACACCATGAACTCGGCTTACGGGAGCATGGCCATTAGAAAGGCCCCAGGATTGTATTTCTAAGACAACCAAAATGTTAGTATTTCAGTTTGCATCATGCAAGCCATAGTGTAGCTGTGTGGACTTTAATAGAAGCTGAATTTAGTGCCTCTGGTAAAAACATGCTTACTAATTCTCTAAGATAATGGCAAAGGAGGTGGTGACACAACCTGGATGCACAAATTCACTTTTTCAAAAAGCCAACGTTTGCGTTCTACTTATGTCCCCCCCTACCCCCAGATTGTTGACATTATCATGCAGCTGTTGTCAGTTTAACTGTGTCTCATGTTGGAACAATCAGATGCAGGCAGAGGGGCCAGTATGATACACATCGCGGAGGACTACAACAGTCTTCCTGCTCAGAGGGAGTTAGATTGCCCACATCAGGCAGAAATTACATATAATTCAGCGGCAAATGATAGAGTAAGAAAATGTAACGGAGAAGCCATTGAGAATAAGCAATAGAAGGAACGAATATGGATCTAATGGCACTACCACATGAGTCAAGATTTTAAGATTTGAGCCCACAGGGCTACTTTTAAAATGTATAAAATACAGTTTCTGATATATTATTTTTTATAGATCTCTGAGGTAAGCTAACTGGTAAAAATCATTTATGTTACTGCATTACACAAGCCCTTTACAAGTGAGAATATGCACAGGCATAAAACAATCACATTTTATTGCACATGCCCAACAGCTACACAAATCGGTAATGTCATCAGTCACTATGTGCGGAGCCGGCAATAAATACCGAAGGTAATGCTGCTGTAAATTTCTGTGGATAGGGGTTTGATCTGATCTGATTGATTGTTATCTTGTGGAATGGGAAGCCAGTCATCTGCCTGATAATATTTGATCAGCTTTTCTTGGGGGAGGGGGTATTTTCAGTTGTAGGTGATTCATCATTAGATTTTATCAACATAGATCAATAATTTCCATCATGCGGTAGACCAGGCATAATTTTTCGTTTTTAATGAATGGGATATTGATGAAGCAAAGTTTGAATATGTCCTAAGTAACAAAATGGAAATAATGGGTGTTAGCTTGCCAAACCAACGTTCAGGTTCATCCCATCAGTAACTTCAGAAACAAGAAAATAATTGTCTACATCCGTTGAATACAGACTTTAAGGTCTTGAACATGACTTGCCATCCCCAGAATACAATAAGTAACCCATTCAATAAGAGTAATTTTTAAACAGGCATAATTATAATATGCATTTAAATAGATGTGTCAGAAAGAATTCGGTAATCATGGTGAGATGAAGAACACATGCCATCTAGCAGATCTAGTCCAAAGGCCTACCGTAACAGAGACTGAGATGTCTAGGACATGGCTTGCTCTGGAAATAGATCAGTGTTGCTTTGTGGCTGTATGAACACTCTCCTTGGAATACTTCCGAATTTTGCTTGATTAAAAGAATGTACACACTGATTTGGCTCCCTCCATTGAGAAAGTAGGAAAGTGGATATGGGAATGCTACATGTCCTGCATCTTAAAAGATTGCTGTTATACGCAGTTATATTAACCTATAAGAATCACAGTAAGCATTGAGTGATTTAACAATTGGTTCCACCATCTAACCTCCAGAATAAGACAGACCACTACACAATAGATTCAAGACAATAGCTAACAGAAAGGGCACCAGTTGGTACTTTTAAAGGATATATAAGAGAGTCTGTCTTGCCCTGATTTTCTTTTAACGAAGTCCATGTGGCATTTCTTTCCAACATACAAATCCATCACTGAAGGTGATATGTTGGACCATAAAGGAAGTACTGTTTGATCTTTGGGAGGTAGAATGCGAATATTTTCTACCAAACCTGCTAGACATACATAAAGTAAATTTCCTACACAAATATGGGTCCCTGAACAGGAGGGAGTAATTTTTGAGCCATAAAGTATTATGCTACTAAGGAAGTGTTTGAATCAGGCCACAGATACTCAGATAAAAAGATTTCTGTGAATGTGTGAGGGGCAACTCTTCACATTACACCTACAGTGAAGAGTGGGCTCCTTCAAAAGAAACCCTTAACCAAAAGATTAATGGGTTAAGGGTGATTGATACATTTACAGTAACCATTTTATGACCAACTGTTTGATGGGCTATACAGGGTTACAAGCTATGCAGGGTAGGGCATCACTACCATCGTTCAGACAGCTCTTATTTTACTGATTATTTTTTAATGGGTTGAAGTGGATCAGTGCATAAGCTATAATACCTAAATAATAATTGTATCCCCCGTGAGCAAAGTGCTAATGACAGCACTTTTGTCCAGTTCAACGAGGCTTGATACCATTGCCCTCTCTATTTCCTTCCCTATTCAAGTGCTATTCAAGTGTTGTTCAATTAGGACTTGTTTTGCTGTGTGATTAAAATGTTGAGTATTCAAACTGGCATCAGTTCAAACATCATAGTTCATTAAATTACTCAGGAGACTCTTGGGCTGCTGTAGGAAAGGCCCATGTGGTAAAATGAAATGTTCTATTCATCAAATTGTACCCTGCTGTGCCATTCATTTGGTAATAAAAACTTTATTTTCTCCACTTGTGGCCTCTCTTATTAATGAGATAAAAAGCATAGTCAGGTAACTGATTTGTACAAGTACATGAATAATCAATCACTGACATGCCATATATAGGCACTGCAAAAGGAAGCAGAGGGAAAGAAGAATGGGACCAGCTTTTAATTTCCCAGGGCTAAAGGGTTGTCAGTTATGTTTTGTGTGGTGATTCCTTCTGTATACTCACTTTTCACCTTTGCCCACACTTGCTTCACAGTTCCCTTTGGAGGAGAGAGCACTTGGGACATAGGCTGTTAACTGTAATCATTGCTTTATTTACAAACAAACCTGTATAGCACAGGTGGAGGCAAAGGTCCATTCCGCACGACTTTAATATAGCACTAGTCTTGCATTTTGTTTTCGCCACTAAAACTACATTTCGCATGACGTCATGAGCAATCTGCAACACTCCTGCAACACTAGCACAAAAATCGCTTATTTGTAGCGATTTCCGGGGAATCCAGAAAATGGATTCACCGTCAGAAAATCGCTACATTCCTGCCAACAACCTGCAACACTTGCGTAAAAGACCTGTGCGTTCTCAATGTAGCGGTTGCAACAAAGTCCCTCCCTCTGGCTCTCTCCTCTGAATTTCCAGCGAAGCGATCACCATTTTTTCCCCTCAGAGCAAGCGGGAAAAGCAACGAACCAGCGAGGCTTCATTCACCCAGCGACGCTTCTCCGGCTACAGTCCCTCCACAGAAGTGCTTTAAAGCTCCCCTGAGTCCCCAAGCACAACACAGCCCCCTGTTTGCCAGTCCCTTTTAATTTTGGCCAAAAATCGCACCTGTGCGGGGGAGAGGATTTTTTTTCCACTTGAGGAAGCATGGTAACGATGACTCGCCAGCTCACATGCCAGCTAGATGGGTCTCTACGTTAGGAAGAATCAAGGCATATTCGTTGAAACGTGTGTGTTTTTTTTAAAACTGTGCTTAAAGGGAAAGGGGCTTTTCGGGAGCATGATAACGACCGCCCATTGGCTGTTCATTTGATTGAGGGCCAGGGGCGGGAACAAGCACAGAAAAAATTGCTTCCTTTCTAGCGATTCCTGCAAGACCGGAAACCTGTGGGGAATGAATGAAACGCTACTGGATTCCACTATAAATGCAGGTATGCGTAACACCGAGATTCCACTATTTAAAATAGTGTTATTGCTTTGTGAAACCAATTGGCAACATTGGTCCTTATGCGGAATGGGCCAAAGTGTTACTCCTTGGACCTCAGAGACAGACAGTCTGCTCCTCAAGTTGCTCCAGTCAGTTCACTGCAGTCACTGCCTGCTTCTTTGTTTCAACTTCAATTTGGCCATTTTTATCTCGCAATTTTGGGAATCCAGGAAACTGGATTTACCATCCTAAAGTGCAAAAACCACTGGTGAGCAACAAGTGATCAACCAGGGATAAGACCGTATGGTAGGGGAAATGCGTGATAGTCTCGGAAGCTTTGTCCCACCCTCCCTCCCTCCCTCCTCCATTTCCTGCTTTGAGTAATTTTTTTAATGGCATGGTCCATGTTGCAGCAGGACCACAAACCTACATTATTTATGGTGAAACAAAATCTGTAAAGTGTCCATGGTCTTCTTGGAAATCAGGCAGACAAAACACAGCCCTGTTTTTGTTTTCTGGAGGTGGGAAAAGGGAAAGGGGTGGGTGATCTAGCAGCTTTCCCCCGATCACTGAGCCATGTATGTGCTGTTTTTTAAAGCCTCCCATTAGCCCAAAATGTCTTTTGGGGCTTCAGTTACCTGTTCAGCCTTCTCACAACTGGGGCAGGCAAAATCAGTCCCGTTTGCATCTTCTGGAAGTGGGAAATGAGCTTGGAAAGGGTTGGGGGCGAGTGATCACCCGATCATACAGGGGGTCTGAGCAGTTTGTTTTTAAGCCTACCATTAGCACAAAATGTCACAATGTGCAGCGTCTCAGAAATCCACCCAGATAGAAATAAAGTGCAAAAACAAAACAAAACATAAAACAAATCTCAAAGGTCTGTGTGTATGTGAGTGTGTGGGGGGATTCTGTATCATTCTGGTGTTTCTCCATAGCAATGGGCTAGTGTTGATTTGAATAAAGATGCATTTTTGCTGTGGCATTACCACATAGCAACAGGGAAGTACCTATTAAAAAAGGATTAATTTTTGGCTGGGGGAAGGGGGACAAAGTTTCAGACCACGAGATAACTGCTGTGCTGTGATTGGTGGCTTGCTGTGGCTTGCTGTGATTGACAAGCCAAGGAGAGGAGTGAGAACTTCAGCCTGTTTTCCCTTGTAGCAGCAGCATGCCTCGATGGGGCAGAGGGAAAATGCAGGAGGAGTCTCCCCATGATGGGGCTTCAAACACGAGATTTACCATGCCACGCTTGTCAGCACTCGTGTTTTATTTCTCCATGCGGAAATGGTTCTAAGAATGAATGGCCTTGTCCATGCGAGTTATCCACAGTGAATACAATGCCTTTTGATGAGTAAGGGGGTGGGTGGGGGAATTGAGCACACTTGTCCCTGCCTGTGTATGCCAGAATGTGAGCATGGTATCTATCTGGGTAGAAACCATCCACATGATAAGGAACAATGTTCAGGAAAGCAGCATTGCCAGTCATGGGGATGGAGCCTATTTGTGTACAGGTTGTATCTAATTAGATGCAATTGTCCATGCTCCTGCTCTAGATGCATCTAGAGCAAGAGAGTGGGGTTAGTATCCACTGAGGAACTTTGATATTCTTTTACATATAGGTAGTAGATATTAACCCCCACATGATGGGCCACTTTATGACAGACTGAGATCAGATCAAATGCACAACCAATAAGGGAGTATATTCACTAGAATAAAATACATTGGGGTGGGGGGGTACTACTATGGTATGTAGTTACTTAAATTTTTGGATATGCTTTAAATTTGAGGAACTGGAAGACAATACTTATGAATAAAATCTGGGATCAAGAAACAGAAATTCTAATCAAGTTCTTCAGTGAAGTTATTATCATGTTATTAGTGTTGTCTTTATTTCAGTGCCAATAAACTTTCTCCCTCCCACAATCTACTTATAATTAGAAGGCAAACTACTATATACCAATGAGAGCTGCATCATACACAAAAGACTGTTTACAAAAGACTTTTGTGGGAGAGGGAGCGTTATTTGGCTGCGTTGTGTTATTCATCATGCATTGATGTGAATGTGTGAAATTATTTATATTTATATTTATAATGGCATTACAGCCTCATAATTGGGGTTCTCATCAGAAACAAGCAAACAAAATAATTGCAGTATAGAAAATATTTCCGTGTGGGGAAAAAACTGAAAAAGGAGTATAAAAGTCACAGCAATTTCAGGAAAATCACATTTATGTTAGAGCCCAAACTCCAGTCCAGTCCAATCCTGACATCAGTAATTGGTTTGTTGCACTACTACTGCTAACTTTGAAACTTATAAACACAACTTTGTGGTCTAGGGAAGTCAGCATGGATCTGTCCCCAGCAAGTCCTGCCAGACCAACCTCATTTACTTATTTGATCGAGTGACAAGTTTCCGGGATCATGGGAAGGCTGTCAACATTGTTTACTGGGATTTCAGTAAAGCCTTTGACAAGGTTCCCCATGATGGAGGACTGCAGACTGGACTTTTGGATACAGTTATGTGGATAAGGAACTGTTTGGCGAACCGTACCTAAAGAGTAGTTGTCAACGGCATTACATCTGACTGGAGGAAGATATCCAGTGGGGTGCCACAGGACTCAGTTCTGTAACTGTAATTTTTGTAAATGTTCTGGATGAGGGGGTGGAGGGACAACTCATTAAATTTGCTGGTGACACCACATAGAGAAGAGTAGCAAACACCGTAGAATATAGAATTCAATAAGATTTGAGTACACTGGAAAGGTGGGCAGATGTGTATAAGATGCAATTCAACAAGAATACGTGTAGATTCTACATTTGAATAACAAAACCGAGAAACACACTTACTGGATATAACAGCCTTAACTACTCTTCTGAGTAGCAGTGTCTGTGACAAGATTTTGGGGTCTTGGGGAGCTATAAGCTAAATATGACAGTCAATGTGATATGGAAGTAAGAAAAGGCTAATGTAGTCTTGGGGTGGTTAAACAGAGTCATAATATCCAGAACACAAGATATCACAGTCCTGTGTACACTGCATTGGTCAGGCCACACCTGGAGTACTATGTGAAGTTCTGGAGGCCTCCCTTAAAAAAGGATATGGACAGAATGGGGCAGGTACAGAGGAGAGTAACAAAGAGGAGAGTAACAAACTGTAAGAGTAGAATTGGCTGGCTAGGGAGGTGGTGAGGGATGACTTATACTGATTCTGCACTGTGAGAGGTTGGACTAGATGACCTCTATTGACTCAACTTCATTATTATGTTCTACTTCACAAATACCTTGTATGACTTTCTAATGGGAAGGAGCTAGACATTCTGTTCTCCAGTTGTCAGTGGCAGACTTCTGATGCAAATGCCATTTTGTAGGGAAGTTGGGACAATTTTTGTGCAATACTGGTCAAACCATTTTGTGTACACATTCCATTTACTTTGAGAAGCTTATTAAGAAAACCTGTAAGAATCACCCTATTAAACTGTTGGGTTCCATACAAATTCAGTAGGTCTGGATGATTGATAGTGGCATAGGCTCTGCACAACACATCTTGATTGAAGAAAGATTAAAATATGAATAAAATAGCAAATGACATCTGCAATAGCCAACACATTGGCAATGGTGCTTGTTATGAAATCTCAAAGAAATGTGGGGATCACAGATGAAAAATGACGCTGTACAAAACCTGATCATAAATATAAACGTTTTCCATTACAGGTGTGCAGAAAGGCTGAAATAAATTGAAATGGAAGAATACCTTTAATGCAATATTAATATTAAAGTAAGCAGATAGAATTTCCTAACAAACCTGGAATACTTTTAATAAATAACTATTAGTCGGCCTGAATTTAGTTCATGATTAAGAAGTGAATATTTCACCAAAAAGGTTGCATCTATCAAAACCATCTTTCATATTACCATGACCCACATAACATCTGGCCTGACCAGAGTTTCATGAAAATGCACAGGGAACGTCTTCATGTACAACCTTCCCCATTCACATTGATATGAGCATGGAAAAAGTGCAAATTCAATGGGTGTCACAGGCACCTCTGTTCTACCCTTATTTACCCAGAGCATTTTTGATTATGGGAAGAGAACCTTTGCATGAGCAGCTTAAATGAGTACTAGCACTATGCTTGGATTTTGACAATTGTGCATAGGTGAAGGATGGAGCCAGGGTTTTCATTCCTGCTGCCTGTCTTTGCAAATTCATTCCACCTCAGGTAAGTTAGATGAACCTGGACAGTCTTCCCCTATGCATGTTGAAATCGTATGGTGATATAATAGGGAGATACTTTTCCGGGGACAAGAAAGCACCGAAAAACATAAGATCATGAAACACAAAAGGCCTGGCTGTACTGGGACTAATATTAGAAGGAAATCTCCCAAATACATTTGTTTTTTAAAATGACTTAAGCTAGTTTCAGCAGGAAAAAACTAAATGTGTGGACAGTAAGAAAGAAAATATTTTTAGAAGCTGAGGAATGACTGGTTGGCTCTGGTAAACAAACCCATCCTTATTTCATTGTGTCCAATCCTGCATTTATTTATGAGGAATACAAGATTTTCAATTTTAGGTTGATCCCAGAAAAGGAGACAATCGTCTCACCTTCTGCCACCATAAGGGCTTGACACATCATAAACGGTTGAACTTCCTTCACAAACAAAGGATTGTCTAATAACGTTTTTGATTTATATCTTCCCCAGCAGGCAGCATAGACTCTTGACCCAAAACACCAAACTGTTAACTGCATTGCACTGCCTGATGCAAAACTCTGCAGAGCATTCCCATTGAGTACATGCAAAGGGAAGTTATTCAATTTTCTATCCCTTAAAAAAAAAAGAATTCTGACACACTCACTGGCTTGGTTGTTTCTTTTTCCAGGTTCAGGCCATTATTTTGTTACACTACTCTTAACAGCTTCAAATAATATCTCCCATTGGTAAGTGCTTTGCCAGAAGAGCAGGGAACAGGTGGCCACAGATACTCTTAGGTTGAGTGCCAGTGCCTAGTGAGTTGAGCAAAGTAACAATCCAGCAGGCAACGCACATGAGCTGTTCTCAACAGAAAAGTTAACCAGCAGTTCCTGGCAAGTGGAGCCAAGAAACCACGGAAAAATCTTGCACATTAGCATTCAAGAACAGGATAAAAGCATTATCACTTTTTCACAGAATTAGCTGCTTGACATTGGTATGCACTTTCTGTTGAGGCAACTCTCCTATGAGGAAAACTCCGAAGCCAGGATGTGTGCAATTAGTGGCACTGACAGACTCAAGGTTGGTACTTTCTTCTTACAACAAAGGACAGCCATTCAGCTTACAGGCGTGGGAACTGGTTAGAAGGGCAAGCAACAGTGGCCATTCAATTAATTTCTGGCCCAGTGCAATAGAATAGAAGAAGGTGTGGTCTAATAAGAACCATTAATTAAATTCCTGTGTGTGAATTTGAAAATGTTGAATGTCGAGACATCTTTTTTTGTTTCCAGGCTCAAAACATGTCTAACAATGAATATCAATAAGAAGCCATGAGGCAAAATTCCCATTGTGCTTGGACTAATTTTCATAAAGAAATAATACGATACACTAAATATTAAAATAAGTCAGCATTATCAAGCATTACCAAGGAAATGTGCACAGGTCCACATCCCAAGTCCACAGTTCAAAAATTCAGAACACATAGAAAGGCATCCCAGTAATTGTAGGGTGTGCAAAACAAAATCCCTGAGCAAAAAAATACATTAAAATCATTGTTATTTCCATGGTTTCCCAGAATGGGATTAGAAATCCAGTATTCTTAGTAAAACCCTTCCACCCAACTCCCCCCCAAAAACAATCCCTGTTGTTCTCAAGTTCAGGTGCTTACCAAATCAGCAGCAGCACGAGCATGCACCCATCATGTTGTTCTTTGATTCTTCTTGTTTTCCTGGACAACAGCATCCTGGCAAAGGAGGAACACTGTCTAGTGCAGGGGTAGTCAGACTGCGGCCCTCCAGATGTCCATGGACTACAATTCCCATGAGCCCCAGTGCTGGAAGGGTCTCATGGAATTGTACTCCACGGACAACTGGAGGGCCGCAGTTTGACTACCCCTGGTCTAGTGCCCCCAGGCAGTCATTTTCATCGTCCATCATTTTCCCTGCAGCATGCAGAGAGGTGTGCATGAAAGGAAAATAAGCTACTTCTTCAAGGTTCAGCAAAACAGAGCCCCTTTGTGACAGGTGCTTGAAATTTGGGAAGTCATGAGAGGAGAAGGAGGATTGCGTTCCATGTGATTTTGGTGCCATTATCTTTACTGACTGCTGGAACTGGTAACACTCGACACAGAATGAAACAGTCATTGTTAAAAGGCACAGCATTTTTAATTGAGCACAACTCCCTGAGGTGATCAACGAAACAGGCACTGCAAACAAGTTATGTGTGAATGCCAATTGCCTTCCCTTGCTAAAACCCACAGCATCCCCTAGTTAGTGATGTCTGGCTAAATAGGAGGAGTCTCATGTTGGATTTCAATTGCCCATAAACCGGAAACTTTTCGGACTGGAGCTAAAATTTCACTACCAGTATGAAAGATTTGTCGAGAACTTTAACAATAGCAACGAGTGCTCAAAAAGACTCCTGGGATCAAAATGTTTCTTCTCTCCTTTTACCAGGACTTCCACAGAGGGAAGACAGTGACACCTATTGAGCTGCCATCTACAGTTCAAAGCATAAAAAGAAGGGAGTTATATAATCACCAGTTCTGTGCTATCTACAAATTCAGTGACATTTAACAAAATTAAACATTTTTAGAAATCCAGCAGCTTGAGGAGATGTATAAGAGAGTGACGTTGCCTACATATGAAATCACACTCTTTCAAAAGAGGCTGTTGACTAGCTAAAATGAACAATGAGAACCAAATGGGAAGGGAGCACAGAAGGCTCGGCCTGACATTGCTTCCTATCTGCTTCCAGAAGCCCGCAGGGTTTGCCAACGGAATGGCCTCAGCTCTCCAAAATCTTTTAGTCCGAACCTGATCGGCAAAGGGTTCAGTCTGCGGAACAAAAGGGCAGTGATATCCACTTGGCTGCTGGAATGCTTTGAAGTGGAAGCAGTCTCTTAATTGGACAAAAACAAGTTGACAAAATTTTACACATGAGTAACTGAAAATAGGCCCTTGCTGCATGTCATTGGGCTGCCTACAAGTTCCTGACACAGATAATTGTTGACAGTCTTATGACATAGAAATTAATGTTCTAAAGGCAAAGAAGCACTAAAATCAAACTGACTCGAGATGCCTTCCATTAAGGATACTCTGATACCCTGTTATTTTTCTTCGGCTTTCTCAACACTAGCATTATCCGAGTATCCTTCTTGTCATGATTTCTGGATGTTCCTCCTTATAAGGTCATTCTCAGACATTGTACACATGTTTGATATCCCATAGTCTCACACTACCACATTGGTTCTTGATTTTCAAAAACCCATGGATAAGATGTATTCAGTCAAACATCTTAACCGTTGAGAAGCAGGACGACCGAGACCATGCTCCCCCCTCCCCCATAGACTTGGGGGACATTCCCTTTGATAAACTGTTGACTCTGCTTTGCCTTCTAGACATGACTTTGGAAAACTTTATTAGCACACATTTCTAGGGCTGCTGGTTTCAGTCTTCTTCTCTACAAATCTCCAAGAATTAAATTTCTTACCTATGGTTAAGAACCATGCTGTGCAACTTTGGTAATTTCACATATTCCAGCATTTGGCCATTATTTAGAACTGTGGATTGTTTAGACGTTTACACCCAGTTTTTCTTTCCAAAGGGAAACAAATTACTTTGCAACATTCTCTCTGCTTCTATTTTATAGTCACAACCATCCTGTGAGGTAGGTTAGGCTGAGAGAGAATGAGTAGCTAGCCCAATACCACCCAGCAAGCTTCCATGCTTGAGTGGTGATATTCGGTTTCCCAGATTCTAGTCTGACACTCTAACCACTATGCCACACTGGCTCTCATGTATGTTTATATTATGCCCATAATCATGTTTTCTGGTGTCTCTTCAACCAGCGGTAAGCTACCATCTTTTAAGTCATTGTAGGATTGCATCATATGGTATGTGAAATAACCTTTCTGTAGCATGAAATTGTGTGTGGGAAGTAGTTTGTGTGTCTGATCCTTGATTTGAGAACAGCACCAAAACAAACAGGTCCCCATGTCCCTATTTTCATCTATGAAATGATGGTGGGTATGCTTTCATTTCCCAGGTCCACACATCATGCATAGGAGGGCCTGTAACCTACATATACAATGAGAAGAGAGAGGAAGTGATATTCCTGTCTCTTCTCCTGATGCATGGAGCACTGGAACAGCATTAGGTTTACCCAAGGATGTTGTATGGCCACATTCAGAGTGACACAGTTCATTCTGCTATGTGGGCAAAGGTGAACCTGTATAGATGAAACAATGACATGTATAGCTTCCATATATTTCTACAGTAAGGGAGATAGTTGGACTGTTTTGCAGTGTAAGATCTGTTTCTCCAGTGGCAGAAGTCATTCCAACAACATTTCAACTGTTGTGCCTGGCAAATCTGCTCCCAGCTCCATGTTTGGCCCATACTCACAGCAGCCTGAGACTCACAAACACTGGCAGCCATTCTTTTTGGAAGCAAACTCTGCTTTCACTTGCATACAAGAACAAGGGAAGTTGCAGGGCTCTTTTTATTTTACCCCTGCCTAAAGCTGGGGAAGAGCTGCTGCCAGAGCAAAAATAATGAAATGCTGTGATTTCCTTGCTCCCTTCATTGGCACATGCCCTGGCTATAAAACAAGAAGAACAATAAGAAGTAAGTAGTGGAGGGATTTCCTGTGTTCAGTGTCAGAACTGGGAATTTCCCCAGATCAATGTCAATATTTCATGGATTGGATCTGCCCCATTTTTCATTCCAGAGGTCTTTAATCTTTATAAAGAGGGAAAGTTTCTTCAATTAACTTGTGCACCTTGCTATCATCATAACATTCCATGCCATTCGTTGGCATGGTTATTTTTCCCCCCGTTTAGATAAATCAAGTGGATAAGTTAAGAGACTTTTGTACACATGGTGCCTCATTAACAGTGCAACCCTGATGCTAAATGACATCACTGTTTGGCTGATGCTGATGGGGGAAAAAACTGGCACAGCTCATTGGCATTCTACATTCCCTCTACAAAGAAAATGTATTTTGAAAAACCCTTCCCCAACTCTGCATGCAGCAACAGTCCTGGATTCTACAAGAGCAGCACCAATTACAGAGTGGCATGTCAGTGCTGCCTTCCTGTTAGCCATATGTGGAAGGAGCCAACCAACACATTCTGATGTCACCATCCCTCCATGATGTCAGCTGGCCTGAATCACTCACAAAAAGCAGGGCATGGAAGAAAGAATGGCCGCCGGTATTGAGGAATATGGCAAGTCCACTACCAACCTAATGCCTACTACATTCCTGCGATTTCTAGAGAAGGGGGATCAAATTTCCTTCTGCAAACATACCCCTTTGGCAAGTGGACAAAGACCAAACTACTATTGGTGAATGGAAAATCTGACATGGAACTTAAGGTGGGGTTGCATTTCCCTTGAAGGAGCAAGTCCTTTGTTTGGGGGTGCTCTTGGACCTGGGCCTACTACTGGGTAGGCAGGTGGCACCTGTGGCCAGGAGTGCCTTCTATTTTGACTGGTTAGCCAGCTGTGGCCTTTCCTGGGCAGAAAACATCTGGCTGAAATTAGGCAGGGGGCAACATCAGAGAGGATCTTCTCAGCAATAAACTCTGCAATTCTCTCCACAAAGAAGGCTTTCCCTTCAGTTCCCATCTTCCAGCAGCAGGTGAAGAGTTTTTTTGGGGGGGTTTCATCTGGCATTCCCTCAGTGATTCCTTCTTCCTACCCTGTTTTTAATGGTAAATTTCATGGTTTTGCACATGTATTTTAATTTGGTTTTAACAGTTTGGAGAGTGTTCTTGTTAAAGTGTTTTGAAATGTGTTTTTATTATCTATTTTTTAATCTGTCAGTCATCTTTGTGGCCTTGATGAGCGCAGAAAGTTGGGGTTTGAATCCTTTAAATACATAAATAACAGAGGAGGAGGCATGGCCAGTTCAAGGATCACAATAGCTCCCTCCGCAGCTGGGAAAATCCATAAGACCTCCCAGAAAAGAATTCCATCCCCACTGTAGAAATGATGTCTTGAGGGGTAATTTGCTAAAGGTACAAGAACAAGCAACAAAAGCAGACTCAACAGAACCCTACCAATAGCTCAACAGAAGAAAGCACCATTGTGGGAAATGGGTTGCAGAGCTGAGGTCCATCAGAGATGGGTAACAAAGCAAAGTTCATATAGCAAAGCAGAAGTCAAGACGAGAACCCACAACATGCACACTGCAGAACATTCTCCTAATGATGCATCAAGCTGAGCACACAAGTAAAGAACACAGTATGGGGCATTTGAAAGCCTCCAGTGACAAATCTGATGTCCAAAGCAGCCACACTAAGGAAGGGAAGGCTTCAAAGAAAGGTATAGCACTGTGGAACAGGACAAGTTTAGCATGCCTTTGGTTTTGGATTCAAATCCTGTATTCATTTAGAGGTTTCGAAGGAATCCTGGGCACAGTTACTGGGAAAGGATCAATCATGCTGATTGGCTGAGACACGTTTTTTAGCACCTTCCCATCCAGCAATATCTCCATTGGGTTCATGAGGTTAATTACCGTGGACTGCTGCTGATCATACCCACCACATGTCTTCTTCATCTCTCTTCCCTACCATGCAACAGTAATCAGGCATTGCATCCCTGTAAGTGATAGCAAAATGCCAGAACATGGTTTGTTTGAGCTAATTACCTTAAAAAAATAGTTCCCATCATTGAAGCACCCACTTGTGGTTGACATGAGGTCATACACCCTGTCATCTGAGAACTAGGATCCTTGTGAGCAGGGGTAGTCAACCTGTGGTCCTCCAGATGTCCATGGACTACACTGGCAGAGGCTCATGGGAATTGTAGTCCATGGACATCTGGAGGACCACAGGTTGACTACCCCTGCTTGTGAGGATTTACATACTGCTTAAGAACACTCTGATTGGCCCTAGACTTCATCCTAAACTGTGCTACGGTTACCTAGGCATGGCTGGAGGCAGTTGTTTTTTCACTCCCACTTAGATAACTTCATTGACTGGCATAATACTATCACAGTGGCAGGGAAATCAGCCCTGGGTTAGGATGCTACTGAAGTCCTGCTCATCTACTGGGGCTGGGTTTACATCAGTTTGTCTCTGTTGCAGTGTGGGAGGAGCCTCACAGATAATGTAAGCAGTTCTCAGGTGGCTTTAGACTGTGCTTGGCTTCTCTGAAGGGAAAATAGAATAAAGCCTCCTGTCCCATCTGACATTGTTCACTACATAAGGCAGGGGTAGTCAAACTGCAGCCCTCCAGATGTCCATGGACTACAATTCCCATGAGCCCCTGCTCATGGGAACTGTGGTCCATGGACATCTGGAGGGCCGCAGTTTGACTACCCCTGACATAAGGCCTCGAAGTCTGTACTTCAGTTACATCACAGGTGTTGCTTTTGACAAGAGCATACAATTTGTTATCTTATTGGGACAAGCCTGTCACAAGGTAACACTGTTTTCACTAGCTGCCCCCCCAATTAAAAGTGAACAGACACAGCCTTGCCCTAATAATCATTTGATTTCAAAGTGCAAATGGTAATATTTTGTTCTCTCTCTTACAGTATCACTTTGCAGATGTATCTCAGTGTACTGGCTGATATTAGCCAAACTTACTAGTGCATGGACCCCCCCCTCCAAAAAAAAAAATAACCCCTTTTTCCCCAAGCCTTGCAGATATACAATCACTTGTTGTGCTCATTCTTTTGTCATGACTTCTGATTTTAGGCAAGAAAAAGACAACTGAACTGAACAGAAAATGTGTGAAAACGCCCCGGGTTTACTGCATCTCAACGTATATCACCTTCCTGCGGTTGCCCTACAGTCAGAAGTAGCTATCTTGGCACAAATAGAGTGTTTAGATTGAACCTGAAAATTCCTTAACAGAGAATTAGGATGACACAGTTGTAGAATCCCATGGATTCTCTCTGCACCCCCAGGGGCTGTCAGGAAAATTGCAGCAGCTGTGGCTACCAGACAGAAGTCCAGGAGGCTCAGGAGCAGAAGCTAGCACCAGAAAATGGGTTTGTAGAGGGGCCTATGAAGGAGAGCAGCCTATTGCCAAGGATCCTTGAGTTGCTCTGAGGACACCAAGAGCAGAGAACAAAGAGAGCCCAGGCAGAAACACAGCTCAGAAGGCAGAGTAGATGCTTAGTTGCTCAAGACCTCTTTGCTGATTATGAGACATCTGAAGACCCAGATCTGCCCCTGGATGGGGTGCAGCTTGCTGCTGTACCTACCACCAGGAATTTGGGAGTTATCTTCGATTCTTCCTTATCTATGGAGGTGCAGAGCATAAAGGTAGCCCAAGTGGCGTTTTTCCATCTGCGCCAAGCATGGCTCCTAGCTCCCTACCTGTCCCCAGAACACTTGACAACAGTGATCTATGCAATGGTCACTTCCAGACTGGACTTCTGTAACTCGGTCTATGTAGACCTTCCTTTGTCCCTGACCTGGAAATTACAATTGGTGCAGAATGCAATGGATAGGGTTCTCATGAGATCATCTTGGAGGGCCGATGTCCAGCCAGTGCTGAGGCAACTGTATTGGTTGCCAATTCTATTCTGGATCAGGTTCAATGTTTGGGTACTTACATTTAAGGCTATCTGCGGTCATGGCCCCGCATATCTGCGGGACCACCTGTCTCCTTATGCCCCCCTGCAGGGCCCTTTGATCTGTGGGTTTGATTCTGCTGGTGGTCCCTGGCCCCAATTCAAGATCTGCAAAACATTTTTCTTATGTGTATGTTTGTGGAATGGGCTGGTACAACCATGGAAAAGTAGCGTGAGAATCTACATGCCTAAAACATTTTAAATACAATCTAGAACAATTCTGAACCTATACATGCATGTGTGACAGTGCTATTAACTTCCACTGATCAAAATGTGATTTGGGCAGAAGTCATTGTACACCACCCATCATACCTCTAAGACAGCAAGTTATGCTCTAGGAGAGCCATACAACTTTCCTGTCTGGCTTACACCTGCAGGACCTGAATGGAGACTAGCAATCGTGCCAATTTGTCTTGGGTTCTGTGATTGGTTCTGCAGTGTCTTAACAGATTTGTGTATTTCTTCAAAGCTTGCTTTCAAAGCTACCTTTTGCTGCTCTCGCTCCTTTCTGGGCTCTCCAATTGTCAGTCCTAATATTGCTCATCAGTAGTGTAACTTTCATCTCGACAAAACATGTCAGAGCAAGTGGACCCTCCTCTAAAGATCCAGAGCATTTATTTCCAGTACAGGAACTTGCCAGTCCCTGGAGAAAAATCATGGACTGTCATTCATTACCTTGTAAATGATAAGCTGCCTTTGCTGGACTCTCATTCTTACTACAGGGCACATCACACAATGTATATTTCCCTCCCCGGAAGCCTTTCTGCACAGTTAAAAAACAAACAAACCCTGAAGCTCATTGGAAGATTATGGGGAATGATATGAGATGCTTGTAATTTGCGTGGTGTGTTGCATGGCCAGGTTCTAGTCTGCATGCTTTCAGCTTGTGCTTTTATAACATCAGTATCTCATGCCACATGGGATTCCACTTCTGCAACAGAGAGTTAGTTTTTTATAAATTAAAATGCAGTTTGTGCTATTGCAAGGAACCAGCTGTTTGTGGCAAAATAAGTCACTATCCCACTTGATCTGCCCAAACTGAAGCATGCCAAAAGATGCTATTTGGAACCCATCCTTGATTACCATATTATTGCCATGTCCGATGACTGGTACTATATTTAAAGCAAACAGAATTTAGCTGCATGTAGGCCAGCGGTCCTCAACCACCCTAATGCCACGACTCATGTAGCAGGAGTGGCAGCGCTTGCCGTGGGGCTGGCCTCCCCCGCGGCTTCTATGAGTTCTGAGGCGGTGTGGAGGAAGCCAGTGCCATGCTGCTGCAGTTGCCACCACCGGCGACCCCTTGAGGGGTCACAACCCCCACATTGAGAGCCACTGATGTGGCTGTGGCTGTGGCAAATGCTGCAGACATCTTGGTGTAGTAGTTAGGACTGCGGACTTCTAATCTGGGTTTGATTCCCTGCTCCCCCACATGCAACTAGCTGGGTGACCTTGGGCTCGCCACGGCACTGATAAAACTGTTCTGACCGGGCAGTGATATCAGGGCTGTCTCAGCCTCACCCACCCCACAGGGTGTCTGTTGTGGGGAGAGGAGTGTAAGCCACTTTGAGACACCTTTTGATAGAGAAAAGTGGCATATAAGAACCAACTCTTCTCCTTCTTGTGCATCTTTCAAACAAAAAGCATGCAAGACAGAAATAGGTTGCATGAGTACAAAAGGTATCCTCCTGACTTAACTAGGTCTCAACAAAATACTGAGCATTCATCTAAACTAACACAGAATCGGGGGGGGGGGAATAGTGGCTTTGGCTGGGGAAGAGGTATTCTGAAAAGGAAATTCATCAGACATATCACTACAGGTTCTATTATTTGACCCAGGCAAGACTGACCATGGTAATAATACAAAATATTGAATCTTACCCTGACTTGGTTCCAAGTCATACCAAGGGCAGAAAAGAATGATAGGGCCCAGCAAAAGTAGCCACTCGGGCAGAGAGGCCCCAAGAATGCCAAAACCAGGCTATTTAATCGTGAGAACATGCAAACTACTCAGATGGGATGATTAAACAGGCAGGCGGAACATTTAAATGCAAAGCACAAAGCTGTTAGCCTTTTAGAAATCAAAGACAAACGTTCATTCTAAAAGCTAATGAAATCAGAAGTTCTTTTCTAAAGCAACAGATAGATCTTCGGGATGCTGAATATGCCATGATTATTTCAATTAGTCCTAATGTGTGTGGGTTTTACTAGCATTTCGAAACCAAGACAGGAAAGGACCAAAAGCAGAGCATACTGTAAGGGCTGTTGATCAGAAGGGAGGAGAGTGAGCAAATGAGGAGGACGTTTCTCTACATCTCACTAGGGGCACAGTATATGGGAAAGAGGAATATTACTATGTAGAGAGATCACTCCTCAGCCGGTCTAGTGGGGCTTACTCCCAGGAAAGCATTCTTACAATTGCACAGTAAACAAAAATGGTAATCCATATAGTACTGATTCTAGGATGGTATGAAAAAAAGAAACACTAGAAATGGATAGGTTTCCATGATGAATCAAAATGTGTACACTTCTGGTAAATATTCTACCTTGGTTGGGATGGATGCTAAGGCTGGGGAATGGATGACATTTCTAATTGCCAAAGATCCATATGCCTCTTGATACCCCTTAATTATCCGGATGTGGTAGGCAGATAGAATCATCATGAGAGGACCATTAAGGGATGCAGGTACCTCTGCCTGTCTCAATAGGGCATAAGTAGGAAGACTTAAAAGGTACTTAATGCCTGAAAAGCCAGATTGAACATAACTCTTACACTGGTGGGGCATTGGTCAAAACGCTCTCCTGAAATGCTTTTCTGAATGACCCTTTCCATCTGATCTTTTGCTGGGAATTGTAGCCCAGCCCAGCCCAGCCCAGCCCTAGGCTTTAGCTTCAACTTTGTCTTCCTGTTGTGCCCCCCCCCCCCACTATGTCACTCTCACTCATTATTTGCCAACTCCCGACCTTTTCCTCTTCCACCATCTCCTCTATTAAATGTAGTGCAGAAGCCTCTGGGCAGAGAATGCCTTGCTTGCACAGCCAGCACAATGCTCAATCTCAAATAGCAGAACATTCAAACTACAGGTGCTTCCCAGCTCTACAAAGTCATTGTCCACACAATATGCAAGTCATAGCGATTAGGACTAGGTTGATAACAGTAACAATCATACAAACTCATAGTGTTTCATTCCTTCCTAAAATGGCCACATCAACCCGGTCTTCCTCAAACTAGATGTTGCCAGGTTCTAGGAAAAGGCAGCCCCTGAGATTAAAATAGCATGTGCTGTACAAGAAAATGTTCTGATCTTCCCCAATGTACCTTCCTTCAGTCTGTCTCGCACAGCATACCAGTTACACTCAGTCTCGTTTTTTAAAGCGCATGGTGGGGGGGAAGGATTATGTTCTCCATATTAACTACGTGAAGACATCTGTCAATATAATTATGTTGTCATAAAATCACTTAAGAGGTTCTTAAAAATATGCTTTCAGTTTAACCTTTAACAGGTTAGTTCAAAGGGAAGGAACATGTTTGTGCAGGACTGCCTTGTTGGTAGAAATGTTCATGCTGATCTGCAAGGCGAATTGTTATCACTGGAAGTGGGAATTTCTTTGGGGGGTTATTTCCTAAAATTGGGCTGATACCCAGATTCTGGTTCTGCTCTTCAGCACAACCTTGTGCAGTTGTGTGTGAAATATTCCAGTACTTGAGACACACTGAATCTCTATTCCACATGCTAATTTCTTTTTTATGCAAGCAGTTTTTAATGATATTCATCATAAATTTTCTTTCCTCCTGATCTTTTTCATTACTTTTGGTTACACACCATTTTATCCAGGGGCAAGTAAAACGAATACATTGTACCTATTTCAGTACATGTAGGCCTTGACCTATATATAGGCATCATACTTGTGGGGGTACTACATTCCCACCAGCTGTGAAATTGTGTCTACATGCCATGATTTCCAGCTGTGCTGATAACAGGGAATAGAGAAAATGGCTGGCTGTTCTTTCAGGGGTCCTGTTTTCATTCTTTTCTGCCTTTCAGATTCTCCAGTTTAGCCTTTGATTGGAGGAAGCCATACAAATATGGAAGCCTGTTTAGGAGGAACTGACTGTCTGTCTGTCTGTCTCTAGCTAGCTATCTTTGTATTTATTAACTGCCATTTCTGGACCCTTCTGTCTCGTGGTGGTTTACAATTCAATCCATAAAACAACAGTATTGATGGCAAAATCTATTCTATGTCCTCCCTCCCCCCACCTGTCCACAACCGATGACAATGATCCACCACGGCCCTCAGGAGAGTTAACCCATGCCCAGATATCTGGCATGGGTGTCTATACAGGGGGCCAATACATTCTGTTATACTTTAGTAACCCATATGCCCATGGATCACTATGAACTCTTGTCAAACAGATAAAGAGATGAAGGGGTATGAGAAAGCAGTATTCTGAAACAATTCAGACTCACCAAAACGTCTTATGTGGGTTGGGTTGGGATGTCATTGAGCAAATCTGGCAACAATAGATTATGTATGATAGGCTACCAGACCTAATTGGTAACAGACTTCCAAGAACAACTTATTTGGCCACAAAGAGTCGACAGATAATACTGTGAAAGCTCAATGTGTTGTATTTGTGGTTCTGCCAAGGACTGAGCTTGAGATCTAAGGCAGGACTGAAGCAGGCAAATTGACCAGTGAGCTGCTAGATCCCATCTGCAGGAGCCAGTCAGTTTAAACCAAAATCGACCAATAGCATGCACCGTCGGGAAGATCCATTGTTTGCAATTATATATATGTTGAGGTTTTCCAAGGGTTTCTTGGTTCAGTTTGGCATATTGTATCACCATGCTGAGATTCTAATAAAGAGCTGACTGAACTCTCAATGGTCCTGGCTTCCTTTAAACCCACAGATTTAACATAATGGTAAACTCTATTTATTTTCATACAAACAGAGCTCAGAAATGTTGAATGTGATGGTGAACTCTAACCATGCACCTGAAAGCTCACAGAGGCTTGTTTCATCTTCAAATTAAAGTTTAGACCTTCAGCTGAAAGCCTGGTTTCTTTTTTGACCCATACATGAATAGGTTTCTTTGTAAAGATCTGCCATATCAAAAAAATCACTTCCTTATGGCAAATGTGCTTGTTCATGCAGTCACAGCAGCATGTTGAAATAAACTGTCAAGAGATCCAACCACAGCCATTATTTATTTACATCCCACCTTTTCCGCTCCTACTGTCAACAACAAAGCAGAAGAAAATACAACACAAATAAAAATACGCAATCACCAAGAGAAGTAAAAAAAGTCTAAATGTAGCACGAAGGAAGCCTAGAAACCACCTGGCTCAAACTAGCATCAAGGTTTAATGCATTTTTCAGTGCTGTGCTTTTTTGCAAAGCCTTTCACGCCAGCAAAACTGACCTTAAGCATGTACAGCAGCTTTACTGAAGTATTATTCAGCAGGATATACCCACTTGCACAAAGTGGACAGTTATGCAATGGGAGAAGTGTTTTGCAACTGGATTGCATCAGACTAAGGTTTGCCCTGGAGCTTCCAGGTGCTAGACAATCCCTAATTAAGCCAGTCTCACACAGGGTCTGCTGTTTCCACAACAGAATGTCATGCCACATCTTTTCAAATATAATATTTTTCCAGAAGCCCAGTGGCACTTTTAAAATCAAATGGTAGCCA